>NC_051176.1:87301192-87641191 GCF_013339695.2 Rhipicephalus sanguineus | reverse complement strand
AACTACACTGCAGCTTACTATAATTCCCTCTTGCACGTTATGAATAAAAAATCGTGCTATAGATCACATCTATGCATATTCGCACACTTCAAACTGAAAATGCGACATTTTACCGGAACCAAAGATACGCTACCTTGACCAGTCTCTTCCTCTAGACTCCTGGAAACAAAACTTCAAACTGCAATATATGCCTCCTGTTCGAAGGTCTTACATATTCCACGTCTTATAGGTTACTAACTTGCCTGCACACCACCTGCTTCGTTACTCTCACACACACGCGTCCATACTCAGCTGGGGGTTCCAGTGCTCCTACAGCAGGAGTTTCTTCGGTCCACTTGCGCTATGCCACCAAGTGCCAGGTCATCGCTTGCTTCAGACAGCGGTCCTGGTGGTACGGAGTTACTCCCGCTGCATTCAAAGCGCATCAATGCCTGCGGAGCCATCGTGGAAATCCTTCGTGGTCAATAGTCATTTCGGGGCTGGGTTCAGTAACAAGAGGCGCACACCGGACCAGCACTAAATTTCACTCTACAGCACATGGAAAACAGCTACAAGGCTCACCGTCATATTACACTGACGGCTCTGTCACGCCTACGTCACTGCCATTGGGGTATGGATTCCGTCTGCCAATGTCACCATTTCTGCCCACTCTCAGTCACCGTACTTCATCTAAAGCCAACCGAACTGGCCGCACTACGGGCTGCTTTTAATTTCATCGTAGACCAGACAGCCGAGTTCTTGGTCATCTTCACCGACTCAAGATCGGCGCTGCAGTCCTCTGAAGTCCCCAAGCACGCAGGAACAGCTCGTAATGGACATCAAACGCCTATGCAATAAAGCCTGCGAATTGAATACGCATTGTTCTACAGTGGATACCTGCCCACTGCGGAATACAAGGCAACGTCCGGCTGATGACGCTGCCAAAGCTGACTGACGCCTCGAGAGAAATGGTTGAAATACCTTTCTCAAGAAAAGGACGCGGCGACACTTGGCCCGGCACATGCTTGGCGCTTCCAGCGATCCCTCTGGACAGATGCCAGTCACCAGTATGGGCCTCTTTACAAAATGATCCATCGTGTGCCTTCGATATGCCGCGAGACCTCAACAGACAAGAGGAAACTGCTTCACCGCATTCAGACTAACGTCGCCTACACTCATATTTCAAGACAAAATCGAGTTGTCGGACTCACCGTTGTGCGTTCAATGTACGTCCAGAAGACCTAAAACACGTTCTCTGCGAATACAGACGATACGCAACGAAAGAAGATCTCTGAAGGCCGCCTTCGCACCTTCAACAGGACTCGTGTTTAGAACTGGCGGCAACATTCTGGGCCCATGGCAAAACAGCACCTGTGCGTTACGTGCAACGAAAGCGCTGCTGACTTTCTTGCGGGCCACAAGCCTGACCGAAACTTTGTAAACAGGTAGTCTATATCTGTATGTGTGGTTATCATGTATTATCATAATCATCACCCTGGAGCACCTGGAGTAGCATGTCAGGCGAATAACCAGGCAAACATCTCCCAGCTTTCATTAAAACATTTTCTCTCTCTCTCTCTCTCAGCGGGGTGTATCATTTTCCTCGAAAATTTTTCAGGAAAAACTTTGTGAGTGAAGTAAGTTCAGGCTCACCGAATTCTACGCGGCTGTTTCATCCGCGTTAAGAACGTCTGAGAAAGTATATTGTACTTCGAGAAGGTGCTATACATTTGCATATCTACATGAACGAGCTGCCCCGTCAGCCTTACGCATCGTGACAACAACGCCAATTCATGAATACGCTCCGTGCTGCTCACTGACATTCACAAACATGACATACATTATTTAACGTGTTCGGTCACCACGGTGTTTTGAAGTGACGAGATTGCAGGTGGCTGTTATTCCCGCATTCTTCGGTCTCCTTATCATCTTACAGATCTGTCGTTTACACTTTATGTCCCACAGCATTAACAAAGTCGTGCACACTTGGACGAAGGCCTACTGAGACACAGCATGATGTACCATCGGTGTAAAAGTACATGTAGCGCATTGTTCTTCACAACTCCGAGTGCGCGCATACAGCTCATGCAGCCAAAGTCGATTGCCATTCTATAATCCTCAATCTACTGTTTGATTCACTAAAGCATTCTCGTGGAAACAGTTGCGGCTCCTCTTCACAATATTTCGATCAGTGTCCTATTAACATAATTCATTGCATCAATTTCAAATTCTTGATGCCTATGTCGCAATTACACATGCTATTTATTAGAAAACACTACGTGCAAGACACCGAGCAGCGGAATGGATACCAGGTTTGGCTAACACAGCAGAATACGGCAGAGGGTTAGCTGATGAAATTAGGATTTGCAGGTATAACATGGAACATCTTCGCGGAAGACAGGGTAAACTGCAGATCATTGGTAGATGCCTTATGCTGTTTTCTATTCCCATCACTTCTGCGCCGTTCCACCTGCCAACCTCTTGTCTATGTAAACAAATGTTTTAACGGTCAGGACAGCCGCTGTTACTTTACTTCCAAATCCGCTGTTCTTTTCTGTTTGTTTGACTTATTTTAACCGTGTTTACGTGTACTTGAATTTGAGGATTTCAGGTAGTAGACGCCCAGCTTCTGTGTTACCTACCTTTTATGGACGACCCCCTTTTTTGCTACATTGGTCTACCGGCACTCTGCCTTAGCATCATGTATAATAAGCCTATAAGGAAGAGAAAGAAAATTCAGCAGCCCGCTCTATCGGTAAAATGGGGCAAGCGTTTAATAATAATAATTGATTGGGGTTTTACTTCCCAAAACAGGGAGCAAGTGAAGATCAGCATGTCGTGCCTAGAATATTTCTTTCTTTCTTTCTTTCTTTCTTTCTTTCTTTCTTTCTTTCTTCTTTCTTTTTTCTTTCTTTCTTTCTTTCTTTCTTTCTTTCTTCTTTCTTTCTTTCTTTCTTTCTTCCTTTCTTCTTTCTTTCTTTCTTTCTTTCTTCTTCTTTCTTTCTATCGCATTGCACAATACGCTCTCCTCGGTTGCATTCTTCCTCCATGTTGGGACTTCCTCCACGTGCTAGGCAACACTTCAATTGCCAAGGCAGCGACGACGATCATACGTTCATATCCGGCAAAAATGGAACATGACAACGCGAAATGACAACTGACCTTGATAAAGGATCAGACTGCCATATCAGAGACGGCTGACGGACAAGCCCGCGATCGAGAGAGCATCGATTATTGGAAAACGGCGCACACGAATACGCATGAGACCGGCACACCTTCGAGGACACATTTCTGTACGCTCGCTGGCACCGGTTTGTTCGCGTACGACACCGCCACCGTTAATATGAGTTAGCGCAAGCTTCGCCTGCAAATGCTTTTAGTTTGATCAGACACTGAGAAGTATATCCTCCGCGTGTTGGACGGAGCCCTCAGTCCCCAGTGGCGGTAGCAGCACTTTCGGCTCAGAGATTCAGCTTACACTGGGTAGTAGTTAGTTAGGGGAGAGTAAAGACGCTTATTTCTGCAACTGATCAGGGAGCACAGCTCAGCGTCGTTGGGGGGGAGCGGAAAGGGGAGTGAAAGAAGAGAGCTCAAAGGAGAGGCCACCTTTTTGAGATATGACTATAGCCACAACACCGAGCTAGGGTTAGATTATCAGTGTCCTGTGGCAATGGGAATCAAACCGGTGCCTCCCGCATTGGAGTCGGATGATCTAACCACTTGAACACCACAGCGGTGCACTTTCGCTGGACTCGCATTGGTCGGGCTGGCCAGCTCCATTTCCCACTGGTACGGACGGTCAGCACCATCGGTATCTTCGCTGAGTCCAGATGCTGGTGGAGCCTTTTCAGATTGCTGGGGGAGGGCGTAGAAGAGGTGAGGCGGTTTCGTGTACTGCGTGGGCGTTCTTCTGCTATTTCAGAGAAGCCCCGTTAGTCGCGAACAGAAATTATCATCATCATGAACGGGCACGCGCTCTCTTCGTCCTCTTCTTCTTTTTCTACTTCGCTCCCAGAACACGTGCGCCGATTTGTACGGCGTGGATGCAGTAACTTGATGAGAGAGAGAACGAGTACAGAGAGAGTGAAAGAAAGAGGAAGAGACAATTCTGGAAGAAAAAAAATTTTTTTGGCGAGTCGGGATTCGAACCTCTCGTAACCATGATCCAAGGTGAGCGTCGTGAGCACTCGGCTATCCAGGCACGCTAGCAAAGCATAGCATAGCTGTATAGTAAGTATAAAAGGGGGTGGGAAAGGGAACTGAGGTTAAAGGAGAAGATTGAGGATGAGGAGGAGGAAAGGGAGGAGGGGGAGAGAGTAGAGCATAGCATAGCCTGGTATAGTAAAGTATAGCAAAGGGAAGTGAAGGTGACGATGAGGAAAGATGCAGGGGGGAGTAAAGTATAGCATAGCCATGTAGTAGTATAGTTAGTATAGTATAGTATAGTATAGTATAGTAGATATAGTATAGTACAGTACAGTACAGTACGCAAGGGGTGGAAAGTCGAGTGAAGGTGCAGGAGGGAAACGAGGAGGTAACGCCACCAGCTCCGCTGTTCCTCAGTCTTCGCACCACTAGTGCATAGCTGCCCCATTTTGATTTCCTGCCATTCTTTATGTTTTAATGGATATTCTGAACCGACACAAACTTCCATAAGCCGTTCCATACTTCGCGGACAAGCAAGAAAACAAGTGTGCACTAGCAAATTATAAACTAGAGGACAAAACACCGAGAAAGGGAGAAGCAGAATAACACGGTCGGTGTGTATAGCACGATCACAAATTGCGTTCTCGCAATGGACAACAACTTTCCTTTGCTCGAAGGTACAAGCGCTGAGTCGGCGAAGCAACTGATTTGCGCAGTGTGGCGGACAAGCTCCCGCTTCATCCATTTTAATGCCTGTTAGCCAAGAAATGTAGCGAAGCAAACCGGCCAACGGAGAAACAAATAGAAAGTCACCGTTAGTTAAGTATATAGGCTCGTTCGTTCGAAACACAGAAGAAGGTGGATGGACGAATAAATAATAAGTACGAACATTTCTCCATGTGAAAGGACACTCGCCCAAGCAGTGCGCTGTCTTCTTTGTTATGTACGTAAACGCAGTTTTTTTTCTTTCTTATTTTACTTTGTTGGGATGACGCGAATTTCGCGGCTGCTGTCGTTCGGCAGCAGTTTCTCAGAAAATCCGGCTCTTTTCCGTTGCAGTAACTGAGAATCTCCGTTGCACTGTTGCGAGAAACACTGCGCAAACACGCCTACAGCAAATAATAAAATCGAGGCAAGAGCCACTGATTTTTTTTTCATGTTCTTCATGGCGCGCTTACATCTTCTCGTAAGAGCCTACGCGTGGCAAAGCAAGGCTGCTTGTCGTGTGCTTTTACGGTGCTTGGCGACTTGCAGCCAAAATGTTCTACAAGTGAGGAACGCGTAGAAACTTTACAGTTGTGGAAAAAAATATTTAGGGCTATAACGCTGTTTTAGATCCAATGGTTTTCCACTGCTTGTTTTTAGGTGTATGCAAACTGCGTTAGCCATTTTGATTATTTATGTATCGGCATTAGCGTATCAAAGTTTTTTTTGTTTATTAAAGCTCGCACGCTGATGGCGCGCTCGTTCGATGATTATTTCGAAAAGTGTCGCAGTGCCCCTTATAGAGCGACTGGTCACTTATGTAGCTGCTATATCGAATCGATTCAAGAGCCCTCTTTGAGGCGTGTATATCGATTGGCTACAGTGTATTGATCTTGTGAGTGAGATACGACTGCCTATATTTTATGTCTCATGGAGAGCGGAAGCTTGATTAGTGTATAGAAACTTGCGATCACCGAATTGTAACCAGCCATAATTAAATGCCTTCCACTGCTTTCGGTAGCGAGTTCACAGTCTCCGCGTGATGCCCGTTTAACCTGACAATAATTGTTTTTCCTGTTTCGCCAATGTATTCCTTGTGTCAAAAGGAAAAATTGATGGTGTAAATAACATTTCATCTAGTGCAGGTAAAACTAGATTTTATATGGTGAACGTAATCACTTCCGCAGCTTTTAACCATAACGTCATTTCGAAGGCGCTTGCAAGTCTTTCATTTGAGAAGAGAACAAGCAGTTATGTTTGCAGTAGAATGAGGGTTTACTTTTGCATGCGGTAGCGTGTCTTTAAAGTTTTTACTACGGCGATACGTGACCCTTGGTACTTCGGGAAACGCCTTTCTAAAACGCTTATTGCTTGTGAATTTTAGATAATACTTGCGGGAATATTTTGCTACAAATGATAGCGGCCGGTTGAACTGTGATTTAGGGTCTCTTGTAGCTAGTGCTGATTTCCTCCTTGTCTAACGTACAGGCGTCGTTGTGGGCTTTGTTTAGGGCGTCGTGTGGGTAATATCTTTTAGCTGAAGTTGCCTTGAGATTGCTGAAGTGGTTAACGTAATCAGTAGAGACCGGATTTTTAGGCATTAAAAAATCTCGTTTTAGGCGCCACAAATAGGTAGGCAAAACAACTTTTTGGGCCTCCAATATCGAAAATGTAGTGACAATAAACTTTCATATAATGCAAATAATTTCAAACGAGGACGTGCGCGACCTCTGTTTACGACAGGAAAACAAAAATTTTGTTGCTTAAGGTGGCACAAAGGCGCCAACAGTTGAACACAGCCATGCAATTGTGCTTTGTCCCGCACTGTTCGCAGAATACGGTCTCTCCCGTGTTCTGCAGGGCGAGTCAAGTGTCCACTGTGGAATCAACACACTCCTGGGTGTCTTTTCGGCACGACCTGAGAAGGACAGAGCAGGAGCAGACAGCCAGACCGCTAAAGGACCAGAATAGAGGGATTACTCCTATTGGCCGGGTCGAATCGCGTAGACCCAATTTCTTTTCTGGCAGTGAACCACTGGTGTTGCCAGAGGCGGGGGGGGGGGGGGGGGGTTCAGCTCCTCTGCCACCCCTCCATTCCCGAACTTTTTCAGTTTTGCAGTGTGTGTATAGACACGCACACATACGAACGCAGGCACGAACATACGATAAGTATGGTTGAACCCCCCACCTCCCGAAGAAAAGGTCTGGCTACGCTACTGCAGGGAACACCTTAAAAAAGTCACAGCGTCACCGCAAGGGTGAAGCAATGAATGCGATAGCAACAAATTGTAGTGTTACACGAAGTGAGGCTGGCAGCTACCTGTTTTGTATCCGATCTCGCGTAACTGCAAAATGATGGTGTAACAAAATACGGCCGCTCCAGGGAGCGATGCTCTCCGCATAGTCTCTTCGCGTTGAGGGCGCAGCACGTAGAAGGGTATACGAGCCGCCCGCCCCGCTGTGATGGCTTTCGAGAGCGACCGCGACCGCGACCGCGCCCTTAGATTCAAAGTTCAAAGTTGCTCCTCGCGCGACACTCCTCCCCCCCCCCCCTCCCCTCGCGTCTTCGCGTCTTTTAAGGCTCGTTAAAAACGGGCGGGGCGTTTCCTGTCTGCTTCGACGGCAGGCCTTTCGAGCGGGGTGATGTTTATGGCATGCACCCTGGCCAGCTCGTTTGAACTCTGCTTCGGCGCGTTCGTCGCCGCCGCTCGCGCGCTTTTACCCGCGGTAGAACATACACTTCGCGGGGGGGAGCTTATCAATTTAGACTTCATACCGGAAGGACATGACGGCGATGGCGACGGCAACGGCGACGCAAAAACCCGTCGAGACTGTCCATATAATTGCTATCGCAATAAAAGCAAATTTGAAACAAAAGAAAAGCTGCGCGCACATCACATTTTATTTATTTTTTTTGGCTCTTCACTTTCCTTTCCGCTGACGGCCCTCTGCGGTTTCACATTCGCCAACCGCTCTCGCGCCATGTCAGCGCGGCGGCAAATGTTCGCCGGCGTGTCCCAATTCACTGCCGCAAGCGGTTGTTTTCAGGAGTTGGTTGAACTAGAGGACTAGGTTGAACCGCATAGTTCCCAACAGTCAATGTTGCGCGGTAACATGAATAACGGTCTCAAACAGCACCAGGGAGTGAAATGTGAGGCTAAATAGCATTCAATTAAGAGCCAATTTTATTTTGAAAATAGGCATTTATAGGCATTTGTAAGCATTAGGCACGAACACAAACAATATACATTTATGCGCACTATAAAAACAATATAAAAGCCCTTCTTAACCTCTAATTCTTGTTCATATATCAAAATGGCGCGATAGGAGCACAAGGAACAAAATAGGCATTTGCCTAACATCCGGTCTCTAGTAATCACCGTCGTTGCTAGATATGCTTAAGCTGGTCGCCTGTCCGACAAATATTTCTGGCTTGCCGTGACGGGGGGGATGGCTAGTGTAGTATAGACATTGCTAGCTTTCCGTTGGCTTTCTTTAGAGCGCCGTCTTTGATATTCCTTCTTCAATAGAGACTCTCGCGTCGAGGAAGTTATTTCACTAGATAAATGAGGCATTGTAAATTTAATACCACTTTGAAGTTTTTGAAATGGCCAATGAATGTGTTTAGCGCATTTATGCATTGTTCCCATATAATAAGTATAGCGCCCATATAACGGAGATTGTGCAAGGCGTTAGCGGAAATGGTCTCAAAGCTCTGATTCTAATAAAAATTAAAAAAAAATAAATAAAAATGTTGGCATAGGTAGGCGCAAAAGTAGTTCCCATACTAGTCGCCAGAAATTTGTAGGTAGTAGGCCGAATCGAATACAAAATATAAAAAACAAGAATTCTCTTTTATAGCCCTTCCTCAAACTTGCGGGATTCGGCAGGGCTGACCTGCCATGTTCAGCGTTCATGTGATTAGGATACTCGATTAATTCGTCCTCCTGCTGAGATTTGCTAGCCTCCTGGTAAGCTCAATTGGAAGAGAGACCGCCAGGGACATGCTTAGGTTCCTGGTTCGACCACGGACCAGGACGAATTTTTCCTCACGAGGAAGCTTCACTTCTGACAAATGCTTGTGTATTTTCTTGTAGCTTTATGCTGCAATGGGGCCGATGCCAATTTCCCCTCTCATAAACCCTTCACCCACCTTGCGGGATTCCGCAGAACTCGTTTACCGAATTAGAAATAATTTAGTGTAATTACTAATTTCAGTGATTAGGTGGAAACCGTGCGTACATGCTTGCAATGCTTGAGTGACACTGAGGGAGCTAGAATCCCTTCACTAATAGGTACTTTCGTGTACAAGGAGCAGATATCTATAGTTATAAGAATTGCACGATCAGAGTGTGTTGTTCTTCCTAATGGAATCTACGAGGGGGAATAAGAAGTAATTGGTCCCATTTTTATTAGCCAAAATACGGCACACAAAGGTAATTACAAATATGCGTACTATACTACATACCTTACACCTTTTTCTCGCATAGTCTCCACACCGATTAAGGAATTGTCCCATCGCAGAACTAAGTTTGAGGGTGCCCCTGCGGTCAGTGAGCGACACACGCGGCCTCCGCGAAGGCTCATAGTCATGCGGGTTTTCACGGCCCTTTGCGAACTCGCAACACCGCCACATCACGCTTCTCTGAAGCGAGGCTTTTCAAAGATCAAACTTCTTAAACTTCTCAAAGTGCATCCTGATAAAAGATGGATGGGTGGACGATACATCAGATAAACGATGATATAATCATTTTGATGGCGGCTCCGTCGGTGCGTTGTTGTTGGATGTTATTGGTCGGTCTGGGATTCGCGCGGTATCTTCAGCTCATCTATATGGAAACGTCATGAGCCTTCGGGAACAGGTAGAAGCAGTGTGATTATTTATTGTTAGGCATCAAGAAGCGGTAGTCAGAATGTGTGATTAGCTGCCTGGCTAGAATATCCTTTAAAGGACCCCTGATAGCCAAATTTTTGTTTGTTGCTTTATTATTGTAGTGTGTAGACTTGTGTCTGGTAATGCCGAAATCGAATCGTGCATGCTCTGACGGGTTGTATAATTAATTCCAGCGTCGTTAATTGTTACCAATTTTAGCGTCACCTCGAAACGCGTGCCTGAAATTGTAATAAACAAGCGCCCCACGGCGGGGGAGCGCCTAAGACCACGTACAACTCAAGCTTTGGTGACGTTGACAGCGCATTTTTCAAATCGGGGCTCCGCGCGCATTAAAAAATGAAACGATGTGGGCGCTTCGGTGTGAGTTAGGCCTGACGCGTGTCCCCTCAGGAAAATGAAAAGCATTCCTGTGTAAGCAGCCGAAACTACCATGAGAGTAGCCCGACAACACAGTGAGAGGGACTAGGAACAATAGTCCTCGTCGCGGGTGCCAGTCGGGGCATTATTGTGTGCACCCCGGGAATCTTCTGAGACGTCGACGGTACGCGCTTTTCTTTTGAAACGTCACGTGGGGCATTCGTCTACGTCATACTAGTGGCGATATCGCGAGGTGCTGCGAACTCAGACGAGCACTCACGTTTACTTTGAAACCAAATTAAAATGCCTTAAAGGCAACGTTCGCCACTAATAATCGGCCAGAAGAGCCCACGCACACGGGACAATCATACAACACAACATCTCAAGGTTTCGATTTTTGGTGTTAGGGGCTCTTTAATGTATGCTTTATGTTCCATGAAGTCATATATGGGCATCTGTTTATTTAAAGCCTGTCTGCACCGTCGCCGAGAATGACGTTTTTTACTTCACTTAAAATACGTTGAAAACTAGATACGCCTTTTCCGAGAGTTGCCGGCAAGGAGTAAGACCGAGACATTTGATGAGGCGTGGAGCGATCGTTTAGTTCCTTCATAGTCACCGAAAATTTCCCTCGAGGAGGTGAAAAGCGAGCGGTTTCATTTATTTATCGCGTGCGCGACTGAACGACATGAGAAGCTACAACTGCATGGTGCACTGCGTGAAGTGTGTATGTTTGTGTGCGCATGTGCGTACGCGCGTACGTGTGTGTGCGTTTTGACGAACTCAATGTGTCACGTTTAACACGTTGACATGGCTCGAAAGTTCAGCTGTTTCCCTGGTGCGTGGGCACCCAGACGTTTTCTTCATCCTTCTGTATTCCTTGGCATCGCTGTTTATATATGTCGGTGCGCTTCAGTCGGTGCATCTTTAGTGTGCCTTTTTTGTTACAGCTAGAAGCCTTCCTTTCCGAAGGTGCCCTGGATAGTCGCATTTTCTCTCCGCTTGTCGGGAGCTGCGCGACGACCGTGGCGTGGACGCTATACGCTGCTTGTGGAACAGTCTGTATAGTAACTTGTTCTTTTCGCTCTTTTCTCATCTTTATTGAGGCGCACGTAGGGCGGGCTGATTGAGACACCTGGGAGGAAGACGTGGCGTCACGTCCAAGCGCGAAGCCCTCCTGATTTCTCCTGAGGTTGCTACTTGCTTCCAGCTATTGCGACTTGATTTTGCGAGGCTTTTGGTACTTGAAAAACAACAGAAACAAATAGTGAGAAAAAGAACCCAACTAGAACGATTCGGGATTGCCGCATCGATCTGAACAGCAGTTTCTATGCGTGACGCTTTCCTAGAAATAAAATAACGGGGCAGAAATAGAATAATAGCGTGCGAAGCATTTCAAACTGCAGATTCTTTTATTTTACTTGTTTTTGTCCGATAAAAGGTTCTTAGTGATTGGACACTGATGCTTATGTCTCGAAGTTATGGTTATAAAAAGAAAACTGTATCGTAACAGATGAGTGAACGCGTACTGACTGATTAGGTGTGTTCGGATTGCACAGTATCGTTACTTACTGCTTACTCGAAATCAGAAAGCTCGAAGGCATAAAATGAAACCAGCTCGCAGAGCATAGGGCAAAATGGAGTTCATCTTACACCCGACGTGCATCTCGTATATACCGGGTGTTTCACTTATCCAGTACCAAGTATTAAAAAAAAAAAAACGTGGTTAACCGCAACTGAATGAGAGCAACGACACATGGTTTGCGGTCATCTGGCGCTCGTTAGGGTAGCTTTTTAAATCGCGCTTATTTATTTATTTATTTATTTATTTATTTATTTATTTATTTATTTATTTATTTATTTATTGCAATACTCTCAAGGCAAACACTTCGCGCAGCGGTACCGCGGTCTGCACTACAAAGCACACTGAAACGCGACTTCTGAGGTTTCCGGCCAGAAATGACGCCCGTTGGCGCCTCCACCTGCACGATCAAGAACATTGCACGCTTGACACCTCGCACCTTCGGCTAAACATTTCGCAGATTGGCAGCTCAGGCTGCACGACGAAGCATATCGTGCACTGACTCTTGGAAACCGCAGGTAGGAACTTCGCGTACCATCGGCGCCTCGAACTTTACGCACTGTACGACCAAAAATATCGCTCGCCAACTCCTCGAAACCATGGTTAGGCATTCGCGCGTCTCAGTCTCTGTCCACTCGACAAAGCACTTCGCGGACTGATGAAGGGCCGTTCACAAGTATTCGCAATGCCCACGAACTATAGGTGGCGCGCCATGCTTTTCAAGATGGCGCCAGGAGGAGGGTCAACCCGTTTGTTAGCATAGGAACAGATAGTACGTGCGGACGTACGGCCCCGTGCCACTTTCACCGGATGAAGTCATGAGCTGTGCTGAATTGGATATGAGACTAAAATACTTTCCCAAACCATGGAAAGTGCTAAGTACTGCCACCTGATTATTTGCTGCGGTGTGAAAGGTTATATTTCAACTCTGTTACCGTGCATAACGGTGCTTTGTGAAATCCTGTACGTGCTACATAAAACTGCATGAACTAAAATTAACGTATGAGCAGAACGGCACTCCGAGGTAGTACGTACCGAGCCAACGTTTTTAGATACGTTGTACCGAGCCTGCCTTAAGGATTTGCCGCAGTAGTAGGGCGCCAGCGAGTAGCGCCATCGCTGCTGCACGGGACCGCACGTTTAACGTGGTGATGGTTAGCAAACATAATACGCCGTCGTCATTACTTGTGCAGTCGGGAACGCGGAGTTACGTCTTCAACGGAACACAAGCATTTAACTTCCCATTCAGCAGCGCTTGTGTCACAGCCATGCTGAGACTCTAGCCGTGTGCAATTCACTTCACTCGCATGTTGCAGGCTCGATCAGCACGATCGAAACACGAATGTCGAAAAGAATGCACACGTATCCTTTCGCAACGTCGACGAAGTTAGCCGAGAGCCGTGGATATGTGGCTGTGACTGCACGTTCTAACGCTCTAACCATTTCGCTTCTCTGGTCGAGCTCGAGCGTGTTGGCGGCATGCGGCGCTCCACAATATCCACAATAATTGATACATGCGATGCACAAGTGGAACTATGCTTTTATTTTGAACTCGCTCAAGGATATTATACATGAAATACAATCAAAGTGACTTACGAGCGTGAAAGAACATTAACGCACGAGGGGACGTGAAGTGCAACTCGCTCCTCGTGAGTTAGCAGCTGATCGTTCACCGTCGCTGTCACTCTCGGTGCCTTCACAGTCTTCTACGTCCAGTGAAAAATCCTCGTCGTCAAGATGGTTTCCTTCAACATCACTGCTGAAAGCAATCTGAAGAATTTCCTCCGCCGAACAACTTCGACCACTCCGCGTCACCACGTTTACAATTACATAGGGGTGTGCGAATATCAAATTTTTCGAATACGAATCGAATACGAATATCCACCTTCGAATATCGAATCGAATATCGAATATCAAAGAAAAAATGCCTCCACAGTAACAATATTTTATTTACCATGTAGCTATTTGAAAAAAAAAATAACATTAACAGCCTGACTGGCAACACAACATACACTGCTATCTCCAGAACACAATGTCCAGGCTAGCACAATGCACATCACAACACAAGCAAATATCACGGCACAATGAAAGTAATGACTAGATGCTATCATGAAGAAATATTAGTTGCTCCACATGATCAGGCAGAAGGCGCTCCCTTCTAACGGAGCCAACCCCCCCTCCCCCCCGCTGCCACTGAAAAGGCACGCTCGCTTGAAACAGAAGTGGCTGGTATATAGTACATGGGGCAAAGCTTTGCCAGACTGGGGTATCTGAAGGTGCCTACAGTCCGCTACCAGTCACGTGGGACACTGTCTTTCTTCAGAATTGCTCCCGCATAGTGAACGAGTGGTAGTGCGGCACGTTACGGCCGCATAATATTGAAAATGTATGGCTACATGATCGCCAACAGCGCTGCACGTCGGAGATGCACCAGCAATGAATCATACGTATTGGGGCGCTCGTCGCAGGCAGATATCGTGCCTCCGTGTACTTACGATGTTTATCGCTCCTCTCGGCAACGTTTTTAGCTATACGAACGCAGCAGAAATGTGGAAGACGAGTTATTTTATGCATGATAATCGAATCGCATATTCGAATTTCGAAAATTCGAAGTTATCGAATATTCGAAACAATTCGAATACACGATTTTCGAATCGAATACGAATATTTCGAATGTAATATTCGACGAATATTCGAAACTCTCGAATATTCGCACACCCCTACAATTACAGAGACGTCTGGGCGGTCTGGGCGCGGAGAACATTTCGCTCTCAGATCGGTCAACGAGCAAATCGCTTGCAGTGTGCTGCCACCTATCAACAAACGTACAAAAACAAGCGGCGCAGCGCTGGCTATGAAACCTATGAAACAGTGGTGAAGGACGGCGTGGAAAGCGTTCGCTCCACGAAAGGCGTGGAGTAGACGCGTCCTCGAATGATTGAAACGTCGCTCGCACGATTAGTAACAGCGTTTTGCTGACAAAGGATAGAGGCATATTTTAAAGTATCGACAACTTGAGATCGCTCAGTTTTACAAGAGCACATCGCGAGCCGGCGCGACCTCCCGCGTACAGTGTTATGGGATTCATGCACTACAAGAAACACTGACCAATGCTATATACAAGTAAAACAGGGTGAGCTTCAACTGAATATGTCAGACGATAACATTTAACTAACCTACGTGACTACAGAAAGCCTCGCGAAGCTGATAGTATGCGTACGCTGTGGGCTAGCATTGAAAGCGCGAGTCGCAACGTATTTTCACGAAAACTTCGAGCCTCGCAAGAACGAATCAGATTTCTCGTGTCACGGAGGGCCCGGTTTGTTCACTGATGCAGGGAACATGCCAAGTCGTAGTGTTCCTTCCTTGCCAACGCGTTAACACTCAAGTTAGCACAGCCGAACAAGGAAGCGACTGCGTAGTGCTGCCATTTGTCGTCTACTAACCCTCCTCGAGAGGACGCTCCTGAATTCCGCTTGGCGGCGCGACAGTCTATGGGCATTGCGAATTGGTAGTACAGTGCAGGCGCACACGGAGCCGTGATTGGTAACGCCGAAATGGGATAGTACGACCGAAATGGCTAAAAGGGCATCAACATGGAAAGAAAATAAGTCTTCGATGACGAAGGACTGCTTGTCATCTGGATTATTGAGCATTACAAACAATTATTCAAACTAACTTAGGAGCCAGTTTTCTGAGTTTCTGCATTTTTAACGTTCACCCTTTCATCCCTGCCATTTCCAAGGAATCATGATGGAAAAATCCTGTTTGTTGCATATAGCAGTCCATGGGTGTTCAGAAGTGCAATAGGGGTGTTAATGTTTTTTACTTTAAGTACTTGTAATTACCAACCTTTGAAAATGGTATGCATGCTAATTAACACGCAAAGCTTTCCTATTTTTTTCTTGAGCAGATAGGTTGCGAAAGAGTAATGCAATAGCCTTATGGCACGGGAGAGGCCTTTGTAACAAAGTAGCATAAAAATCTAGAGAAATTCGCCAAGTAAACTTTTTACTATGAATTACTGAAGGTTTTGGATGTCATCATTTCATAACTACAACAAATAATTTCAAATCCGCACGAAGAATGAAATTCCTATGGTAAATCTCGCAAAAGTCATGCACAAATATGAAATTTGGCTTCAGTTGCCACAACTCACTCTTAGTGCACTTTTCATAATGCTCTACCAGCATCACGGCGTAGTTGACAGAGCGTGGTAATGTGTGTAATGACGAGCACTTAATTGCAACAGAGTACCAAAATGGTCCTGAAGAAGACTACCAAAATGAACACGCAGCAAGTAAGAAGTAAAAAACAATGTTTCACTCAACGTGAAAGCTGTAGGAAGTGTGGAGCAGTGCATCGACTGCCCTGCAGCGGCGCTCGCATTCACGGGCCAAATGCGCAGCCTGCTCGGCGTACATGACGGGAAAGGAAACCTTCATTTGTGATTCAGTGGCGCCTTCTGCCCTGCTCATTTCCCTCCTCCTCACCCTCAGCATCATTTCTCCTCACCCTCACTTCCCTGTTTCACCCTATTGCTATATTATACTACACACGGCTATGCTATACTTTACCCTCCCCCTCCTCCTCACAGTCACTTTCCTTTCCCACCCTCTTGCTATACCGTACTAACACGGCTATGCTACGCTGTAGCCTCACTCTCCACCAATCTCTCCTCCTTACCCTCACTTCCTTTCCCAACCCTTGCTATGCTGCACTAGACATGGCTATGCTATGCTTTACCCGCCCCCTTCTCCTTTTCCCTTCTCCTCACCATCGGCCCCTTTCCCACCGCTTGCTATCTGTGTTACACATGGCTGGGCTATGCTTTACCTTTCCCTCCTCCTTTCCTTCCTCCTCATCCTCACTTCCCTATTCCACTCCCTCGCTATACTATAGTATACATGGTTACGCTATGCTTTACCCCCCACCTCCTCTTTTGCATCCTCATCACCCTCACTTACCTTCCCGACCCCCTTGCTATAATTTACTATAATCGGCAATGCGATGCTCTAACCTTCCCTTCTCCTTTCTCCTCCTCACCTTCACTTCCCTTTCCCGTCCCCTTCTTACTATACTGTACACGGCTATGATAAGCTCTACCCTCCACCTCCTCCTTTGCATCCCACTCACTCTCACTTCCCTTTCCGACCCCCTTGCTATACATTACTATACACGCTATGCTATGATCTACACTCCCCTTCTCCTTTCCGTCCTCCTCGCCATTACATCACTTATCCCTGCCCTTTCCCACCCTTTGCTATACTGTACTACACATGTCTATGCTATGCCAACGCCTCCTCTAGAAACATGCCTGCGGCGTCGCTGGCTATCCCATTGTAGCCGTCCTGCCTTGAGTTGTAGTCGCTTGTCGAGAGATGGCGCCACGTTCTCCCCTATTGTTTTCAATGGGGCTGACGTTGTGTGACGTCGAGGGGTGTAATGTGCGCATGCGCAAATGTGTGTTGCAAGCGGCCACCGCCAGGATCGCCAGCTACTGCCCTCATTAGAAACGGTGAAGGAGGGAAAGGGTAGGGCAGGAGGTTTTTGGCTCACGCGGCAGGCATCTTTCTAGAGGAGGCGTTGGCTATGCATTACCTTCCCCTTGCTACTTCCTTCCTCCTCACCCTCACTTCCCTTTCCGGCCCCCTTGCTAAACTATAGGCCTAATATACATGCCTATGTTATACATGGCTGCGCTATACACGGTTTTGCCTGCGTGACGCCATACACGGCTGTCATATGCTTTATCCTCTCCCTTCCACCTTTCCCTCCTCCTCACACTCACTCTTCTCTCTCACCCTCTTGCCGTACTATATTATACAAGGCTACGCTATGCTTTACCCCATCTCCTCCTTTCCATCCTCCAAACCTCCAAACCCTCAACCCTTCTTTCTACGCTCCTTCTCACTTAATTTTACTATGATGCTCTCACTCTACTCTCTCTTAGGCATTGCCTGATATGCCTCGATATTGCTGTGGCTTCGATATGATGACGATAGTTGTGAGCGGTGGCCCGGCATGTACGGAACTCAAGCTTAAACAGGGGAGCAATTCTCGATGTATCCACGTAGTGGACCGTCCATTTGGGTCGCCGCTGATTGGCAGGAGTTCGGTGAGCAGTGCGCTGCCTGTGTCTGGTTCCTCTTCGACAACGCCATTTTGACGTCACGGAGCTTTCAGAACTCTCGACAGAAATGAGAAGGACGGAATGGGCTTCAACGCAACGAACGCAGCTTCCAGAGGTCCGCATTTGACCGCGCAGATCTCGGAGGCAGTGCATGAACTCTGATCATGTGATAGCGTTAGCCCTCGAATTTGGTTTAATGCGGCAACCCGCCTAACGCGCCTGTGATGCATCCTCCTCAAGCATCCTGGACACGCTCATACGCAAGGACAGACTTGTCAAGTTCGTCTAAGTGTTCTGCACATTTCGTCCGGGGTCTTCCCTGCGTGTTCTCTGCACCAGAATAAAGTTAATTTAGCAACAACAATTTTCTTTGTTCTTACTCTGGGATTGTGCTGAGCGGGTTCGGTGCGTCGACATGTTCAAGAGCGCGGTGAAGCCACGGCTCACGGCTTTATCGAATAACTGAATGCACTTCACCTAAATGGACATGTTCACTAGGTGGACACATCGAGAATAGTTTCCCAGCACCGCTGTTATAGTGTTCATAGATGTTTCACACTTGGACAGACAAGCTTGGCAACAGTGTTGCGTACATAAACGTCTGCCAACAATCAAAACTAGGTGCTGAGATAAACTGACGTATCCTCATTTAATAAATGCCATTGGAAAAACCATGTGAGAAAATGCCACTCATGCAAAAAAAAGTGTTTGTAATTATTCTTGACTTGGACAGAAAAGTTTGGAAACAGTGTTGCGTACATAAAAGTCTGCCAACAATCAAAACTAGGTGCTGAGATAAACTGACGTATCCTCATTTAATAAATGTAATTGGAAAAACCATGTGAGCAAAATACCACTCATGCAAAAAAAAAGTGTTTGTAATTATTCTTGACTTGGCCAGAAAAGTTTGGCGACAGTGTTGCGCACACAAAGGTCTGCCAACAATCAAAACTAAGTGCTGAGATAAACTGACGTATCCTCATTTAATAAATGCATTGGAAAAACCATGTGAGAAAATACCACTCATGCAAAAAAAAGTGTTTGTAATTATTCTTGACTTGGACAGAAAAGTTTGGCAACAGTGTTGCGTACATAAAAGTCTGCCAACAATCAAAACCAGGTGCTGAGATAAACTGACGTATCCTCATTTAATATATGTAATTGGAAAAACCATGTGAGAAAATACCACTAATGCAAAAAAGTGTAATTATTCTTGACTTGGACAGAAAAGTTTGGCAACAGTGTTGCGTACATAAAAGTCTGCCAACAATCAAAACTAGGTGCTGAGATAAACTGACGTTTCCTCATTTAATAAATTTCATTGGTAAAACCATGTGAGAAAATACCACTCATGCAAAAAAAGTGTTTGTGATTATTTTTGACTTGGACAGAAAAGTTTGGCAACAGTGTTGCGTGCACAAAAGTCTGCCAACAATCAAAACTAGGTGCACAGATATAGTGTACTAGAATAATTTCCTAGTGACGCGTCTGAGAAGTCTGAGGAGCGCGCGTGCCCGTTTGTGTAGACGCCACCAGGCGCCGCCACTGCGCCTTTTTCTAGTAGACCGGTCGCTCTCTCCCCCGCTGCGTTTAACGCTCTCCTTCTCCGCGTTTGTAGGCATTCCTTAAGCACCGGACTATTTGATCGCTACGCAAAAAGACTGCATTTACTATAGTATAGTGTAAAGAAATTTTGTGAAAACCACAGCAACATACTAGTATCGACAACGTCGTCTGCTAGCGTAAATGCCGCAGACCGGCGGATTCATTGCAGTTCGGGACATCGCCTGCAGCAGTATCTATTCGCATTTTTTATCATCCATTTGCACAAACCCATCATAGGAGTAACTCTGCATGTTTTGCTTCTATTGCGCAATATCTAGCACAACATTTAAATCGCATGCTCATCGCAAACTACACAGAAGTGCTCAGCAACGTCTACACTGCGTTGCTATGCCAGAAGGCGTACGATGAAATAACGGCCTCGACGGACGCATATTGATGGTGGTAAACTTTTCGTGATTTATTCTCGGTTACAGAAACGCAGCTAAACAAGATTATTCCGGCGTTTCCTTACCTCATTTTACGGCGTGCAATGAGACGTACTACATGTAAGCATCCCACATGTAAGCGTCCGGAGAAAAAAAAAGTCATCCACCATTTTTTTTCACAAGAACTACGACGTTGAACGTTGCGTCGCAAGGGACGCGCACGAGGCAAGCAGCTGCAAAGCGCGTCTGAACCGGCCCAAACCGGCGCGAACTTGCTCCGCGACTAGAAAAAAGCGCAGCAACGCCACCAGTGCGTCTACTGGCGTTTGCTTCAACCGGCCTATCCGCCTCGTGCGCTGCTGCTTTCAGTGGTACTGGTGGCGCCACCAACGGCGGACGGTGGCGATAGGTGGATATGCGCGGCTCATAGAAGCCGTGGCAAAGCGCCTGTTACTCTCCGTTTTTCTATTCATGTTACATTCTGGTTTGATATTTGTACTGCCGACGCTGCTCCACTAGACAACCATGCCGTCTGTTACGTCCATTGTTCTATATTATTTGTTTTAAAATGACAGGCCCGTTTTTTATGCGTGCGCGCGATGCACTGCGTACGTTTCTTACGTGCATGTGTCCAAGTTGTTTGCGTGATCTGTTAACACAGATGAAATAAAAATTGTTGCAGTACAAAACAGCATTCTTGTTTTATTGAACACCCCAAACAGTACAACAATGACTATTACGGCTGTATGCCTGCTTAAGAAACGCACAAAAGACACGCGATTTTATCTTCGCCCAACACTCGTAGCACTCAACTAGGCCAAGAAAACCAAAATCTAACTTGCTGAACGTTTTAACAGCCGTCACACAGCTGCATAATAATGCGTGAAAGTACTGTACCAAATGACCAACAAACATTCACACAGCGTTTTTTTTTTGTTCACAGACCGTATTAACATATGAGGAAGTTCTAACTGCATTGCAATCACATATTTCAGAATATCTAATCACTTTCACCATTGAAGCCACAATTCTCTAACACATGCGCTTTAAATGAGCATGGCATTACTCAGACTTATATAGGAAATGCGCACGCGTGGCATTACTCAGATTTATATAGGAAATGCGCACGCGTGCAATGTATCTCGTATGCTAGATTCTCCTTTGGTACGTGCAGCTCAAAATAAAATGCGATTCTAGAAGTAATGTTCGCGGAGTAGCGAGCATATAGCAGGACAACTACTTACAGCTTCACTTACCTTTGCAAAAACGGTATTCCAATTGCAATTCAATATTAACCGACGCAACAACGATAACAACACACTTGTTGCACACAGGCGTACCAGGTTGACGCGCGAGGCCAAGCGCGGTATTTTAAGTGTAGCACAATCGTGCGCGTACAGTAAGCTAGAATATTCTGGCACAATGTCGTCAAGCTTGCAGTCACTTCAGCGGTTCCCACGATGTAGCACCAGTTGACGTCCTCGCGTCATCAAACTTCTACGACGCCGAGAACTACGCACACAGCTGACTTGGAAAAACGCGGTCTTGCAGGAGGCCATCTTGTCCCGCAACCAACGGACAAAAGTACACAACTGAGGCGCCTGAAACATTGCCGTTGATGAGATGGCAGCTGAACGAAATCAGGGCTCATCGTCCGACGTGTGGCCACCGCCTTAACACAATATTAACGTTGCAACGTTCAAGGAAGACGCGACGAAACGACGAGCCCAGCCGGTCTTGTCGGATGCGCTACAGCCACTACAGCACAGTGCACAGCGCGCGCTCTCACGGCCACCGAAAGAAATAAAAGAAAGTGGAGAGAGGAGTTAGCTTGGAGCATGGCCAGTCGGTGGAAGCAAGAGGACGTGTTGCGTCATCGGTGTGGCGTATTGTCGAGAGATGGCGCTAGTTTGTTTTTGCGCAACGAAATCGCAAACTTGATTCAAAATGCATGGGATCCTGTGGGGGGTTGGGAGAGGGCACACCCGCCTTAGCCGAGCGGTGGCGCCACCATACCGATGCACGAGGCGGATTGTCCCTGCCTCCTGGACGCGTCACTAGAAATTATTCTAGTACACTATATGCACAGATAAACTGGCGTATCGTCATTTAATAAATGTCACTGGAAAAACCATGTGAGAAAATACCACTCATGCAAAAAAAGTGTAATTATTCTTGACTTGGACAGAAAAGTTTGGCAACAGTGTTGCGTACATAAAAGTCTGCCAACAATACAATCAAAACTAGGTGCCCAGATAAACTGGCTTATCGTCATTTAATAAATGTGGTTCGAAAAACCATGTGACAAAATGCTACTCATGCAAAAAAAAGTAATTATGTTCGACTTGGACAGAAAAGTTTGGCAACAGTGTTGCGTACACAAAAGTCTGCCAACAATCAAAACTAGGTGCAGAGATAAACTGGCGTATTGTCATTTATTAAATGCCGTTCGAAAAACCACGCGAGAAAATCGTCGGTGGTGGCGTCACTGCGCATGCGCCAGACGGTCAGGCGCTGAGCGTGTGACCGGACCATAGAATAAAGACCGGACCGTCGAGGGAGGGATCACGTGACACGAGGAGAAACAACCAAAATGGCAGCCTCTTGTGTCGTGAGTCCGCGCTGCTCGGAAAACAGCGGTTATTCGGCCAACACGCAAAACATGACGGCACTTCAGGATACACGAGGATCTGTGGCTTCTCCGAGAAGTCATCGCGGCCAATCCCTTTGATATCCGCGCATGTGGGATGACGTTCTACGAAGCGTCGTTGCAGCGATACATCGAGAGCTGACACTTCGGGCCATGAAGGAGCGTCTCGAGCTGCTTCTTTGGTGCTTCCGTCAACAGGACTCCGCATACCTTCGCAAGTAAGCGATTTCATGTACAATAGTAACAATTTAGCTTTTAACCGCAGCCACTCTCCCGCCATTCAGAAACGCTCTTTAGTTTGACTTGCCACAGGGCAACGCGCTGAACGCTGCCCCAGGGCACCGCGTTTGAAACGTATTTGTGCTGCTTGAAAGCGGTGTCTAAGTTCAAGCGCTTCTGAATACGGGGGTAAGCGGCCATACTGCGTGAGCTCATCTGAGCTAACTCATACTTTGCATTGCTAGGTCTGGAACGGAAGAATTTTCAACAACTATAACGCCGGCCTTTCTCTGCTGCACTTGGTGATAGGGCTCTGTTATTGCGTTGCATTGCCTTCGTGATTGGTGCACCGATCACAGAGGCAATGCAAATGGACGATGTTATTTGATGAATTCGTAATGTGACGTGATGTAATAGGACAACATAGTGACGCCAGAGAATTTGGCGATGTGTGATGTCATGTTGATGTTCTATTCTTGCGAGAAACTGCTAACGTTGTGTTCTTCTCATAAATGTTTTTCAGTGTTGTAGTGCTGGCTGCATTCTCATGGCTGTGGGTTATGTGAGCATTATGTTTTGCTTCCCATTTCGTGGTGCCTGTTCGTAGCAGTGTTCAGAGAGGTTTCAGCGCAGGCCTGGCATTTTTTTTTTTTTTGAAGCGTCGTGAGAAGGGGGACGAGCAAGTGCGTAGACATTGTTCATTCTCACTTGCTTTTCTCAATGTTTGTCAAACTCAATATCAGCTTAATGCGTTATGCGCAACCTAAATTTTCACACCAGCTCCACACAGGACGAGAAGTATGTTGTACCGGAAGTGATTACCTCATTGCGAGATTTCATCGCTTATTTGCAATAGTGTTCCGCTGGTGAGAATTTTTTAAAAATTTCACTGCATTGCCCTCTATTTTGCTGCAGAAAACCAGTCACCGGCATCACTCCTCTTGGAAATGACTGGAGATGAGGAACCTGAGCCACCAGTCCAGGGGAGTGGTGACACTGCAGTGCCGGTGGACAACAGACAAGATGAAACCACTATGCAAGAGCCAGATGATGTCCATGCATTTGTGCCGCACCGTCACCGTATCTGTACCCCTGTTCACAATAAAGAAAACAACACCTTTGCATCTCCGGGTTCACTCCCACTTTCAGTGATGTCATTGATCGAAGCAAATTAGGTCCAACTTCTGGAGCAGATAAAACACCGCTTTGGAGCGGAAAATGAGCCTTTTCCAGCATTATTAATCCAATACCTTCGAATGTAAATATTTATTTCTGTAGCAGAAGCAGCTGCTCAGTTTTTAACGAAATGGAATACCCTTCTACCTGGATGCATGTGCACTTCAGGCAGAGAATGACGGGCCTACTGTATCTCAGCAGTTAAGAAAATGGGTTCAAGAGTTTATAATCGTACTGCTCAGTGTAATTAACACAATAAGTCACACAAGATGCTGTCGTTAAGTAAGAACTGTAGTTGCACGAAGTATTATGCATAGTGCCTCTACTTCGAACAAAGCTACCTTTGGGCTGTGTGGATTGTATCCGGTATGAGCAATGCAGCCTCCAGTCTACGAGTACTCGCTATACACAAAGGGTACGGGAGAACACAGCGGAACTTGGGCGGGCACAATGTATACCTAGCAGCATGAAGACACCATGCACATAAGATTGGATAATTGTAGCTTACATTGCAGTCCAGCGCTAAGCCAAGGTGACAAAAAATAAAAAGGCTGATGCGTAAAGCACCACCGTAAATCGAAAATAAATCAATTCACTCTGTTTTAAAACAATTTCCTTTCTTGCTGCAAGACAAGTACAATTTTTATTTCCATTTTCAACGTACTTGTGACTTTCATGCACAGGTGGCGTCGCGCTTGCCTTGACCGAAAGACGCTTGGCTAAAACCAAAAACGCGCGTTGCGCTCCGGTAACGTTGAGCGTTTGAGCGGAACGGGGAACGGACCGCAGAATCGGTCAGCTAAAAGCGCCTATTTGCAGCGCCACCGCTCGGGATTGAACAAAAACGTAAAGTATGGCCTCCGAGATTTTCGTGAATACGAGACTCGAAACGAGATTTCACATTTTACGTTACTTTTTGTAGCGACACGTAGCAACGGAAGCTAGTTTTACGAAACAAAGGAAAACCAACATGGCAATAAAAGATGACACTAAGAATAAAAACCCACCATCTACTGCTGCGATTCGAACCCGGGCCTTTTGAGTGGAAAGCGGGCATTCTACCCCTGCCCCACATTGGAGGAGCCGCGCGCAAACTCTTAGATGACGACACATTGCAGACTACCGATCGCAGCGCCGCAGGTGGATTGTCCCTCTTTGGGCTTCACTTTCAGTACATTGGTGCTGCGGCCGTTCCGAGCACTCCCTGTTCTAGTACACTCTAACAGAGGGGAATGACTCAGGAATTTTTTATGCAGTGTGCGCATTGTCATTGTAAGTAGTTTATGCGCAGTATATATGTTGTCATAAGCAGTGCCATGAAAGTGGTTTATACGCAGTGTATATGTTGTGTGGAAATGGCCGCAGAGGGACACCGAGGAGGAGAAAGGAAGACGAAGAAGTGCGCGCGTATGACGCGTGGCGCGTGGTGGTAAAAGGCTGGTCTGGATGCCGCAGAATGCTGTTGGGCATGGCTGGCGCTGGTCTCGTGGATCGACTTCGGACCTAGACTGCGGAGACGCGGCCGTCTTCCGCACTGGCTCACGCAACGAGGAGTCCCGGTGCCACAGCAAGGGGGTGACCGCCGCCCGGGCTGCGTGACAACCTTCGATAACCATGCCAGCTGGTCAGCCATGTCGACCAAGCAAAGGCAAGTGGCTGTCTTGGCTCTCCTGCAATTCGCACAGAGAAACTGAGAGGACGCTTACGCGTCGCATTTTAGAGTGGAGCGGGATGGCATTAGACAGATATAATTTAGCGGGCTTAGCGGAATAGTGGGATCGAAATGCGCATGCGCAGTGCACTAAAGGACCCGTTGCGCTTACCGTACGCATGTACGCATACTAGGCAGTTTTAGAATTGAGAGAATTGGGGCGCCAAGGAGCTTGGGGACCCAAGAAGTTTGCGAGCCGACAGGGCGCATGCGCAAAACCCAAGCCGCTCTTGGGCTCTTGCGCTCCCGTTGACCCAAGGTCCAAGAATCGAAAACTAGCATGGGTCTCCAAGGCGTCTTGGGTAGCGAGTGAGACGATGCAGAAGCAGCGCGGGCCACGACGCAGTATGGCCCCTCATCTCGAATGATTTTATTATCGCCACGTCTGGCGCCTCGTTCATTTGACCCAACGCAGTTTGCGTTTGACCCAGTTCTCAAACTCAGCTCCTCCGAACGCAAGAGCACCCTACCGAACGCAGCTTGGGGACCCAGTGTCTTGGGTCCCCAATTCTGACTCTAATAGCGTACGCAAAGCTTTGCGTTAGCGTTTGCCGCCACTGCGCATGCCTCGTACACTAACCTCTTGCAGGCCCCCGTTAAGCGACGGAAATAGCGGGCGACCGCAAAGACCGCTAACTTAGCATACGCTATTTTAAAGCTGCCTACTATTAGCGAGTTTTAGTATAGCGAAAAACATCAAACGCAAGGATTTAGCGTTAGCGTTATCGTTGCGTGCTCCTAACTGCGCGTGAGCAGAACGTAAACGTAGCTCGAGCTCTTATGTACGAAGGCTATTTCTGGAATATATCGTTCAACGCTAACACTCGCAAGAGATCCCGTACGTAGGGCAAGATGGCGGTGCTTGTTGAAGCGAGAGCCGTCCACTTCGAATCTTTCTAGTCGTCGTCCTGCATTAAACTCATTCATTCCCAAATAATGTTGGTATTTGATTTAGATTTGAGTATGAGGCTTCGCCAACCATGTACCGCTGATAAAATAGCTCCATTTTCTAGATGCAAAGTGGATTTGCGGTGCAGAAGGCTTAACAAAATTTGTTTACAAGGTTCGCTCATGTTTTCTGTAGCCGCGCAGAGATGGCGACGCTGTCTTCATTCGTCTCTTTCCAAGATACGGCCACAATTAAAGCCGAGACATGTCAAGATTCGTTTCCCTTCATGTTTTTCGCGGCCAGGTAATAGGGGTCTTGAAGAATTCTCGAACGCGGCATGCCGACAGAAACCGATCTGTTTCTGGTCGTCAGAATGCAACACTTCTGCAAACGCGACATGGAGGCGCAATAACGATGACTTTGGATCAGCTCGACTTAGTGGCGCTTTTGGGGATTCTACAGTGCATTTAGTATTTTTATGTCTAGATGGCGTCGTATGTGCTTGCGTTAGCGTTAGCGGGAGTGCCTACCGCTGTACTAAAAGACCAGCATTTGGCACGCAGCGCGTTCCGTTTTAGCGTTAGCGTTGAGACGTACGCTGCTAACGTAAGCGTTGCCCGCTGTACTAAAACTCGCTATTTTTCAGATTTAGCGTTACCGTGTTTGCGTGGTTAACGTAGCGTACGTAAAACATGGCGGCGGTTTTGGACGCCCGCTTCGAACTGAATTCAGCGTTGATATGGACGGATCCACTTCTTTCGTAGCAAATGACTGTGTAAAATTTCTTCGCTTAGCCTTCAGGTAGCTTCGACGACCGAGCATTACGGATACCTTAGCGTAGTTTTTGAGATCGCTTCCCATTTAAAACGTCCCTAGGTCTAACTAGAAGATCGGTGTAAACAAATCTGCAACACAAAAATTGGTGCGTGGTTCATATTTATTTACTTTTGTTGTTATTAGTACTATTGCTGCGTGCGGGTATACAGACGAGCATTCTGAGTTTTTTTTCTTTTCACTTTTTTAACGCATTCACCCTCCACTAGGTGACGCCAACGTCACACCTTGGGCAAGTAAACGCTATCCCGCTATACTAAAACGTTCTGTCCGCAACGAACGTTTGCGGCACGGTAACGCTATTCCCTTAATCCCCGCTATCACGCTAACGCTAAGCTATTCGTCTATTACGGGCCGAGTTCGCGTCACTTTCTCGCTCGCTTGCCATGCTTCGCTTCTCGGTGGATGCGTCAAATCTGCTGTGAGAAAAGGAACGTTTGTGCGCGAGACAGTTGTCGTCGTAAAGTCTCCTAATGCGTACTACTGCAAGTACAGTTGGGAAATGCCCATTAGGCCATATATTCAATGTTTTGCGAAGGGCAGAAGTGCGCACTACGCGGTATTAAAGCAATACGCGCGGCCACATAATGGCACACTTTGTTGATATTATGGCTGGTGTTGATTAATTATTGCGGAGGCCTTTGTAATGGGTGACGTCATGTGACGCGTGGTGCGATTCTACGCTTGTGGCACGCAGTATTACGTCTTTTAGCGTGACCCGTAGCTGTTTCACGCTTAGACAGAAAAGTTCGGCAACAGCGCTGAGCGCAGAAAAGTTTGTCAGCAAACGAAACTAGATGCAGAGATAAACCGGGAAATCGTAATTAATTTATAAATGTAGTTGAAAACACCATGCGAGAAAATACCACTCGGACGCACGAAGATGTCTTCGTAGCATTTTCGTGCTTGCAGAGAAGTTTGCCTATTTGTCTCCACGCCGTGAATACCGTCGGACCGCGAATGTCGCCACTTTTCGTGGGGTGTTGTATTTCCTGTCTTATTTTGCGAGTCCTTTCTAATAATTATCATTGTCGTTCCTTCGTTACTCTATTTTAAGCCATGGGGCGCGAACGGGCAGTGCTGGAGGGCGTGGAACTGGCTGAAATATTACAGCAGAACTATTATGCTCGAGCTTTGTCCGTGCGGCGTAGAAAGAAATCTACATCATCATGCCCAGCTTGCCTTTGCCACGTCAAGCCAAGAACTTAGATATGAGCCTAGTTAAGCCAAAGTAACTACAGCCAAGCCTAATGGGACTAGTTGAGCATGGTGACACCTGATTAGCTAAGCATTATTAAGCTAATTAAGTTTACCAAATTAGCTCTGATAAAGCCGAGCTGAAATTTTTTGTGTGGTCGAGCTCGACGAATCTTAGCGACCCAAGCATGATTAAAGCTGATCAGTGTTATTTAGGACGAGGCCTATTTAGTGCTATCTAATTAGCTAATTAAGCACAGGTAGCGTTTGAAAATCCTAGTTTCTCGAGACTATGTCCACATATACTAATTAACTCAATTAAATAGTTGCAATAATTGGTATAATTAAGCTAATTAGGATACTGGAATTGTTTTGATTCTGTGCTGCTACGTGATGGCTAATTGATACCAAATCGATGCCGTTCGATAAGCTAGTGGCCAAAAGTTGCTTTACTAGAGAGATCACGGGAATACTTCGTGCAGCCGCGTATGCATGCACGTATCCATTGACCTTGCAACACTTAGCAAAACTTAGAAAATCCTAGCCAAGCCAGGACCAGATATGTGCCCACCAACTCTGCTGTGACCCAGCCTTGCGACTTAGTGCAAACTGCGCCATTTTTTTTTCTCTGGCGCGCAGCTCTGAATCGGAGCCTCGTCGCTGACGCTGAGCTGCTGCTTCTCGGGCGCCTAGCTCTGGGTCGGCCCTGTGACGAAGAACCCACTTACGAGCCAACTCACGGTAGGTGGCCTTCTCTTTGGGAGTAAGAGCTCGAGCCTTTCTCATGGTGCTTAAAACGACAGCGAGAGTGCTCTCTTTCATAGCTAAAGGAGGTGTTCCTCTTCCTCTTCACAGCGAGCTATTCAGAAACTCTAAATTCTAAATTAACAATTCTCGAAAATGTATGCCAATCAACATGCAACGCTTTCAAAATGTTTTTCTTGTGCACATTAGTGCTGGAAGATTAATGCAACAGGTTTATGGTCCCGGAGAATACTTTGAATTAAGTTAGCATAAAAGTCTAGTGAGCTTGGCCGAACAAATTATTTTCGTGTGAACGACTGGAGGTTCTGAATGGGGCCATTCGGGAACTATAACGTATAACTACAAATTCGCTCGAAGAATTAAATACCTCTTGTAAATTTCGCAACATTTTATGCAATATGCTCCTCGGAGTGCAGTTTTGAAAACACTTTTCTTGCGTAGGTGGCTGAGCGTGGTACAGTGCAAAAGGTCGAATTCTTCATTGCAACAGAGTGCCGAAGCTGCACTCAAGGAAATTACATAAACAATTTGGCAGCCATTACGATGCGAAAAAAAATGGCCTAGAAATAAGGAAACCCAGCGTTATGTTGGGTTAACCTACCACTAGGTTAGCATTGATCCTCCCGATTGAGATAGCATGCTGAGGGGATTAAACTATGACGAGGGGCTGAAGCACATCAGCTCTATAGAGTGCCATGAAATGTGTATAGGTTGGTATTCCCGGCGCCATGAAAGTCGTTTTACGGCGAAGCTGTGTATAACTGGGCCATTCGTAAGTCCCCGAGAGAGAGAGAGAGAGAGAGAGAGAGAGAGAGGACTACAGGGTCACACTGGCTATTGCGGCTCACGTGGCCTGGCCAATGGTTGCCAATTGGCTTGACCCTCTCAACAGAAAATTATGTGCCGCAGAAATAGGGCAAGCCCCACTACTCACGAAGAGTCCACTAAAAATGAAGAACTTGTACGCGTTCAAAAAGAAAGAAAAAAAAAAGCAAAAACAATAATGTTATCAAATAGCTCCTGAATATCGTGCTCAAAAGTGGAAGTGCATGCGGCAAGCCAGAAATAAATAACTAAATAAAGAAAAAATGAGCAAAATTATAAACAAATAAATAAATTAATTAATTAACGAAAGCAAAAGGGACCGACAACTGGCCGGAACGTGTGATTAGATCCTCGTAGAAATGAACAGACCCCGAATTATAGTGGGAGATTCAAGCAGCCGTCTCGCGATTTGAGTAGGATTTTACGAGGGGCGTTCAATAAAGATTTCCCCTGACCCACTTCCTGTGGACGTAGAGCAACGAAACTTTGCAGATTTATTAGCCCTTCTCTGCATAGGTGACACCCCGGGACACACACTTCTCCCATCTTTTTATGCAACTATAAACACCTCACTTGTAGAAGTCGACAGGTTGCTCCAAAAGCCATGTTGTAACTTCAGAAATCAGAGTCTCATCATCTGGAAAATGCTTGCCCTTTAAATATGACTTCAATGTTGGATCGAGGTGGAAGTCCGATGGTGTGAGGTCGGGTGAATAACGGGAATGCGGTAGAATTTCAAAGCCGCAGTAGCGTGCTTCCGTCTGGGCAACATGTGAGTTGTGAACTGGGGTATGGTCTCGCAGAAGGCGGACGCCTTTGGTGAGCATTCCACGTCTCTTGTTTTTGATGGTCTCTCGCAATTTCCGCAGCAGTGAAGCATAGTTTGCCCCAGTAATCGTGGCACCCTTTGCTAGGAAATCCATCAAGACTACTCCGTGCTGGTCCCAAAAGACTGTGAGCATGACCTTGCCCGTCGACGGCTGGGTGCGTGCTTTCTTTGGAGGCGGTGAGTCCAAATGCTTCCATTGCATCGTCTGGACTTTAGTCTCCGGATTACAGTGATGGACCCAGCATTCATCTTGTGTAATCAGTCTGTTGAAAAAGTCCTGCTGGTTTCCATGGCACATGGTCAAAAGAGCCTGGGAGCATTCGACTCGTGCCTGCTTTTAGAAAGGTGTGAGCAGCCGGCGAACCCAGCGATCGGATACCTTACGCATATGAAGATGGTCCTGAATGATTTTTTCCATGGAGCCCACGCTAATCTTGACATGTTGGGCTAGGTCTCGAACGCTAATGCGGTGATTTTCCAAAATGGCGGCCTTCACTTGCTGGATGGTGTGTTCATTGACAGCGTAGTGGGGTCGCCCTGCAATCGGAGCCGCTTCCACGGAAATCAGACCATATTTGAATTGGCGATGCCAGTTATTCACTACATCATATGATGGAAAATCCTCTCCATAAACCTCTTTTATCTCATCGAACGTCTCCCTTGGAGTGCGGCCTTTCAAGTACGGGAACTTGACTGCTGCTCTGTATTCCACTGCATCCATTATCACACCTCACACCACTTCAGCACCTCTAAAAGAAAGACCGTTGTTAGTTTAGAGTTGCAAATTGGCACATGACCTACAGTGACTTATGTCATTAAACATTCGCAGTTTCAGCATCCTGCAATAAATGGAAGTTAGTCAGGGGAAATCTTTATTGAACGCCCCTCGTATTTTTGAATGACGCTTAGAATTAAAAAAAAGAGAAAAATGGGCGGTATCTCGTGCAGCCTAGCGGAAGAGCCTCGATGCGGCATACGGAGTCGTTTCGTTTGCTGTACCTAGTATGATGATTGTATGCGCAGCATAGTTAGTGTTCAAAATTGGAGTCTGAATATTATTTTTTACACCCGCTCTATTCTGTGCTCTTTACGAGGAAATGGAGTTGACGCTGAGAAGCGGTCATGTCCTTGCGGCAACTAGTGGAACATGTCGAGAACATGTCGAGCGACGGCGCTTCGTGTATGGGCCCTGTGGTTTGCCGCGCATGCGTGCAGTCAGCGTGCATGCGCAGCAAACTACAGCGTCCATACACAAGCAGCTGTCACGCTCACCTCCCACTGTTTGCAGCATGTGTTGTGTGAACGACATCATAGTAGCCGCAGATCGAAAAATTCTTATTATAAATGTTTCACGACATTTACCGCCTTACAATTCCGTGATTTACACTCCCAGACCGGTAGGCTATATGTTTCATTAAACAGGTACCATGACAGTTGGTTATCAGTCACTTTAAAGGAGCGTACACTAAAGTCAAAAGGACTTTCTCCAGCTTTTTGTACCTTTCATCAAAATTTGGTCCCTGTCCGTGTCATTAATCAAATTTCTGTGCCACCACTGTGCCGCATGCTACACAGCTTCGCAGGTCATCCACCATCAAAGAGTGGAGTGGCTCATGAATTTTTTTTACGCAGTGCGCGTGTTAGTATGCGTATTGGCATGAAAGTAGTTCATGCGTGTTGTATATGTTGGTATACGTCGTATTATGAAAACGGTTTACACGCTACCTGTATGTTGGCATGAAATCAATAAACTTCGCGCCAAAATCACGACCACATAGAAACACGAAGGAACACATAGACAGGACGGGCGTTCACTTACGACTGTTTATTCCCTGACGATTACGGGCTAATAAATCCACTTTTCGGCAACGCATGCGCAGCGTGCCTTCGTCTACGTAACCACGCTATCGAACAATTTCTAGATACCGCACTTCCCGTTCATACAGGTTTACTGAAGTTTCGCTCATACAATCACTGTACCCTTCTTCTTTGTGAAAAACGCCTCCAAAATATCCCGTGCTACCTTGTTCTTGTTTCTTCCTAAGATCCGTGTCTCCGTGAAGCGTGGCGTGCATCCCCATGATGTCACATGCGCTCTTAAATGTGCACCCTCCTTATTTCTAACAATAAGTGCCTGCTCCCTCGCTCGATCATTCACGCAGCGCCCCGCCTTTTCAGCATAGCTTTTACAGCACGTTAAGGGTATTTCGCAAACCACTTCAGTGGCGCACTGAGTGAACGGCCGATAATGCTTCTTTTTGCAGCCTTTCGGCTGCTGAGCATGACTTGCTGGTATGCGAGGGCACAACTTCGCCTGTTTGTTTGGGGCCGCGAACACCCGCGGTACGCCATGCCGACTCGTAACCTGTTTAAGATTGTTGTAACCTTATATATATAACGGACCACCTAAGGCCGTCCTTTTTCCCTTAGCGCTTCATCCGGGCATTGCAATGATTTCCTTAATGTCCGCACTTCAGAAGTCGTGTCCGCATGTCATGGAGTCTAGTTTTAGCGTGCAAGTAGAACGTTTGAAGGCCGCGGGGTTTCTCACTCGATGTTGTCTGCTGTTGCGGAATGCTTTCTGTAGAAGGCGGAAAATGGCCCGGCTGAAGCGCGAAGGGAAAAAGAACGGCCTGAGGTGGTACCTTGTATACATGCCTTTAACAGGTTGCGAGTCGGCATCGGCATGGCGTACCACTGGTCTTCGCGGCCCCAAACTGGCGAAGTTCTGTACCCTCGCATAACAGCAAGTCACGCTCAACAGCCGAAATTCTGCAAAAAGAAGCATGCTAGACCGTTCACTAAGTGTGCCACTGAAGTGGTGTACGAAATACCCTTAAAGGGGCACTAATGTAAAACAATGAATTGACTTAGATTGATTAATTGTACTCTGAGAAATCTAACGTCGTTACTTTGATCGTCATATGCATAATAATAATAATGGAGAAAATTAACGTCTGTTTCATCTTTAAACTTCACGCTTAAATCTCTGCGCGTGACGTCCCGAATTGCAAATTGTATTTTTCTTCGTTAGGCAACATTGGCTCAATGATATTTCCTGAAACTTGGTATGTTATGTCATTGCCCCCCCCCCCCCCCCAGGGTACGATGTACTTCATTTTTACCGATTAATAATCGCGTACGTATGGCCTAGTCGACGCCATCAAAATCTATGACGTCATGGCGCTTGGTGCGGGAATTTCAAGGTGGCGTCGCCACCCGCATTTTCTTTTCGGGCGTTTTCTCTGTTACCAAGCGTCTTCTCGCTGTAAGAGTGGTGTTTTCGGTGTTGTGAAATTGTAATTTTCTAATGCGCTAAAAATTGTTTTTTCGCCTTTAGTGTTCCTTTAACGTGCGGTAAAAGCTATGTTGGCCAGACGGGGCGCGTCGTCAATGATCGAGCGAGGGAGCACACGCTTACTGTTGGAAATAAGGAGGATGCGCATTGAAGAGCGCATGTGACATCATGTTGATACACGCCACGCTTCACGGAGATGCGGATCTTGGGAAGAAGCAAGAACAAGGTAGCACGGGAAATTTTGGAGGCGTTCTTCAAAAAGAAGGGTAGTGATTGTATAAGTGAAACATCAATAAATCCGTATGAACGGGACGTGCGGTATCTAGAAAGAGTTCGATAGCGGGATTGTGTAGACGAAGGTACAGTCACGTTGAGCATGCATTGGCGAAAAGCGGATTTATTAGCCTATAATCATCAGGGAATAAAACAGTTGAAAGCGAGCGCCCGTCCTGTCTGTTCCTTCGTGTTTCTGTGTGGCTGTGATTTTGGGTGCAAAGTTGACTATTGATTCCAGACAGCGAGTGCCACTCGAGTATGTTTGTACGCTCATTGTCATGAAATTGGTTCACACGCAGTGTATGTGATGTCTGAGAATAGCCGCCAGAGGCACGTGAAGGAGGAGACGACGAAGTGCGCGAGTCGTGAAACCTTTATAATGATAAGTGATTCAGGAGCAAGCCTGCAGTTTTGGTTCGTTTGCCTGCTCTGGGGGTTGTGGCCAAAGATTGAGTAGTTGCTGCAGAAATTACTTATTAGGTGCTGCTCTAGTGTTACTGTTGTTTAGTGAGTGCATTTTGGGCAAGTAATACCAGACAGATACGCTTTCTTCACCTGGACGAGGGGCTTTCCTCTGGTCTGCTCGTCTTCAACCGCAGGAGTTACCAGTGGACCTTTTTTCGCACAACGGCATCTCATCCGTTCCTGTGGCCCTTGTCCCAAGCAATCAAGGCATCATACGCATGAAGAATCCGAAAGGGACACAGGCGGACCTTCGATCGGCAACAACTCATTTCCAAAGCATCACAGGTCCACGAGTCCGGCAAGGGAAGCATTCTCTGCTTTTCGTTAGATCAGCTATGGGCACAAGCCCTGCTAAAGTGATCGGCGTTCGCTACCAGTCCGGTGAGCGCATTTATTCCATCTTACCTATAGCATGCGTGAAAAGCCTTGTCCATGGCATCGATGTCAACATGACTCCATCTGTGGTATGAAGGATGTTTGCCGAGGCTGGTGCGATTTCAGTTTATTGGTGTGGACGTGTCGTAGATAAGGTCCCAACTTAGTCCGTCATTGTAACATTCGCCGGGTCGATTCGTCCAGCGGAAATTAAAGCGTGCCCATAATTTACAGAGTGGAACCACTACCCCTCGTCCTCTCCAGTGTGTAAAGTGCTGGCGCTATGGTCACACTATGAAAGGATGTAGGTCAGCTCCCAGAGGCCGAATTTGTGCTGAGACTCGGAACTCAGTGAATGCAAAATTTTGTAACCAAGTGTTATCTGTGTAATGAATCGCACTGCGCTGATAATCCATAGCTGAAATTTAGTCTTGAACTCAGGGGTACGCCGGGGCTGCAGCCCATCATAATACATCAGTGGAAGCGTCTCTTTCCCCGTACATTGCGGATGAGGTCGAAAAAGCAATGGAAAAAGCAATGGAACGCCTTGCTAGAAACCTTTGCGAGTCCTTGTCACAAATTCTAACCAACCAGATGGCACATATATTTGGAACGTCGGGAGATATTGGCATAGCTTCGCAACATGCTGACAATCCACGCCCATTAAATGAAGCAGAGTCTGGATCACGCGTTCAGATGCTCAGCCTGGAGGGCCCTCTCCAGCTGTCAATCAGAGGCAAAGTGAAGGCATAGATGATGATGCCCAGGATTCAGACTAAATGAACATAGATCCCAGATATCTAAAGCGTTCTAGATCCCCTCTCTCGAAGAAAGCTAGTTCACCAAAACATTCAAAGAAAAAAAATGCATGAAAGACAGCCTCTCAAAGAGCGATTTCCTGAAAGAAAGCAGTTTAGGTAGGGCACTCGCTGAATTATTTCTTTCGAAAGCACAAGGCATCTTAAAATTCAGCATTGGAACTGCCGACCAATTCACTCTGCAGTACCCGATTGATCGCATTTGTCATTTAAATTCGCTCCAGATATTACTGCATTACAACGAACATGGCTTTCCGTACATAATTCGTTTCAACTAAACTACCGAACTTTTCGACTAGACCGCCCATAGAAAGGTGCAGGATTAGCATTCCTTATCAATAATTACATTAGCCTGAAGGTGAAAATATTGTACAAATTTATCTTTCTCGAATGCGAACTTTTTACAGTAGCCGTTACCTTACCAGGTTGCCTACCTTTCTCCTCAGTAAACGTATCCGGTGTAAGGAAGAAATTCTGGTCGGAAATTTTAATTCTCATCACACTTGTTGGAATTGATAAATGTGGCAAACGATTGTGGGAGTGGTCTGTGGATATTAATCTATCTTGCCTGAATGCCAGAACTCCTACATTCATTCGCCATCGATCCCGCTCTGCTTTAGATTTACGCTTTGTAAGTTCGGTCATTTCTAGCACTTCCAGGACAGCCCTGGACTGCGCCACCAACAGTGACCACTTTTCTATAATATTCGAGATTGCTTGCCCAATGATGCCATCATGTTATCACGTCCGATTCTTTGTGAATTACAATAAATTTAAAAATAATCTAAAAAAGTCGGTTTTAACGCAAGGGCGACGCAATGAATGCGATAGGAACAAATGGGATGTCACGCGAAGAACGGCAAGCAACTCGAAACTTCCAGTGCGCTGCTCAAAAACAAAAGAGCACGAAACGAACGCATAGGTATACACAGGACGAGCGCAAACTAACAAGTGCCACAGTTGTTACTTCTTTGTGTTTGAGCAGCACGCTGCAAGTGTCAGTTATGCACAACCAACTGCCCCTACTTTGGCTCTTCTAGCTAGCAGCTCATTCCTTTCGCAAAGGCGGACGCTTCAGCGAGCGAAGTGACCGTCGTGCGCTCTGTAACTTCAACGCAAACTTTGCGGTGAATAAGCAAGACGTACAAACGACCCCCCTCACGAGATACACGCACCCGCACAAGCGACCACTCCCTGTAGCGAAAAGAAGAAGAACAAAACTTTATTTTGAGGGAATGGGTAGAAAAGGGGGTACTCAGGAGCCTGTTGGTTGGGGCCCCAAGTCCAGGGCCCCACTGGCTTGCGCCGCTCGCCTAACGTGACTCAGAAGCGCTAATTGCACCTCTGGGTCCGAGCTGGCAAGTTGTGCCTCCCACTGCTCCGAACGTCCTACAATGTTGCTGCCTAAAAATGAGTTTAAATTCGCTGGCTTTCGGTCACACTCCCAAGAGATGTGATATAAAGTTGGCAAACCGCCGCACCACGAACAAGTGTTACGGTACAACGTGGGATGTATTTTACTGAGCCGCGATAAATTTGAAAAGACTCCCGTCTGCACCTTGCGGAGATCCGTAGCGTCTTCCCCTTCAAGCGATTTATGGGGGGCACTATATTTTTGCCGTGTGCTCCGCTGGTAAGCAAGAATGTCTTTTGGGGCCATTAAATGGGGTTCGATACCCGCAAACATAATTAAACTGTAGGGAAAAGTACAGGCGGTACAGGTAAGATGCGCGCGCGCATCGCAACTCCGGTGAAAACCGAGCGGGGGTGCTATTCTGGACTTTCGCCATTTCCTGTATAATTTGACGTACCCGTGACGTGTACACATTGGTGACGCAAAGACCTGAATTGCTTGCGTAACGTGACGTAAAATGAACATGAAATACAAAGAAACGTGCAATTAACATTTTTATTCTTTAAATGTAAACGCAACAACAAAAAACAAAACGAAAGTGAAGCATTTAGTTTTAAAGCCGTGAAGTAGATGGTATCGTCTGCAATTTAGCGCCATTTGAAAATGAGCGACGAAGCCATAGTAACTTTTCTAGCCACTAAGCGAGCCAGCCAAGCCAGCGCCGACATTGCTGACATTGTTGTTTTGCATGGAGGAAAGAAAAAAAGATAGGAGGGAGCACGCCTAGCGTTCACAAGCCAACCTCCTCTGAAGCCGCTTGCTCCTCGCGATCGTGGCTCATTTCCCATGATGCTCCTGTTTCATTTCCTTTCATGACGGGCTCATGAACAAAAACAAAATTTTGAGTGGCACGCGCGCCTAGCGTCCACAAGCCAACCTCCTCGGACGCCGCTCCCCCCTCGTACTCCAAAACTCACCGCTTGCCTATCACGTGGGGTTGCTCATTTCCCAGCGTGCCCCTGTTTCATTTGTTTTGGCTGGGCTTCAAAAATGTCATGTGACCCTCCCTCCTAGTTTTTTTGTTCCTCTATGTTGTTTTTTTTTAGGTGTTGTGTGGTTATGTCGGCAGAGCGCCGAACAGTAGGCCGCGATGTCAGATTTTATTACCGATAATCCGCATATGGGGAGGGCGGATTGCGACTTGCTGCCGGATGTACGACGAGTTCTGTGGCAGACGCTGACAGAGCGCCTTAACCGCCTGGGCCCCAACAGCGGGCCACCGCCGGAGTGGCGGCAGCTATGGCGAAGTAAGGTGGCGGCAGCGCGAGCCCGAAGCGCGGAATCGCAGCGCAATCAGGTAAGCTTGCGTTTCACTCAAGTGGTTTTGACGTTTCAGTTATGCACATGCTTATTGCAGCAGAACAGGTGGAGGTCCGTTTGATTTGGCGATGGACGTCGGTGGACGACGCCCGCATCATTACAAGTGTGCGCGTCGACTTCGTGTTGGGCTGCGGCGGCCCTTCGTCCCCAAGGCCCGCGGCGCCCAGAAACGCTGCCAATAGTAGAGGGGTAAGAAGCTGCACAGCATTACAAGTGTTAATAATTTCCCTTTTGTTTCTTCTGTCCTTTCAGTTGTGGTGGCGGTTCAGTGTCTAGTTTATTTGAAGGAATGTACTAACTAGCTCAACAGCGAGCTGCGCTATTTATAACTTCTCCGATGCGCGAAATATGTTCCTGAACCATCTTGATCATTAAGATGGTGCTATATGTTTTGCTAAGGATGCGTACGGACTACTGTAATTAAAAGTTACCCTCATGCAATTATACAGAAGTAAAAGCGATAAGAGTAAAGTTTCAGGACGTCACGTAATGCACGATCAATTGAATCTGAAAGATATGGTCTAGGCGAATGTCAATCCACAGAAGTGATGCATTCCCAAAGGTGTTAACGTTCGAAGGTACTTCTACGTTCTTACAACATAAGGATAAAAAGTGCATAATGGCCACAGATAATGAAAGGGAATTGTAGTATTTTACGCAGTTGATGTTACTTTCGGCTGGCAGCACTAAGAAGTGCACAAACTCTATGCAAAGAGATGTGCCTTTTCTAGATGACATTTTTTCAAAACTGGCTGGCACAATATTTCAGGCATCCTTTGTTGGTGTTGACAGCAGTGAATGATGAGACAATGATGTAAACAATGAGAGAATTGACTGATTTTTATTATTGCAAGGACGAACCATAACATGGTTGCTCAAGAGCTATGAAAAAACAAGGCGATTTCTGCCAAATACTTGGGAAATCGTTAGAGAAGGTGAATTGCCTTGCAAAAAACATTCTGAACTATCTCGTATTACTCTTGCATGTTTTTTTACAGTGCACAAGAGGAACAAGGACAGAAAGGTGCCACATGGACACAGCACTGTGTCCACGTCACCCTTTTCGGTACTGGTTCATTTTGTGCACTGTAAATGTTTGCAGAGATTTCCAGCAGGTGCAAGCTTGTGTTCTTGCATGTATACGAGTGGCTATTACATGAATAGAGCTTTTGTACAGCATCTGCGAGACTCGTGCAATCGTCACATCATGTGAAAGATCTTTCACTGGGTTGGCATTGTGATTAAAGGGCTGGAAACAATGCTCTGGAATGGCATTCGAGGTTACATGCTCTGCGGCAAAATAAAGCAGGCTGTTTCCAGAGTTACTATGGCCTCCACAAACAAGTCCTGCTATGATTGGCTGGAGAAGTTGAGCACGCTTTTGCCTAACTGCCTGGTACAATTAGCATGCTCTCAATGAACGGACACAACGAAGCTTTTGTCAGAATACCATTCACGCAAGAACACTCGTAGATGTGATAGGTATAAGATCAAACACAAGGCTAGCGGCTACTTTGCCATGAACAAGGAAGCAGCATTTGTCAGTGGATAAATCCTGCTAAACACTAGTACAGGTGATAGGTATAGGATGGAACACAAGGGCAAGTGGCTACTTTGCCATGAGAAAAAAAAAAGCTTCTTGTGTTTCATGCTTATGTGCACATCTCGCAGGAATGTAAACCCCATCACATGCAGGGGTGCCCAGCCGTGAACCACTGCAGAAGGTGATGCCGCCTTTGCGTACACGCCTGGTACATGCCTACTGTTGCCGGATTATCGCTCTTGTAAAGGTCCGCATCTTCTCATTCGAGTTCAGTGCCAGATATGTCGTCTGGCTCGAGAGCTGCTGCCAAACACCGAGGTTGTGAAGCACCACGCAAACTACGACGATGTTCGACGTGAAGAGTGGGCCATAATACAGTGCTCTGTACCTCTGCAGGCACCGAAAGCGGGCATTGAGGACTCTAATACAGCGTCCCACGACGAACTGCAGCGGCAAGTGGGTGTGGTTGAATCGGGCAGCAGGGGATCCCGCAGGATGTGCTCCAGGGATGGGGGCAAGCAACCAAGGCTGCAGCTGGTATGCACCGTCTCCTGCGCAGTAGTGTTCAAGTTAGCATAATATAAGTATATACATGAATATGTACCATTCTTTTCTTAGTACTTTTAACTCATTTGAATTCATCGTGTCACTGATACGTACTGCTGCCCCTTTTTTGCAGCTAGACATATTGACAGAATTGCTTGTCTAGTTAGGTTAGCTAATTACGACTTTCGAAAGGCTCCAATGAAAAAATGGGTTTATTTTCAGGCGGTCTAGAATCAGCTCGATTCCTTCGTCAGGGGCAATGACAACGAAGATGCGGAAGTACAGCCTTTAACTTCTTTGACAGAAGGCGCGTCGTCTTCTTTGGTGTGGTGAGGGTGTTATACTTTCCTTTGGTTGCATGGGACTGATGTGCGGGGGGGGGGGGCGCAGACGGGTAGTACACTCAAGGCTTGGTTTCCCTTGGTTTTGTAGTGCTTATGCCGTGAATGTAAAGTGACAGCAGGTTTCTTTTGTAATAGTTAGAGTTGTTTTTATTGCTTTTATGAACCATGACTAAAATACCTTTGGGTTGAGTCAGTTGAATTATTTTATTGCTATATAGCAGTAGGCTGTGCTCGCTTATTTGTATTTATTTTTTCATACAAGTTGTCCATTCTAGACAGATAATTTGTTTTTATGAATGTACATTTATGGCAATTGAATTTGATGTATTCTTTTTCATTAACATAGCCTCAGAGTGCAGCACTTATTTCTGCATCGTCACGTGCTTACCACTTATTATTTCACCACTTCATAATAAAGGATCATACAATATCGTCATAGAATTTTCTTTCATGCTTGACCCTTCTTTGCACTAGCAGTCTTTTGCATGACCATAGAAAGACAAGTTGCAACTATACAATGAAAGCAAGTTGAATTATTGTGTTGCTGCCTTGGGTCTCAGTATGACTTGTTTTGTCAGGTGTGTGCCTGAGAGAATTTTCATTGAAGGGAACACCGGTGCCACTAAAGAAGATAGTGTATAACCAAGGTATGCTGCCAGTGCTAACATATGGGGCAGAGATTTGGAGGGTAACAAAAAAATTAGAGAAGTTAAGAACCACGCAGCGTGTAATAAAACGCTACAATAAGACACCACACAAGTATTCTTGCGCCTATATAGCAAGCAGCTATTCACCACCATGGCCATAGCGTCCACTGCCCAAGTCCCGGTTCAAGGTAAATGCCCTCCTGCAAAGACCCCGAGTACGAGGGCAGTGATCCGCAGTGTTGGTCACATACATGCAAAGTGCTGTGTGCATTGGAAAAAAGTCGGGAACAGCAATAAAACCAGCTATATGCAGTACAATCACAACTGAGTGGTGTAACGCACTTATTTCTCTAAATTTGATGTCGAAACGCAGCTTCGATAGCTTTATCTTTCATTTCATATGCGGCAGTTACTGCATGTCTGCATATCACTGTTTATGAAATTGCGGCGCAATCACAACGTTTGGTTCCCTTTTATGCATTACTTCCCTTAAATCCAAGACAGTTACCAGGATCAAATATGAAGCTCGATGACCCTTTTACTTTGTCGTTAAGTCACCCCCGTCGAAACTAGATAGCGACGTGAACTTCGTTTACCGCGGCTACTGCGTTCTTTTCTATCACTGCAGTTCGAGCCACGGAAAATGTAGTTAAAAAATGGACAGTGGCGAAAAGCTGTCTTTCAAGTTCCTCCTTTGCATTCTACTAATGGCATGCGCAACGTTCAATAAGAGGAAATTTGTCCTGAGCACCATGACGTTAAGGACTTTTAGGTCCTTGCCGCAAAAGTAGGCAGCCTTGTTGCCATTGTCCTTTTCATACGGCGCGAGAATGCAGACAAACGTGCCATCGATGGCCCTGATGGAGCCTCCAAATCTCTCATCCATGTGGACAAAACCTTCCTTCGTCGCGACCACTTCCTCCGCGCTAGCAGGGAAGGCTATCCACTCACCGCCGACGCGCTCGACGATCGCTTCCACAGAAGCATGAACCGTGCGACTCACACTGGACTGGCTCCTCGCCACGTCATGGTCGCTTGCGATCGCGCCCTGGTAAATTCAGGTGGCGAAGAGAAGGGCGCAAAGCACTTGCAGCTCAACGGTCGGGGCTGGTCTCGTGCCCGTACGCCGCCTCTCCAGGTCCTGGCGAACCTCCCCTCAGTCTTCGCACTGTCTTTCGTCAGCCGGTACCACAGTCGAAACATTTCCATCGGGCATCACGAAAGCATCGCGGTGCTCTAGGATGTATCTTTCCTCTTGCAGCTCCAACCACTACACAATGAAGGACAGCTCCATTTTTTTTTCGCATAACGAGCGTTCTCTTGCGGCGAGAGCCAAAACTTCGAACAAGTCAAATTAAATAATAGCCTTCCATTTTTACAAGCAAACTTTTTATACAATGCTTTTTAATATTATTAACCGAAACATGCTAATAAAGTAATTTACGGAATGATATCTACGCATAGGTCTGCGAGGCGACGCATTCAACAACACCTCAGCTTCCAAGAATATGGCGGCCAATTTTGTGTCGGTTGTCGTTTTGACATTTTAAGTGTCAAATCCGGCGTGATGCAACATCACGCAACGTCAAATTGACGCTACAAAAAGTGAGGTCCTGTGACTCAGTGAGCAGCCTCAGTTCAATGGCCAATCGTGTTGCAGATATGGCGGCTCTTAGTCAAGCGAGTAGTAGATTCGATAAGCCGTAAGTTGACCGTACGCACAGCCTTGTACCATATTTTGCTTTCGTTCCTTCAGCGCAAACCTTTATTTCTACATCGCAGATTACGGCGGACTACTGCTACGGGAAAAAAAAAAACTTTTATCACGTTACGTCATCGCAAATTCCTGTTGCAGCGTCTCATCACGAACGACCTCGCGTCACCAATAAGATTAAGCAGCAATACGATTAAGCAATAAGATAAGAATAAGATTAAGAATAAGCATGGCGGAATTTGACAACATGACGGAATTTGACAATGTTCAGAACAGCATCCCGGGGCGACGACCTTTAAAGGGCGCACTTCGCGTCCTCTCGCCTGGTTATGAAGAAAACACTTTGAAGCGCCTCCGAGCTCTGCGTTAAGCCAGCGGTAAATGGTGCATATAAATAGCGCGCCGTTCGTATGCTGAGGGACGTATGCTCCTTGGCCGAGTCGTTTAACGCCGTGCGCTTCGGAAAAAATTTATGAATTATCTTTCTATGTGGCTATATATATATATATATATATATATATATATATATATATATATATATATATATATATATATATATATATATATATATATATATATATATATATATATATCCCTTTCAGTCCCGAATTTTTCGTAGGTTAGAACAAAAATTTTCAGTATTCCTTTCTAGCTAAGAGGCTATTGAAAAGCATGCAAAAAAATAAGGGAGACCGTAGGTGCAGTGGTTTTCACGGGAGAATCATGTCCAGTATGCTGGACACTAGGATTCATTTGTTCCACATATGGGTACACACATTCTGCTTTCTTCCTTGAAAAAATGTTGCTGTTGTTCTTGTCACAATGTTAATCGTCTTTTAAAACATAAAAATGGTTTGTTTTGACTTGAGAAAAAGAAAAAAAATTCTATCGTTAACTTTCGTGCATAGCGTTCAGCACCACGAAGGGGTAAAAAGCTAGGAGGCAACGCGCTGAGCGTCCACGAGCCAACGTCCTCCGACGCCGCTGCCTCCTCGTGCTCCAGGCTCTTGGTAGAATTCCCAGCGTGCTCCTGGTTCAATTTTTATGACTGGGTTTCAAGATTTTCACGTGACGTGCTTCCTAGTTTCTTTTCTCTCCTCCATGTTTAGCACAATGCGCGCCAATTGCATCCCGGTGTCCAGTGCACTGGACATGAATACAATCTCGCATTGCGAGCAAACTTCTGATTACAAAAGCTACCTTTTTGCAACATTGTTTCAAGAGGGCATAAATCAGCTCGCACGATTTAAGTTACTTGAATTGCGCGAAGATAACTCCTCAAATAATTTTGTATGCTTGAGCACACCATACGCGCGCGTTTCCTCTTGATTCACACCATTACTCTGATGCGCCCCCATAACAAAATGGGGCTGAAGAAGGACCTACATTCAAAAAGATATTTCTCGCCTCTTACACAACTTGTCAAAGTGGTTTCGGCTTCGATTGTGGCTTTGCTTGCTTTTCTGCTCCGCTTTTTTTGTTATGTCCAGTACACTGGTCACGGGGTCGGAAAGGGATATATAATATATATATATGGGACATGACGGCGACGGCAAAACAGTCGAGAGTGTCGATATAATTGCTATCGCAATTAAGTGGCTTTAGCTTCTCCCTCCGAAGAGAGCAAGGAAACCAAAGCTATGAAATCAAGTGCAGTTATTAAAAGAGCATGCAAGAAAGCTGAATTTACTATTGACTCGGCCAAGAGAGCACATTACGGCGTATCATGGAACGCAGATTATTCACGAAATCACCGAAGACAACAGGCAGCTTGGAAGCAGCTGATTCATAATAAGTCCCCCAAAATTTGTCAGGTTATAAATTTATTGCAACTGAATTTAAATGAATTGTGGCCCAAGGCAAACAAGATTATGAAACTCTACCGTCGGATGAAATGACTAAATCTACAGAGCTAATTGGCAAATGTCTGTAGAGTAGATTGGCATCGACTGTGTGGGGGGAGATGGTCAAACTCAGAGAGTTATACATGACAGAATAAATATCTGGATGGCAGATAAGTATTAACTTAAGTATTAACAGATAACTGATTGCTCGATTTGGTGGACCCATACCGATTTAGAGAGGCAATACAGCTTGCTCGAAAGCGAAGGCATATGGCAGTGTCGAATGTTCCATTTTACTGAATAGTCTACAGAGCTTGAATTTTCCACAATGTATGATTGAGGGGTTAGCAGAATTATTTAAAACAAGGGAAGTTTATTGCGTTAAGGATGGCTGCTCCTCATCTAAATTTAAACAGAATCGCGGAGTTCCCCAAGGAGCAGTCCGATCCCCAATATTATTTAATATATTATTTTATGAGCTCCACCCCAACTTGTTTGAATGTCTATATCAGCATTTATGCAGATAATATTGCATTCTTTGCGGCTGACAGTTACAATTACTAATTACATAAAAAATTAGAGGTACATGAGTAAGCTGCAAATATGGCTTCAGTCGATGTCAATGTCATTAAGTTTAAGCAAAAGTGCACTCTTGGTGTTTCCGCTGGCATCTTCAATTTTAGTCTATGTAATATATAAACAGGAACCCATTCTACCAGTAGATTCTCTCAAATGTACGGGCATCATCGTCAATGAAAAAAATTCGGCAGATCCCACGCCTCGTGGGAACTGGTTTCATGTGAAGCAGTCACTTCTATGTGTTTTTTGTGTCTGTTTAAATCTATTTCGGTCTATCTCTCTCTATTTCTCTCTTTCGCTGTTACTATCTCTTGCTTTCTCTCTCTATTTCTCCATTCCGATGTCTTTCTATTTCTTTCTCTCTTCCCCCCTCTCTCTATTTCTTTCAATACCTTTTTTTTGATTCTCTCTCTTTCTCTTTGTCTTGCTCTCTCTTTTTTTCTAGTCAGTCTTGTCTGTTTTTTTGCTAGATGTTTCTCTCCCTTGTCTATTTCTTTCTCTGTCTTTCTATCCTTTTCTGTCTTTCTTCCATTTCTTCTGCCTATTCCTCTCTATCTTTCTTTCTCTCTCTGTACTCGTTCTCTCACCGATCAGAGTTATTGCATCCCACGTCGCACAAATTTGCGATTTGCGCACGTGTTCTGGGAGCGAGGCAGAAGCTGGAGAACAGGACGATGAGGATGAAGAGAGTGCCTGCCGGTTCGTGATGATGATAGTTGTCTGTTCGCTGGCGATGCGTGACGTCACATCAGCTGCGCCCGTGCGACCATGTTCTGCGAGTGACGTCATCGCTCGGCGAGGCTTTTCCAGTCCACGGATCACACCTTACGCCCGGCTTAAAGAGCCCTGCTGTTAAAACTTAACTGGAGTCTACATGAAGTATACAGCAGCGAAGGCACGACGGCCTTGAGGCTTATTGCGCAGTTTGAGTAACTGAAAATATGGGTTACGTAGGGACACTGCGATAATGTCCACCGAAATGTACATGCGTCCAATATTGGAATTTACGTTCATATTCCCGGGCGGCCCAGTTTATAAAACGAAGCCTCTGATGCTTGTGTCTGGGACTCCTCAGGTTTGTGGCTAATAGTGTAATTTATCAGGAAGTGAGCCTGCCAACATTGCTTTGTCGATTCCTTATCTTAACGGTACAAAACATTCTTGAAATTTTATATCTTACGGGTAAGATCCGAATACGCCTTTAGCAGTGACCCAGACTCCTCCTTTCGCACTCATTGGCATGGTTTCACACACCCCATATAATTTTTGTACAAACTGGACAGCATCAATGTGGGCATTAGAAAGTTAATTGAAACGGCTCAAATAAGAATATTGGAATAGAATATGATGAGATTTTCCCTCCAAAATCTAAATTCAAATCTGTCAGGTTCTTAAATAACAGGTTACAAGATTACCTGGTACATACACAAATATATAACATAATAGCCATATATGCTTCCGTGAACGATGAAAATGCAGGCGTAGGCATTGCGTCCCATTTGCTTGGCTCGTAATTCTCGGTGAGGCTGCCAGATTTCGCCCCTGTTTTCGAAGCTGAGCTCGCGGCTGCCATTGCAGATGCAGGAAAACCAAGGCACGAACAAGAAACATTTATCGAATTGACACACACACACATTGGCGGCGGTGGCGGCGTTACGGCCAGTACCTGATCGCATCCTCTCCGTGTTACAGGCACATTGAAAGCGCCGGTGCTGCTTTCCCTGCTCGTCGAGGTGGGCCGTTGCTTTTCCCTGACCCTTCGGTGTCGCCTATCGTCAAGCGGGACCGTCATCGCTAGAAGTTTCAACTGCCCACTCCTGCGCACATTGACTGCCGTTGTGCCATATCTACGTGCCAAAGAAAACTACGCCCTTCACCTGACGCCACTACTGGACACGTGTCTGCAGCTGCGTTTATAACACGGCGCACTTCACTCGGGCGGCAATTGGCGGTGGTGGCGGCCTTACGGCCAGTACCTGATCGCATCCTCTCCGTGTTACAGGTTAGAACTTTACTGTTTTCACTTCTACGGTTGTTTTTGATGCTGTACCGCTGCCACCACTGCCACTACTATTGTACCAGTGCATTATACTAGTGTTCCGTGTACTAGTGTACCGCATTAGCGCTACTACGTAGTCACTATGTCAAAAGAATACGTAAGACTTCTTCAGGATTTCAAGGAAGAGCTCAAAACAGAGTTTAGAACGTTTAAAGAGGCTATGGAAAGAAACATGCGCACAGAGGAATGCAAAGTTCACGGGGAGCTGGAGGAAGTGAAGAAAAGCCTGGAATTCCTTAGTAAAAGCTTCGAGGAATCCAACCGTCTGGTTTCAACCGCGGTTGCTGAAAACAAAGCTTTAATAAAACAAAACGAAGAACTTCATCAGAGAGTAAACCTGCTTGAGAAGAATCTTGGTGAATGCCAAGCAAACCTGGTCAAAGCCGAACAATATTCCAGAAACAGAAATTTGGAAATCAAGGGCGTGTTGCAAAGTCCCAAAGAAAGCATTCTAGATGTCCTGAAGAAGTTAGGTGATGCTGTTGGCGAAGCTATCACAAGTGCCGATATAGAAGTGTGCCACAGAGTAAACACAAGAGACAAAAAGAACACTAACATTATCGTACAATTTCAAAGGCGGAGCAAGCGCGACCAAGTGCTAGAAAAAGCACGAAAGAAGCGATTGACCAACAATCATCTTGGTCTGTCATCATCAGGAGAAGCCCCCGAAAACCCACCAATTTACATTAATGAGAACCTCTGCCCACATCTCAAGAAACTCTTGGGAAAGACGACTGCGCGCAGGCGCGAATGTGGGTGGAAATACGCATGGTCCAAAAACGGATCTATTTACGCTCGTCGAACTGACACATCACCTGTCCTGCTAGTTCAGCACGAAAGCGATCTTGACAAGATCACCGCGTAACATACCGTGACGTTCTAACCATCACTGCTGCGTCCGAACGATGGCGAACGGTGCAATTCTCCCTGCGCACGTTGCGCAAATTACAGCAGAGATAAAAACCAGTAAATCTGTTAAACTTTTGCATATTAACGCTAGATCAATCAGATCAAAAAGTGATGACATAATGGCATTCATCTATTCTTGTAATACGGCGTTCAATGTAGTTATGTTTACCGAAACATGGTACGATGATGACACTCAGCATCTTGTGATGCCCGGGTGCAACCACTTCTTCTTAAATCGTAAAGAAAGTAGGGGAGGTGGTGTGGCCTTGCAAACTAATTTTTCTGGATTTCAGTTGGTTCGTGACTACACTGTTTCCACCGAAAACTACGAAATTTTGAGCGTTAGGAAAGACTCCCAAATGTTTGGGGTTATTTATCGACCACCGCATGGGGTAGCATACGCGAGTTTCTTGGATTTTTCGACAAACTGCTCTCGTTTGCGAGCAACAATGCATATAGCCTAACTATAGGTGGTGATTTGAATATTGATGTATTGAAAGATTCAGCGCCTGCTGTTGACTTGCTACTCACACTGCAATGTAATGGGTTCCGCAATGAAATCACTGCGCCAACCCGTGTTACCACAACATCCACATCTTTGCTTGACCTGTTCATCACAAACACAGTTGCTGAAAACGTAATTTCCCGCGTCATAATCTCCGATTTGAGCGATCATCTGCCTATCATGTTAATACTTGAACAGCAATCAACGCTTGAAAAACGAAATGAAAAGAAAACATACCGAGATATATCAACACGTACACTTGAGGATTTTAGGCAAAGACTTTTGCTCATAAACTGGAGTGAGGTAACGGCCCTTAAAAATGTGAATAATGCGTACGATAAGTTTCGACACATATTTAAACGGTGTTATTACGCTTCCTTCCCAGTTAAAACATACCACGGGTGCAAGAGGGCTCGCAAGCCGTGGGTCACTCGAGACTTGTTAAAATTAATCAACGTGAAAAACAGGATGTTTGAGGTATTCCTTAAGACACGCAACAGCGAAACGCTGCGGGAATTTAAATGTTTTAGAAACAAATTGAACAAAGCTATTTTGAAAGCAAAAGAAGATTATTTTAGAACAATTTTCGACAATGACTGCCTACGAAAGAGTGACGTAGTCTGGAAAAATTTAAATAATCTCTTGAATAGAAAGCCAGTATCAGACGCCGTTGACTGTATGGTGGTTGATAATGTGTTACTAAGCGGCGAAACACTCGCGAACAGTTTCGATGACTTTTTTGTACAGATAGGAAGCACTGCTACTTCCCCAGTTACTTCTGTAGATGTTCTAAGAACATCACAGTCTTTCCTTTTTCAGCCTACTTCTGTTTCTGAGGTGATTACCCTTTTTTCCGGCCTTTGGAACAGTCGTAGCCCTGATGCAGACGGATTAGTAATCAAACCCGTTAAGTACGTACTAGATTTGATTGCACCTGTCATCGCACACATATTTAACAAAGCAATCTCATGTGGCGTTTTTCCAAGTAGCATGCGAGTTGCTAGAGTCACAGTAATTCATAAAGGAGGCGACAAAAATAGCGTCTCCAACTACCGTCCAGTCTCAATATTGCCAGTTTTTTCGAAAGGCCTTGAGAAAGTTATTAATACCCGCATCGAGAGCTTTAGTAGAAGATTTAATCTCTTAACTACCTATCAATTCGGATTTAGAAAAAATCGTTCCTCAGAGGACGCACTCTTGCTTCAAAAGGAGCTCATATTAGAAAACATAGAAAACAAAACATTGACAGTAGGACTATATCTGGATTTTAGCAAAGCCTTCGATCGTGTCAATCATGCTATTCTCTTACAGAAAATGGAATGCTATGGTTTTCGGGGAGTTGCAACACAACTTCGTCGCTCCTACCTAGATGAAAGACTTCAATTTACCGAAATAGGCACTCACAGATCACGTCTGCGGCGTATCTCTTGTGGAGTACCACAAGGCAGCATTTTAGGGCCAATACTTTTCCTCTTTTACATTAATGATATAATAAAATTAAACACCACGTGTCACTTCATCATTTATGCCGACGATTGCACCGTATTTTTTAAAGGCCAGGAATTATGTAGCATTCAAGCTGAAGGAAGTGCTTTCTGCTCGAAGCTGAATGAGTGGTGCAAGGCAAACAGCCTTGTATTGTGTGTTCTATATCGTGCTCGCGGAGCGCTGGCTGTAGTACCTGAGGAGCTTGTCCTAGGTCCGTTCACTGTTCGCATTGAAAAATGCGTTAAAATACTTGGCATCATCTTCAACGAGCACATGTCATGGAATGACCAAGTGAACGCTGTTACGTTGAAATTGGCTAAGTGTGTAGGACTAATTAGCCGTCATCGACACATACTGCCAGCTACAATAAAGAGATTACTTTACGACGCGCTTTTTAATTCCCACCTATGTTACTGCTTCCTGGTATGGGGTAAAACTACAGCTCTTAATATGTCAAAACTGAGCGTGTTACAAAAGAAAATGGTTCGACTTATTTCAAATGCTTCTTTTCTAGAACATACCGCCCCTCTTTTCAAACAGCACCAAATCGTGAAGATATCAGATCTATATACTTACAAATTGCTGTGCTGCTACAAAAAGGCAGCACTCGGGAAATCGGACACATTTCTTAAACTCGCAAACCTTAAACAAAACGTAATTTCCTATCATGTCCGATATCAACCGCCTTGGCACGTTCCGTTCTCACGCACACACTATGGAACGCAACGCATCCAAGACATCGTCCCAAGAACACTAAACTATTTGGAAACGCAAGGAACAGATATTTTCTTTCACACAAAAAAAGAAATTAGAGGTCTGTTCACGTAACAATTCAAACTTGCCTTTTCCAATATTGGAGTATACACGCATTTCGCAAGTTGTGTTTTCTTTCGTTATTCATATGCTGTATATATATATATATCTATGTGTATACTATGCGCATGCATATCTGTACATAACTGCGCATTTTTAACGTACTTGAAGTGCTTAGTATATTTCTTTGCATATTTCTCCTTGTTTTGTCTTCTCTGGCTTTTTCTCTTTTTTTTTTCTTCTTTTCTTTTCTTCTTCTTTATTTATTTTTAGCAAGCGTATAATCAGCATAATTAGCTACATTTGACCTTGTAAAACTAGTGTACCTGCGCCCGTAGTGACTGCACTACGGTATCAATGTGTAATTGTGAGCAACTATTAATATGCATTTTTTTTCACTTTTATCAAGTGCTGTACCCTGTCGTTTCACCGCCGATGGGTGGCTGGGGCTTTGTCAAGCTGTCATTGGACAGCTTTTTTCCCGGCCACCTTTTTTCACCGTGAATGTTCTTGTTTTTGGTGAAAATAAAGTTCTTTGATTGATTGATTGATTGATTGATTCTGGTGCTGTGAAAACTCTGTTCGAATGAAATCAGGGCGCTCTTAATAAGATTCACTTTCAGTATGTACAGCTCTTACAGCTTCAGACAACTCACGAACCCTAACGACGTTGCGCAAATTAGTACCGCCGCAGATGAAGCTCCTAAACTTATTGTGGATTCCAGGTCACTGTTACAACTAAATGAAATGGTCAATGCCTTAGCGCGAGCATCGCTGGATGGTCCAATAATTACGGTACTTCCAGTAGTGGAATATATAATAGCGAAAAGATATAGAAAATTAGAAATTTGTACAAATATGATTTCAATGGAAACCTCAGGGGTGTCAATGTAGGCAATTAGAAGTTATGAAACCAGATTTCGGTGCCATGTCTGCTCATTAAACCTATATTTACACAGGGCTCGTCTGGTGATATCGCCCCTCTGTCAATTCTTCCATGAAATAAAAACTATTGAACGTTATTACTTTTTGTCATGTCGTAGATATTCATTGCTTAGTAAAAGGTTCTTGTTATTCCGTTCTTCAAGGTAGGTTTAAGATTAATTGCAGAACTTGTGCTAAATTTCGGTGGCTCTGTTTTGGGATATTGCCACAGGGATGTCTTTGATGCAGTTTGAAATTTTATTCATGCTACTGAACGTATCTCATTTTATTGTCTACTTTAACAAATATTCGTAAAGTAATTTTTCTAAATGTGTTAAAATCTAACATATCCATTCAAAAGTGTTCTGGTCAGAATAATACGGCTGTCTGTTTGCTCGCGCAATCGCAGAATAATTCCAGAATTTCGTTGATACGTTATGAGCTATTTCCTTGCTTTAATTTTCATATATTTTTAATTTTTTTTATTAATAAGCATTTTTCAAGTTATCATCGAAATCTTATGATACGCGGTCATGGCCAGTCCCCCAAAGTGGGTATGTGCCATAATGTTAAGGATTCAATCAATCAATCGATGATGCGTGGCGCGTGCTGGCGTCAGCCCGGTCTGAACGCTGCTAAACACTCTTGGGCGTGGCGGGCGCTGCTCTCCCGCAGTGACTTCGGGCCTAGACTGCGGAGGCGCGGCCGTCTCCTGCGCTGGTGCACAAAACGAGGAATCCCGGCTGCGTTCCGGGAAGAACAGAGTTCATGGGGAGGCGGCGTCGCCTGTTCCACGGCATGTTGGTGACCGCCTCCTGGGTTGCGTGACGACCTTCGCTAACCGAGCGAGCTGTCGAACCATGCCGAAAATACACAAGCAAAGGCAAGTAGCCACGCTGGCTCTGCAGCGATTCGCACAGAAAAGATGAGAGGACGCTAAGCTTCGTATTTGAGTGGAACGCGATAGCCTTTCGGGCCCCGTTCGCATCATTTTTCATTGGCTCGCTATGCTTCACTTCTCGGCGGATGCTTCAACCGTGCTGTGAGGATAGGGCCGCTGTAAAGAGCCCTAAGGCGGCTAATGCAGGTATACACTTGCGAAGTACCCGCTACGCGGCTGTAAGGCAAAACGCTCATTCACGCAGCAGTGGACAGTATTGAAGTACATGTATCTTAGGTACTATCATGGTCGGACTGGAGAGGAGCGCGGGCGTTCCTTCTTACTGCCTTCGCTATCGCTCCGGACACAACCCGTGGAACGTTTCTCCACGAGTAACGGCACTGCTCACCGCGCAGCGGCAGGGTTGTATCAACACCGCGGGAGTGCGGCGGGAGGTGAAAAGAGCTGCACACTGCGACACTGCTGTTGTTATGGCTGGGATACGCGGCGCGTTTTACCGGCGTCTGAGCGACGAACCCGACGCACGGTGGCGTTCAACGCGCCTATCGCGACGCAGCGAAGATCCTGCGAAGCGAGCGTGCGCTCGCATTTACATTAAAGGGGCCCTGCAATGCTTTTCTTAGTAGCCATAGAATGGCCTGACTAAAGGAGCTGATTGCGTCACGAATCTACCACCGCAAAAATTTTTAGAATCCGTCCAGTACGAGCGGAGTTACAAATTTTTGTCGCACACTAATTGCTCTCTTCTTTCGTCCCGACGAAAGCGCTGGAAGCTAAGCAGGGAGGGATGGCACGGGGAATGAAGGTACGTCGCGCGCGCCTCGTGACATTCAGGGCTGGGCAAAGATACTTTGAAATTGTATCGCGATACGATACAAGATACTCAGGCAAAAGTATTTGAGATACGCATACAAGATACTGCAACACCGATTGTATCCGATACCATACATTCCAATTGTATCTTAAGATAATTCGATACATTCGCAAATTTGTTATTACATATCCATATAATGTAGCACTAAAGGCCTATAAACAACAATTGTCTCTCGAAAATTTATTAACTGCGCGCAATTTTGTTTAATCTGAATGTAATGTCTGTTGGTATCTCAAAAGATTTGTACTGCTAGCTCACACTATGTCAGTTTCATTCCGAAACAACTTATGGCGCTTCTTTAGCTGCTTAACATGATAGCTCTTTATACACTTCGCTGATAGCGGTTTTTGCTTGTCACTTTTGTAATTGATGGAAGTCGCTGCTCTGCTTGCCGACCAGCTAGCGGGTTGCCATCTACTTACAAGAACATCAAAAAGAAGCCTCCGCACGATGGTGCAAATATCGCTGTGGAATTCTACCTTGCCCGTAAACGTATTAAGGTTTTCGCCAGTGGCGTATCCGCGGCACAGGAAGGGCTAAGTGCCAAGCACTGACACAACTAAAAAGAAAAGAAAAAAGCGAAGAAAGAAAATGTCGGCTAGGCATAGACGTTCGCGTGCTTGTCTCGCGAGATGATGCGAGCGCCACCACGTGACTCTGCTCCACCGATAGGGACGCTCAGAGCTCTTCGTCTATCCTCGCTAGATAACTCTGACGTAAAGGTAAAATAATATGTCACAGCCTTTTGTTTTATTCTGGTGACAGTGGCAGCAGTACCAGCTTGAGAAGCGGAGTTCAGCCAACGTTTATTGTTTCGCCCAGTGGCGGTGCGATCGCAGTATCTTGCATCTTAAGATACACGATACATTCTTCAATGTATCGGAAATACAGATACTGATACAGGTCTTGCGAGACGTATCGCGATACAGATACAAGATACCCAACGAGTATCTAAGATACCATCTAAGATACATGTATCTTCAATACTACCCAGCACTGGTGACATTGAGCACTCTTTTTCTTTCTTCGAACACGCGGCGTACTCTACGATCGCGCGCGCGCGGGCAAGTGACGGCCTCCCGTGGCGGCCGCAGTAACTACCGAGCGCGCAATGTTCAAATCAGCCAATGGCGTGGAACTTGATTCTATGACGTAGTGATTTTGACTAAATAGCATCATTTGTCGAGGGAAGAGGAAGCGGTTTTTAGCTGACTTTGCGAATTTATTGTAAATCCCAGGCCGCGTGCTGCGCTGTAATGTTTGGCTCGCGTGTTCTCGGGAGCCTCGACTACCGATCAGCAGCGTTTTCTGATCATGCTAAAAAAGTGTTACATGGATGGCAGTGGCGAAGGCAACGGCGGAGTCGCAGCGACACCACGGCGAATCGGCGTGAGGTGGAAATAGCAGCATTGCGAAGGCGGAAAGATCGAACGCCCGCACGCAACTTCAGTCCGGGCATCATACTATCTTAAATACTCCTTCAGTATCTTGTATCTGTATTTAGATATCTATACGACAGACGGTGTCTCGGTATTTGTATTTGCGATACGTCGTAGGAAGTACTGTATTTATAAATATAAGATACACCTTTGGCACAATTGTTTAAGGCTTTATAACAATTTGGGGCACTCCAAGGTTGATGCAGAAGATCATACATTAATCCTAAATTTTGTAATGAAGAAACACGAATGACTTGGACAGGGGCTACAAAAATTGCCTGGCCTGCGCGGACACGCAGCAGTTAGAGCGAAAGCTGGAAGGGTAGTCTTTCTAGATCCCGTTGTATACTGTCTTGGGAAAACTAATACAAGTACAGTACTCAGATTCAAACGCGGCATCAAATTTTGTAGTATAACAAATGGCATGCGCAATTTCTCGAGATAACCGCGTCACGTCGCGACGAATCTGGTCTCTAAAGATAATGTTGGCTCTGACCTTCGCGTTCGAGTCAAAATTACGGCGATATGGCCCGAACTGAAAACGGTGGAAACGAAAGTATGTGCATTACTTAGCCCTAAATTGTCCTTTTTAAATCCGTGAGTCCTGTACATATGCAAGGTACCCACTACACCGTAATTCATCGTAATTTTTCTCAAGTAGGGAAGCACCCACTATGCTTTAGGGGCTTTTAGCTTGTACGCATACTTCTTTATATTACCGTGTTACCGGATACCGGGTGGAATCTGCGCATGCGTGGGCCTTTACGCAACGTAGACTTGCTTTCATGGAATGTAAACTATTCGCCGGGTACTTTTTAAGTTTGCTGCCATAGCTTGCGAATTCACCTTCGTTCGTGGCTGCTCGCGTTATCCGCTTTTCGGAGACTCCAGCCGCCGAGTCAAAATACGCCGATGTGCCAGCGCCAATGGCGATCACGTTGTTTGATCCGGATTACCGGAGCTAGGATGACCTAGAATACCGAAGCCTCTCAGGGCCTTGCAGGGTGCAGCCTTGAAGCAGCTGCACCCTTGAAGAAGACAAGTGTGCTTGCCGAAACGTCGGCTCCAGTACACCCGCTGTTTACGAATTTTTCATCTTGGACAGATGCTGTGGGTCAATAGCAGCGGTTATGAAAGTTTAAATACTTTCTTCATTATACTTGTTATGCGGAATATTGAACCTTAAAAAAAATAGGCTAGCTAGTTCTCATACCATACACTCTCGCTTTCTTTATTCTCTGAAAAAAATTGGAGGCTACCCAAATCCTAGACATAGGTGTCTCGTAGTGGCGCTCGCACGCCGGCGTCCGTTTTCTTTGGTGTATTCCTTGGGTTAACTTTGTGTTTCCTCGCACTGCCGAAGCGGATCTCATAAGCCACGTAGAAAGACGCGCGTGGCTGAGAGCCAGGTGCCGCAATGATCCCAGCTGTTCTCAGCAAAACGATCTGCTCCTCCAAAGAACTCAATTTATTTCTCCCCACAGGTAGTTGCCCTTACCTTCAAGGAGCCCTTCAACGCTTTTTGAGCATGGCTAGAAAACGCTTATTGTATGACATTCTGCCGCTAGTGAAAACAACACGCACTAGAAAGACACGAACACGACAACACGGGCGGCACTTCCAACTGATTTATTTCGAGCATGAAACAGGGCGTACGTACATATACATGTGACACACAGAATAGCCAACAACACTGCCTAACATATCCAGCTCTCAAACAATCTAATCTATCACGACCGCAGCTGTATCGACGTGTCACTGATGCATTCACCACCTAACTTATTGTGCTGTCTGATGCTTGACAGGAGTCGTGCATCAAATCTCACTGACGTGCGGGAAGCTTTATGTTGGACAGGCTGGCCGTTGTCTAAATATACGAGCCAGGGAACATGACCGAAATCTAAAGAAAGAAAATGAACTAGCGCATCTTCCTGCGCACTGTAAGGTCTGCAAATGTGAACGTAGATTTCATGTGGTCGTGATTCTGGGTAAGAGCAAGCGTCAGAAAGTAAGCCACACGTTCGAAGAAAAAAAAAGAAAAGAAAGCGCTCAAGGTCATGAGGTGCGCAGACGAACGGACCCTCTTTTCTTGCCCCCTTTTCATCCCCCTTCCTCTGCGTAGCTTCCGGCGCACTCGCTGGTACTAAATGAGAAAGGAGGCGTTTAAAGCGTGCGGCAAATCCTTGTAACTTTGCTCGTACTTGACGGATTCTAAAAAGTTTTGCGGCAGTTGATGCGAGGCAATAAATTCCTTTAATGAAGCCATTTGATCATTACTTGTGAAAGTGTTGCAAGGCCCCTATACGATACAAATGCTTAGTATCGTATGCGATACATTTGTTCTCCTAGGACCTTACCTGTATCTCAAATACTTATCGTATCAGTATCTTGTATCCTATCTCGATTCAACTGCAAAGTATATCTTTGACCAGTCCTGCACCTAACGGCGCACTTTGTTGATGCGGTAGCTGATACCCATAAATTATAGATGAGCCCTTTGTAATGGATGCGCAGCTTTAAACCGCGCACTCGTTATGCAATTCCCATGTTGGAACGCGTGGTGCGGTTCTACACCTATGCGACACAATATTATGTCTTTTGAAGTGACCCTTCGCCCGTCATGACGCTTTTATAGGGTCTTTTTCCAATGCAGATTCGACGCAGGAGCTTGAATGGTGAATATCACAAGTACGAGTAAGGCGCCGTTGATGAAGGCGATAATGTACCCGACTGCAGCATCGAGCGCCTCCGACGTCCTGATGCAACTCCTAGCGCCATCGTTCGGCGTATGCTGTAGCGTCTGCTACGAAATAAATAAAACGAAGAGGGGCAGCTCGAGCAGCTGCCACGAGGTTGGCTCGTTCTGGGATTTCGCTGCCATTCTTCGGTGCAACCAGAGGTCCTTGTCCGGGTCTCTTCGTATTTTGCTACATTCGTTTTGGTGCCGAAACCGCCATCACCAAGGCCATCTCCTCAACTCTAGACGCCCTTCTCGCAGATTCGACCTGGAAAGCTCCAGGGTGTCCTCGACCTAATCGTGGCGAAGAACGCACAACTCATCGGCTTCGACAATGACATACAGGATACACTCCACGACGATGAGTTTGAAGCAGACCTGACTACCGCGGACGAGTACGATGAGGTGAGCTACGCCCAAACGACAGTTGGCACTCGTGAACACACTGTTCAGGAGTGCTCAGAGTGTGTAACTTCTGAAGAGAAGCGAATGTTGCTTCAGGCGGACAAGCTGTGCTTTCGCTGAGCCAAACGCAACCACTTCGCCGATGATTGCCAAACCGCCAGATCCCTTCAATGCCACCGAGGTGCGGGACAAATTTAGACTTCGCTATGCGACATCAACCACGTCACGAATCAGTCGCAGCTTACCGGTAACGCCTCGGCACCGCATGGTCGCGCACCAGGGTCTACCACCACGCCACTTTGAGCAATTTCCGTGTCAACAAGCGGCGCTGGTCTCACGCTCATACTCCTGCATGCTGGCAGGGCATGGGTCATCGCACTTGCTAAACAGTGCTCGTTAGGTTTCTGCTAGACACGGGAAGTAAACGCTGTCTTGTTCGCCAGGACATTGCTCGAGCTCTGAATGGTCCCGTTCGAGGCACTGAGCGTCTTACTTTGTTCATTTTTGGAAAATGCAACGTCCTGCGACTCTGACTTGTGAGCGCGTTGCCGTAACACTTCGGAGCCAAAACTGCGGCAACTAGACTAGAATAGAAACTCTAAAATACCAGGAATCAGCCGTGTGACAAATCTACCAGCAGACGGCGACATCGTCACCTTGATGCAACGTCGAGGTCCAGACGTCCAGACGCAACCAGACGCGACAACGTCCAGACTGAGACAACGTTCTGGGAGGACGAGATCAGTGTACTTATGGGATCGTACATTTACTGGGACGTGGCAATCGGACATATAACACGACTGTCCCCTCAGATCACGGCGGCAGAAACCCTTTTTGGATGAACCATTCAGGGAACTCTATCCAACATAGTACAAGGATTGGGCATACGAGCTACCTCTCTCGCTGTCGAAGAGACAACTGAAAGCGACGTCGCCTTGTACATGGGAATTACGAACCTATGACGCATTGACTCTCTTGGCGTGCAAGACGGCCCTGACAGCAGCCAAGGCGACAACTTTGACCTTGCACTGTTCGAAACTGACGTTTCCAAGAAAAGAGAGCGCTACGAGGTTCCCCTCCTCCTTCGGGAGTATTATCTGGACACCGGCCACAGCAACTACAGCCTTGCTAAACAGCGGCTGCCGATGCGGCTCCGACATTTCCGACTGCAACTAGATCTTCTTACTCGTTATGGCGACACCACTAAGGCATACTTTAACAAATCCCATGCAAAACGAGCTCCGCACAACGACATGGCGCCCTACATGCCGCATCATTGAGTAATTCGTCGTGATGCCGTCACCAACAAGTTTCGGGTTGTCTTCGATGCATCATCTCATTATCCCGGTCAACCATACCTGAACAACGTGCTCATGAAGGGGCCTAAAAAGTATGCCGGCTCAAACCCTTGCTCAGCTTCAGAAGGCATCCAATAATCATGGTGGCTGACATTAAAAAAGCGTACCTTCAGATCAGTATTCACCCGGCGGACAGAGATGCGCTGCGCTTCCTCTGGGTCGCTCATCTTCCGACGGAACTTGAATCATTTCCACCAATCGTTCACTGGCGAGCGACCCGCGTGCCCTTCGTCGCAAAGCCCAGCCCTTTCTGCTAGCAGCGACATTGCATCACCATCCTTGCTCCGAGAGCAGTTCCGGACGGACCGATTATCATTGGAAGATGAAGGTGGCGATATACATACAATGAAGGTCCTCGGGCTTTGCTGGGTAAGAAACGATGATTCCGTTATCGTGAGCGCCGACCTGTCATTACATTTACGTATATCAGCAAAGCCCACTACAAAACGAACGTTTCAAGGATTCGCTAGCTTTTACGATCCTCTCGTCTTCCTCGCGCCGTTCCCTTTTCGAGCTAAACTGATTTTTCAAGATCTTTGAAAACTAAGGCATCCTTGGGATTGCCCATTACCGCAATAACGGCTCACAGCATGGAACGCCTGGTGTTCTGAGCTTCCGACGCTAAGTGAGGTTTGCCTGCCACGACAAGTCAACGGAGCGCTAGGACATCCGATCAGAGCCATGGAGCTACATGTTTTCGCGGATGCTAGCCTGCGGGCGTACAGCGTAGCTGTCTGAGTTAACGTGCTGAGCAAACGTACTCGCAAAAACGCAGTACATATCTTCGCATGAGCAAGAGGGGAATTGCACGACTGAAGGCTATATCTCTGCCTCGTTTGTAGCTGCTGGCATGTTTTACCGCGGCCCGCATCTACAACCACATCAAGAGGATACCATGTTTCTAAAAACCAAGACCGTTTTCTTGGACTGACTCCCATATTGCCATTCATTGGATGTCACAAGATCCAGCGCGACGTGGCGTATACGTCAGAAACAGAGTCGCAGAAACACAGTAGCATACGGCGGGCCACACGTCGCAGCACCGCAAAAGCAAGGAAAATTCCGCAGACCAACTAACAAAAGGTATCACTGCGGTCGCGCTTATTCGTTCATCTCTGTGGTGGAGAGGTCCTTCATGGGCCTGTATTCCCATGCACACCTGGGAAGATGACGTAAGATGTCTGAAGCCCATAATAATCGCTGAAAATTTAGTACCCGAGGCTGCATTCGTCGTCACGCCTGCACAACAACAAGCATTACCCAAGGTCACCGATTACAGCGGGTACTCACGCCGTCTTGTAGTAACTGCGTGGATCTACCGTTTCATCGATAACACAGCAACACGACGAACATCTAAAGTGGGACCGCTAAATACCCAAGAAATTGCACGAGCTGAACATTACTGGATCAAGCAAGTCCAGCATTCATACTTTCCGGACGAGCTAGCGGCACTGTCGGCTGGAAAACCTGTACCTACTTCATCCCATCTGCTACTTCTAAGTCCGTTCATCGATGACGACGGGGTTATACGCGTTGGAGGGCGTCTCCAACTTCTGCCTGGCATCATGTTCGTTCGTCACCCTGTCGTACTTCTTGGTCGCGACGCTGTCATAGAGCTGCCGATTCGTTCTACTCACGAGCGAATGCTTAATTCAAGCGTCGAGCACACACACTCGCCGAGTTACGAGAGCGTTTCTGGGTGCTGAAGGTCGGAAAACGGTAAAGTCCGCATTGAGAGGTTGTCTCATGTGCCGACGACGAAGATTACACCAGATTCAGCACCTACACCGCCATTACCACGAGACCGAATTACAGAAGCAAGTCCGTTTGCAGTTGTCGGAGTTGACTTCAGCGGACCACTTCATTGTCATGCGGTGAAGGAGACTTGTTCTGAAACATACTTAACCATCTTCCCATGCGCTGTAACACGCGCTCTGCACCTGGAACTCGCAATGGACCCGACAGCCATCAATTGGCTCTGCGGCAGCCTTTCGGCGTTTTATCTCCCGTCGTGGAATACCTTCCACCATATACTCGGACAACGCATTAGCATTCCATCATAGGGCAATACAGCTCGGAAATCTCGCAACATCCTGTTTGGCAGATATCCGTAGCGACGATCGCATCAAGCGGAAGTTCAGCATCGAGCGAGCGACTTGATGGGGGGATGGTGGGAGCCACTCGTACGCATCACGAAGAACACGTTAAAACGTGCGCTAGGTCTCAGTCATCTATCCTTCGAAGTCATCACAACGGTTCTCTGCGAGGTGGAAAGGAACATCAACTACCGCCCTCTGACTTATTTATTTGCCGATCACAAGGAACCAAGCCCACTTACAGCTTAGCACTTCATGCTTAGCAAACGTGCAACATGCTTGCCGCAAGATTTCGGTACCGCGATCCCTCAGTCAACAGGCGTCTATCTGCAATGTGGAGTGCTACATCGACAAGGGCTAACAGATCATCTCTGGAAGCGCTGGCTCAAGGAGTACTTGTTGCTTCGGCGTTCATCTCACGAAGCGGCACCCAAGACACCACCACGACTTCAGGCAGGCGACGTCGTCCTGGTGCGCGACGACGCCTGCCAATACTGCCACTACCAATACTGTGGAAACTGGCTCGCGTAACCGAACTGCTTCCCGGTCGCGACAACGTTGGACGAGCGGGCTGCCTGGCGCCTGGCTCCAGATCATAAGTTTGTCGGCCGCGGGATTGTGCTCGAAATACAGAGAACGAAGAGGGGCAGTTCGAGCAGCTGCCACGAGGTTGGCCTATTCTGCTTTTTCGGTACCATTCTTCGGCGCAGCCAGACGTCCGGGTCGGGGTCTCTTCTTCGTATTTTGCTACAGCGTCTGCATTGCCCTAATGAAGACAGCTCACCTGGGTTGGCTGGACCAACTTATTACGGTTGCAGGCCTGTGAGCAAGCGGCGACACCCCCTGGCTACTTTCTGGGCGCACTTTTATGATCAAGGTCGCAGAGGCCAAACAATAAGTGTGCGTGTGAGCCTGCGGATGGTTGCTCCACAGGGAGCCGTGGAATAACGTGAAACGATTATCACAGGCGGTATCCTGGAAGGCCCCAAATCTGAACCTGCTAGGTGGAGGAGCTGCGGAATCGTGCAAGACATTGGCGTCTCCTACGTTATCTTCCCCGCTTAATCTGCGCTTGGTCCACAAGCTCCCAAGGCTTCATCGCCGGTGCGGGCGCCATCGGAGCAGGCCACCATGGGTTAGTGCCACTACCACTGCAGAAGGAGGCTCAGCGTGGGAACGGCCGCTAGTGGCATGCAAAAAATGAGAAAGGAAGACGACGAGGTGTGCGTGTGTATTGGACGTGTGGCTCGAGCCCGTGGAAGGCCTGCCTGAATGCTTCCGAGCGCTACTGTGCCTGGAGGCGCAGCTGCATTGGACTGACATCGCGCCGAAACTGCGGTGTTTCATAGCCAGTGTGTATCTCGGTGTAGCCAGTGAGAGTGGTTTCTACGCAGTGTATATGGCATACCCAGTGTCATGAAATTGGTATATGTGGTGTGTGTTGGTATGCGCAGTGCCATGAAATTGTTTCATAGAGTGTATATGTCGGTGTGCCTAGTGAAAGAGGTTTATAAGTAGTGTATGTTCGTATACTAAGTGACATGAATGTGTTTTATACGGCGTGTACACGCTGGTATGCACAGTGCCTTGATGTTTCATAGGTAGTTGTATGTGTTGATGTGCCTAGTGAAAGTGATTTCTGCGCAGTGTCTTGAAAGTGGTCTATAAGGGATTTATGAGTTGGTTTGCTCAGTGCCATGAACGTGCCCTGTAGCCTGTTCAAATTGTGCTCAGTGACGGTTGTTTCTACGCAGTGTACATGTTCATGTACACAGTGGCATGAGTGGTTTATACAGGTGTATGTGTTGGCATGTGCAATATCATGGAAGTGTTTTATAGCCGCTGTATATCTTGGTGTGACAAGTGAAAAAGATGTCTACGCAGCGTACACATTCGCATACGCAGTGGCATGAAATTGGTTTATACGGAGTGGATGTGCTTCTATGTGCCGTGCATGGCGTTTCATAGCCAGTGCATATGTTGTGTGCCTAGTGCAAGTGGTTTCTAGGCCGTGTCTTGAAAGTGGTTTATACGGGGTGTATGCGTTGGTATGCGCAGTGCCATGAAAGTGTTTTGTAGCTTCTGTATATTCCGTTGTGCCCAGTGAAAGTGGTTTCTAAGCAGTGTAAATGTTAGTTCACGCGCTGTCATCAAAGTGGTTTATACGGCGTGTATTTTCTGGCATACGCAGTGACATAAATGTGTTTTGTAGCCAGTGTATATATTGTGAGCCCAGTGAGTGTGGTTTCTGCGCAGTGTCTTGCAAATGGTTTTTTAGGGGTGTGTTAGTATGTGGAGTGCCATGAATGTGCTTATAGCCTCCAGCATATGTTGGTGCGCCCAGTGAAAGGGGTTTCCACGCAGTGCCTTGAAAGTAGCGGGGTGTATGCGGTGATATACATAAGGCCACTGAAGTGTTTTATAGCCTGTGCATATGTTTTTATGCCCAGTGAAAGTGGTTTCTAAGTAGTGTAAATGTTGGTATACGCAGTGGCTTGAAAGTGGTTTATACGGCGTTTATTTTCCGATATGGGCAGTGCCATGAAGGTGTTTAATAGCCAGCGTATATATTGTATGCCCAGTGAGTGTGGTGTCTACGCAGTGTCTTGAAATTGGCTTTTACGGGGTGTATGTGTTGGTATGCGGAGTACCACGAAAATGTTTTATAGCCTATTGAATATGTTGGTTTGCCCAGTGACAGTGGTTTCAACGCAGTGCCTTGAATGCTTATACGGTGTGTATGTGGTGATATGCGCAGGGCTATTGAAGTGTTTTATAGCCTGTGTAATATTGTTGCGCCCAGTGAAAGTGGTTTCTAAGCCGTGTAAATGTTTGTATACGCAGTGGCTTGAAATTTGTTTGTACGTATTGTATGTGCAGGTATGACCATGCGATGAAGGGCTTGCATAGCCGGTCTGTATGTTGTGTGCCCAGTGAAATTGGTTTCTACTCAGTGTCTTGAAAGTGGCTCTTATGGGGTGAAAGTGCTGCAATGCGCAGTGCCATGAAAGTGTTGCATAGCATGTGTATATGTCGGTGTGCCGAGTGAAAGTGGTTTCTACACAGCGTCTTGAAAGTGGTCTATACCGGATGTATGTGTTGGTTTGACCTGTGCCATGAGTTTTATAGCCTCTGTATATGCTGGTTTTGCCAACGAAAGTGGTCTCTACGCATTGTAGTACATGTTTGTATACATAGTGGCATGACAGTGGTTTATACAGGTTGTATGTAATGGCGTGCGCAGTGTCAATGAAGTGTTTTATAGCTTCTGTTTATGTTCGTGTGCGAAGTTCCATGAAAGTGGTTTATACGACGTGTATGTGCTGGTATGTCCTGTGCCAGGAAGGTGTTCCATAGCCAGCGTATATGTTGGTGTGCACTGTGAAAGTGGTTTCTACTTAGTGCACATGTTCGTATACGCAGTGGCATGAGAGTGGTCTATACGGGTTGTATGTGTTGGTATGCGCAGTGCTATGAAAGTGTTCTATAGCCTGTGTATATTTTGGTTTTGCGGTGAACGTGGTGCCTATGCAGTGTACATGCTCGTATACGCAGTGCCATGAAAGTCGTTTATACGGTGTGTATGTGCTGGTATAGGCAGCTCCCTGAAGGTGTTTCATAGGCAGTTTATGTCATGCGCCCAGTGAAGGTCGTTTGTACGCAGTGTCTCGAAAGTGCTTTATACGAGTTGGGTCTGTGTGTTGTGATGTGCAGTGCCATGCCTGTGTATTTGTCGGTGTGCCCAGTGAAATTGGTTTCTATGCAGTGCACATGCTGACATACAGTATCCTGAAGGTGTTTCATAGGCAGTGTATGTCATGTGCCCAGTGAAAGTCGTTTGTATGCAGTGTCTCGAAAGTGCTTTATACGAGGTGTATATATGTTGGTATGTGCAGTGCCATGTCTGTGTATTTGTCGGCGTGCCCAGTGAAATTGGTTTCTATGCAGTGCACATGTCTACATACAGTATCCTGAAGGCGTTTCATAGGCAGTGTATATGTCATGTGCCCAGTGAAGTCGTTTGTATGCAGTGTCTCGAAAGTGCTTTATACGAGGTGTATATGTGTTGGTATGTGCAGTACCATGTCTGTGTATTGTCGGTGTGCCCAGTGAAATCGGGTTCTATGCAGTGCACATGACAGTGTCCTGAAGGTGTTTCATAGGCAGTGTATATGTCGTGTGCCCAGTGAAAGTCGTTTGTATGCAGTGTCTCCAAAGTGCTTTATAGGAGGTGTATGTGTGTTGGTATGTGCAGTGCCATGTCTGTATTTTACTGTGTTCCCAGTGAAATTGGTTTCTATGCAGTGCACATGTTGACTGTAAAAATTTTGTTGAGTAAAGTTTGCTCATATTTTTGTATTTTTCTTACTCGGAAATAAAGACGCTCTAACGAGGCTACAAACTTCTTCCGGTGGCTTTACTACATTATGCTGCTCGCAATCATTATGCTAATAAAATTATATCAGGCACAGAATACTTAATACTCGGAATTAGGTTATACTTGTTAGGATAAGTTTTGCGCATATAAACAAGCACCTGAATAGCGCTGAGCAGCGGTGGCCTTTAAGGGCAGAGCTGTTATGGTTGAGGTTTTCCGTGTGTCGACAATAGAAAATTATGAACCGTCACGAGCTCTGTTCGTCGTCTTCATCTGCTTCGCTCCCAGGACACGTGCGCCGATTTGCTGGCAAAAAAATTCGGCAAAGGCCATGCGTTATAGGGATCGGTTTTATGCGAAGCACTCAGCGAGTACTTCTATGCTGTAGTTTATGGCTTTGAGCCAAGCGTTACGAGGTAGATCGACGTGTTTTAGATGCGAAGCAGCTTTTGTTCGGGGCTGTGTCCGGCGGCGGTGGTGGCGTTCGCGCTCCACTGCGCATGCACCTACTCGCTCTCCCACTCTCCTCCTATACGCAGGTGTTCAGTGGCCTTCTCTCCTCCCACGTGATGTAGCCGCGCCGCAGCCAAATACATCCGGTAACCCACTCTCCTCTCCCTCCCCCATTTCATGTGTATTAAGCGGGTGCGCTCGGTCGGCTTCCGTCATTCTCGCTTCGCTCCCGTTCACATGAGTTGTAAAGTCAACATTGGCTCCACTCGTTTACTTGGCGCTAACGGAAAGCAACGCACAAACACAACGTAATGATAACACGAACATTAAATACAAACCTCACACACTAACGGAAACGCCGAGTGAACGTAACGGAAACTTAAATGTGTGCCCCCAATGCTGATTCGCATCCCCTCATGGTTCCCTTGAGTGGGAGATGGTGTAATTTTTCTGTAAGTGTAGTAGCTGTGTGCACATCGTAGGCTTACGAGGCACGTCGACAACACTGGCGTTTAAAGGGTAACTTATGGTGCGACGTAACGTCAGCCCTCACGTTAGTGTACAAAGGTCAGTATTATCGAATCTAAGTGCACTTTATGGGGCAATCATGTGAAACTCATACGTAACTTTCGGTACTGTATTCCTCCGGGGTCGAGCAATGCTTCAGTATAGCTTGTTGCATCACGGAATACAAATGTAATGTTTATTAGACTGCTATAAAAGCGGAGCCAACACTGGAACCACAGACGTTACTCCTATATGACGTCTGTATCGTAGGAGTACATTGCTTTCTTGTAAAATAAATAGCCAGTACCACAAGCACAAATGACGTTGCACCGTATTACGCCTGCATAGGCTGTTTTTCCAAACTAGTTTATAGACTTGGCTTGGAGCTGTACCTGAGTGCCACGCAGAATGCTTGTGTTAGATTATTGCTGGGATCCTAATTTTTATTATTTCCATTCGTAGAGACTGACGTAATGGCCACGTCGCGATGAAAGCTCGTCCTCCCTGCGTGGAGGAAGCTTAGTCGTCTCTGCAGGCATTTCCATAAAGTTGTTCTCTCTCTCTCCATTCGTCGGGTCAACACTGGCGATGTCGGTTTTTCTTAACGCTCTCGAATTTAAATTACCAATGTCTGTTCTCGCCGTTCTGGGTAGATATAAACTGTCAATCACCTGTGGCGCATACCCGTAGACCGGGGCCCGTGGTAAACGGTTATGTGCCACATGTGTCTGGAGGAAAGGGTTTGACGACGTACGCGACAGGATTTTTACGTTATTCATGTCATGACTCAACAGCGATATTTGTCAAATCCTCTTGCCATCCCACGCCAATTTTGGTCTACACCAAGTTGAGGAGGCGATCATGAGAGCACCCAGACGTAGGTGGCTAGATAGATAGATAGATAGATAGATAGATAGATAGATAGATAGATAGATAGATAGATAGATAGATAGATAGATAGATAGATAGATAGATAGAAACGCTCAAAGTACCATAGGTTCGCTAAGAAATGCTTCGCAATTAAAAACCCACATTCCCATGATCCGTAGGCGAGTGTCATAACCACTCGGCTATCCGGGTACGCTAGCGGAGCATTGCATAGGATAGCCTTGTATGGTATAATATAGCAAGGGGTAGGAAAGGGAAGTGAGTTTGAGGAGGACAGATGTGACGGACAGGAGGAGGAGAGACCGAGTGCAGAGAAAAAGAAAGAGATTAAAGAAAGGCAGAGATAGAGGGAAATTGATACAAAGAAAGCGAAGACAGCGAAAATGATAGAAGGCGAGAGAACGACAGCAGTGCATGAGAGAGAGAAAGACATACAAAGGAAGAGAGTAGAGCGAAAAAAGAAATATAAAGGGAAGAAAGATAAATAGATAGAATAAGAGAGAAATAAACAGAAATAACGAGAAAGAGATTGAAAGAGACAGACAGAATTTTTTTAAAATTGCAAGCATAGCCATGTTTAGTATAGCAAGGGGTGGCAAGGAGAGAGGTGAGAGGATGAAAGCCTAGCCAAGCCAGGATCACCTAAGGGCCAACCAGCTCTGCTGTGACGCAGCCTTGCGAGTTTGCCAACTCACACCCTTCATCCCTAATACCCGTGCTTTCAGGTGTACTACGAGGTACTGTACTTGGTTCTCTCCTGTTCTTGATATACATTGATGACATAACTTCAATTATTTCTTCTCATATCCGACTATTCGCAGATGATTGTGTTGTTTACCGCGCAATTACGGACCCCTCCGACCACTACACATTACAATGTGACTTTAGCTGCATACAGAACTGGTTTACCACTTGTCCCATGTCCTTGAATGTATCTAAAACTGTGTTATGCCGATCACCGTTGTCAAAATCCCGTTGCTTCTAATTATGATATCCATAACAAACAGATAGCAGTAGTTGATTCATTTCAATACCTTGGTGTGTACATCTCGCGTGACCTAACTTGGACCAGTCATATTAACCACGTAATAAATTCTGTAAATAGTACCGTACGGTATATACGCCGTAACCTTTTGCTGGTTCCTCCCTCTTTTAAACAAGTTGCTTTCCAAACCTTTGTGCGGCCAAGGCTAGAGTATGCGAATGCGATTTTTGACGCTCACCGCAATAACCATACTAACGCCCTGGAGTCTGTCCACAAACGTGCGGCACAATTTATTGCGTCTAATTGTTCCTGCAATTCCAGCATCTCGGCATTACAAGCACATATTAACTTACCCGAACTTGCCACACGTCGCAGAATTGCACGTCTCAACTTTTTTCATAACCTTTTCCATTCTTTGCCTTTAGATACCTAACCCATACACCAGAAGAACCCACCGAATTGGCTGCAACATTCACTCTAACGCAGTATATCCCGCACAAGCCCATCGCGTTACTTTTTACCCATCGTTTTTCCTGCGCACAGCCCGTGACCTTTCCACCAATGTTGCCACCATCACCGACCCCCAAGAATTCAAGCGGATGATCGAAACCATCCTGTCATAACTTGTATTATATTGTTAGCCTTTTCACAACCAACTCCCTCATGTAATGTCTTAACTAGAGACCTTTGAGGTAATAAAATGAATGAATAGATGGTGTTATCTTGCTACACTTATGTTCCAACGCAGGTACAATGCACTTATGTAGGTCACAATTGCATATTTTGCAAGCCTGGATGCATAGCGTAGTGGTTCCCACACTCGCTTTCCGAGTGTGAGGGCCCGTGTTCAAACCCAACATATGGAGAGAAAACTTATTTTCTTTCATTCATTTATTTCTTCATAGCGGCGATCGCCTTATGTGCCAGGCAGACAGGCGGACAGTTTTCTCGCTGAGTAGGCATAGAAATGATTACGCATTGAGTACCTTGCCCGTGCAATGCCGTTCACCAATCTCACGTTCTATCGGCGTAGACGGCTGAAAAGTCAGCATGGACGCGCCGCCGCGATCTGTAGCGATGTTCGCGTTACGAGCCCTAAATTAAGCTACAGACTTCACACACAGTGCCTTACTCAATCGGTATATGATTAAAATAAGTTACACAGCCACCTTAGCGGGATCGTACGCAATCGTCAAAAACGTTTCGTGGTTGCATGAGGGAATTTTTTGCGACCTTGTTGCCTGCAAATGCGAATAAAACTAGTTCCCACAATAAAAAAAGCCGAAAAAGAAATCTGACGAACGCCAGCGAGTGCAAACAAATAAACGAAAAAAAAAATCTGTTCGTAAATAATGGCGTGTGGGCAGAGATGTGTGGCAACGTGTTGTATAGACGTGGAAGTCTCTCAGCAGTAACAATAAGGTGGAAAAAAACTTCAAGCCTTCGCGGAACACGCAGTGCAGTCACAGCGAAAGCTGGAGTGGCTTTTCGAGACACCGTTGTAGACTCTTCTGGAGCGTGTACTACAACTGCAGTTGCGAGGTGCCCACTATGCCATAAATCAGGGGTCTCAAACTCATCTCCGCTAGCGGGCCGCAGTCACAAAATTTAGTTGGACGAGGGCCGGGACAGTGAAGAAAGTCGGAACGGGGCGAGGGGAGGGGGGCGAAATGAATAAAATGTCACCTACCGTTGCCATTTAAAAGAACGCCTTTCCTATATCTCATACATGGGTCATGACTGAACGGGATTTGAAGTCAGATTTCGAGAAACATATGGATACTGATCTCGAGAATGACTAAAGATATGAAGTAGGCACCAGTCCCGTCTCTGTAGCTTACCCGAACACAGCGTTATTAATTGCAATGCGCGAGAAAATAATGCGAATATGCTTTAGCAAAGTCACAAAATGTGTTTTCTTTGTGAAGCCGCGAGTCGCTAGCGAAAGGTCCGCGGGCCGTGTGTTTGAGACACCTGCCATAAATCATCATAATCTTCGGAAGTAGGGAAATACCTACTATGCCATTACTCATAATTCTGCGGAGAAGCGAGCTACCCGATACACATCTGTAAGGCATTATGTGCACCTCCTTGTGCTGTGGCCGATGAATAACTTTGACTGAGCCGTTTGTGAGTAGCTTTAAACCACCCACTTGTTAAGCAATTCTCAGTGTGGGACGCGTGGGTGTTATCTTACACCACACTATATTACATCTGTTAACGCGATTCCTTGCCTGACAGAGCGCCAGTATAGGGTCTTTCTGAGAAGGAGTTTGAAGCACATGCATGGCTTTGTGATAGAATACTTGAGTCCCTCGAACTGGGCCTGGGTTCAAATCGCGGTCGAACCTGTTTTCGGGGCGAAGCACCTTAGGGTCTCAGCGTGCATCGTGCATCGTCGTCTGCTGTCGGGACGGTCTATTTGCTTGAGCGCCAGAGAGGCCGCCACCGCCTCAGCGCTCGCCGTGTGGCGAGGGAGAGCGAACGGCACACGTTGACTATGGAAACGCTCTTTCTGCGATGAGCGCTGAACTACCAGCTCCCAAGAAACTGGATCTTGGCCTGAAATGAAGTGCCGGTGGAAGGTTTTGTCTTGTTTGTAGTTGAACAATAAAGATTCACAGGGTGCACGTTAACTAAAAGCGGACTGCGGGTCTCTGTGTCTAATCTTTCCTCTGTCGCTCATTTCCCATTAGCAGTGATCTTGCTGTGGGAAACACCGGCGCACACTGCATGCTTTGCGCCTCCACACGTTTTACGTTAGTGGAGCTGAAACACCCTTGCCTACATGCTTCGTCCCTCCCCAAGGTCTTTTTTATCGCATTGTGCGCGATAGTGGTTACGGAAACCAACGGCGGCGGCGGCGGACAACTACGCCACCAAAGTCGGCTGTTCTGATCTCAGAACAGCTTTCACTGTTATAAAGCGACCAAACATAACTTTCTAGGGATCGTTGACGATAGCATACGAGAGTATGCCACTGAGATGGCCACAAACGTGTTGGTAAGAAATTGCGCTATTGCAGAAAAAACTGATTAGTAACGGTATTTACATGCAAGAGTAATACGACATAGGAGATAAGTGAAATATTCCTGACCATGCGAGAGTATACCGTGAAATAGGGAAAAGCGTACCCGTAATTATGGGCTTTAGGACTGAAATGTTCCGAGACGATGTTGCACGGAGAGAAAAAAAATGTATGTGCTTATCGGACAAAGTGGACTTTCTACATTTCGGAGAATATAAACTAAGAACTCAAAATCAGTCAACAATGAAAACTACATGAGCAGTATGGGAAAACATTACAAAAGGTAAGGTAACGAATATTGGAGGCACAACAATGCGAGAGTGTACCACTTAGATGGACAAAAATGTGATCGTCATAATCGATAATTAGAGAAAACACCTGAAAATAACCTGAAAATATGTCAAGAATTAAAATAGACAGCGCAATAACGTAGCAAAAGGGACATTGAGAAATACTTTTGACAAAATTATGCCACGGTTAACTAATCAGATAGTCAAGAAACTGTTCGTAAATACAGGCGATTCGACAGAAAAAGTCCGTTTCGCCGTAAAAGTAAACCAATGAACGCGATAGCAGCAACTTGCACTGTTATACAATTGAAGGCTTCACGTTGCTCGTCGTCCTTCGCGTTTGCACGTCCACACATCACGTTACATGACAAACAGTTCTGAGAAAAGTATGCAAGGATAAGCCATTGAGACAGGAAAGAAATGTTCGTATGCATTGGCAAGTAGAGAAGAAGCTTGGCAACGCTGGTGCGTATAAACCTCTGTCAAAAACCATGACTAGGATCGGCAATACAACGAAAATTTCTAATGTAATAGTGTTGTACAAACCACGCGACAAACTAGCACTCATATGCACAAAAACTGTACGTAATTATTTACACTTGAACAGAAAGTTTTGCAGCGGTATTGCGTTTAGAAAAATCTGCGAACAATCAAAACTAGATGAGAGATAAGTTGATATATTGTAATGAATTAATTTTGCTGGAAAAACAAAGCGAGAAAATACCACTGAGATACGCAAAAAGTGTTCGTACCTGTTTCACACTTGCACAGAAAAGTATGGCAACAGTATCGCTTGCACAGAACTTCGTTTCACTTTAAATTATAGGAAGAAATAATGTGTCCAGATATAACTTACAGATATAGCTTACAGACTGCTGAAGGGTAGGGACATCATTTCGCATACAGTTACTTGGTTTCCGGCGCACATGGGGTCAGTGGAGGGAGCCCCGCGTAACCTCGATGAAGTGGCGCCGTGCACTCCCTGAGGAGGCCGGATCTTCCGCTCCTGAGTTTAGGGACCAGCTGTTAACTTTTAACGAGATCACAAAGCACTATTACCTAGGGCGCAGGGCATTCCCCTTGCCACATTCTAGATTAAACAGGCCACAGGCTGTTACATTAAGGCTTCTGCAGACACGGACGTACCCTAACCCGGTCTTCATGAATAGAATTAATGCGGACTGCGGGATTTAAGTCGATGGTAGTAAGTGTGGGGATTTGTTCGATTTAGATAACATGCGCTGGCGCTGCTCGGCGTTGGCTGGTGATGGTTCTCAAGGTGAACAGTGGTGGCAGCGAATGCCGCACAGTGGCGCGCTGGCGGACCAACTCAGGGATGTCCAGAGGGCCCGTGTGGCGGCAGAGGGACTTGGCCTCTCTGTCCCGACGTGGGAGCGGCCCGCATCAGCCCCGGACTGAATCCTCAGGACATCAGTAATGTTATTCATACCATACAAAAAGAGTTAGTAACTTTACACTTGGACAGAAATGTGTAGCAACGCTGGTTCATACATAAAAGTCTGTCAACAATCAAAGCTAGATGCAGAGATGAAGCTAGAAATCGTAAGTTAACGAGTATTGTTAGAAAAACGTAGCAAGAAAATACCAATAATCCAGAAAAAATGTTCGTAATTATTCTACGCTTCGACAGAAAAGTATGGCAAGAGTGTTGCGTAAACGAAAGTTTGCCAACAGTCAAAACTAGATGCAAATTAAAAGTGACATACCGTAATTCAATAAATGTCATTGGAAAAACTATATGCAAAATACGACTCAGATCCCTAGCATGTCTGCAAAATCCAACTCGCCTCCCTCCACCAGTCGCCTCCACTAAACTATGCTATAGCCTCCCTCCTAATTTCGCTCCTCATCACTTTCACTTCCCTTTCCCACTCTTTGCTATACTATACTACTCATGACTATGCTAAGCTTCACTTTCTCATCCTCGTTTGCTCTCCTCTATTCCCTCCTCACCTTCACATCATGCCCCACACAATCAGTTCCCCTTCCCACCCTTGCTATAACTTACTATAAAGGGCTAGGCTATGCTTTAGCCTCTCCTCTCCTCCTTCCCTTCTCCTCATCCTCACTTTTTTTCCCTCCCTTTGCTATACTATACCAGTCTATGTTATGCTTTACCCTCTGCCTTCTTCCTTTCCCTCACACTCACAGCACACCTCATCATCCTCACTTTCCCACCCCCTACTATATTATACAACACAATAATATGCTATGCTTCATCCTCTCCCATTCTCCCTTTCCTTCTCACCCTCACATCACACCCCTCACCATCAGTTTACTTGCCCGCCTCTGGCTATATTATAATATGCATGGCTATGATATGTTCTGGCCTCTCCCCTCCTTCTCAACCTCCCTTCGCTTTCCCACCCCATCGATATATTACACTATACATGGCTATGCCTTACCCTCTCCTCACCTCCCGACCCTCCCATCACGTCTCCTCACATTCACTTCCCTTTTACACCCTTTGATACACTATATAACAATGCCACGTTTCGCCCTCTCCCTTCCTGTTCTCCCTCCACCTTTGCCTCCTCCTCACCCTCACATCACTACTCCCCATCCTCACTTTTCTTTCCCACCCCTTCCCACATTACTACACGACTATGCTTTGCCTGACCCATAGAGTTTCCTGAAGTTAACTAGAGGGGACTCTGGCGCTGCGATCGTTCAGCCACCATGGGAATGATGGGTAGTACATGGATTTGCCTAGTATTTGTGCCTGCGGGCTTCAAACGCACTTGTGGTCTTGTTTATTGTTGTGTTTTGGCTTCCTTTCGGATAAAAGAATGGATCGTTGTGAACTTCGTGACCAGATTTGAATTGGTGAGCCTAAAAAGGTTAAAGTGGTGAAGTGGAACTGTTGACTTTTGCTGAACCTTGTTTTGCGACAAAGCGGATGTAGGCGACGCGGAGCCAAACAGAGCCGAAAGAACGAAGTTTAGACAAATCCGTGTACTACCGATCATTCCCATACGGGCTGAAGCGCCATGCGCTGCAGCTCCCATAGACACTAGCGCCAGAGTTCCCTCTAGTAAGTATTGTAGGAAACTCTATGGCTTGACCCTCTCCCTCTTCCTTTCCCTCTTCCTCATCCTCACATTACTCCTCCTTATCCTCACTTCCCGTTTGCACCCTTTCATATAGTATTATATACATGGCTATGCGATGCGTTACCCTCTCTGCTCCTCAATTCCCTCCACACCCCAATTTCCCTTTCAACCCCTTGGCATACTATACTATACATGGCTATACTTTCCCTTCTCCCTTCCTCTTTTTCCTGCTACTTTGCATCCTCCTCATCCTCAGTTTCCTTTCCCTCCCCCTTGCCATATTATACTACGCATGTCTATGCTATGCTTTACCCTATCTTCCTCTTTTCCATGATCCTCACCCCCACATTAGTCCCTCTCACTTTCAACCCCTCTCTCTAGAATATATGCGTTTGGGTTACTATGACTTAGTGTCGAAGCTTGGGCGTGTTGGTGAAACAAGTCAGCGTTGTGTGTACGTCGCCCTTCCTTGACTCCGTCTTCTTTTGCGCTGTGTTCCCCCCAACGGATTACCATGCTTCTGTCTCTCTACTCCGCCTTAGCTATCGCGTCGATATGCCTGGATATAAGGATGATAGTTTTGAGCGGCCGCCCGAAACGGAAAAAAACTCAAGCCTAAACAGTTCCGCTATTAAATGTGTTCGTAGCTGTTTCACACTTGGACAGGAGAGTTTGGCTACAGTGTTGCGCACAGAAAAGTGTGGCAAGAATCAAAGGTAGATGCAGAGATGAACCGGCCTATCGTAGTTTAATAAATGTCGTTGAAAAAAAAACCATGCGAGGAAATATCACTCAGGTGCACAAAGCGTTCTTACCTGTTTTACACTTGGACAGAAAAGTGTGGCAACAGTGTGCGTACCCAAAAGTCTGTCAACAATCAAATTTAGACGCAGAGATGAACTGAGAAATTTTAATTTAATAAATGCCGTTGGAAAAACCATCCAAGAAAATACCACTCATGTGAAGAAAAAGCATTCGTAGCTGATTCCCACTTGGACAGCAAATTTTGGCAACGCTCTTGCGTACAGAAAAGTCTGTCAACAATCAAAACTTTGCAGAAAGGTAAAGCGATATATGATAATTTAGCGAATTTTGTTGGAAAGACCTTGTGAGAAAAATATTACTCAGATGAACCAAAAGTGTTCCTATCTGTTTCGCACTTGGATATCAAAGTCTGGCAACGCTGTTCCGTACCCAAAAATCTACCAACGATTTCAACAATCAAAACTAGATGTAGAGATAAACCAACATATCGTGATTTGACAAATTTCGTCGGAAAAATCATGCGAAAGAACGCCACTCAAGAGAGTGTTTGTAATTACTTCAGACTAGGACAGCAAAGTTCCGCAACCGTGCTGCGTACACAAAAATCTGCCAACAATCAAAATTAAATACAGGGATAAACTAATATATGTTAATTTAATAAATGTCGTTGGAGGAAAAAATACCACTCATTCAAAAAAGTGGTTGTAATAATTTTGCACTTGGACAGAAAATATGACAGCAGTGTTGCATACTCAAAAGTCTGTAAACAAACCTAGATGGAGAGGTTAACCGACATATCGTAACGTAATAAATGCCGTTGGAAAAAAAAAACATGCTTTCTGCGCTACGCCTTCTGTACCTTTCATGACCACGCCTTCTGCAGCACGCTTTCTTTGCATTTCATCATAATTCTATGCCTTTCTGTACCATTCATCGAAATTCAGCGTCACCTCTGTGCCGTGTGGTACAAAGCTTCTATGGTCATACACCTATACAGAGTGGAATGGCTAAGGAATTTTCGATGCAGTGTATATGTTACTATGCGCATTGCGATGAAAGTAGTTTATGCGCAGTGCATACGGTCTCATACGCCGTGCGATGAAAGTGGTTTAAACACAGTGGATACTGTTTTCTGGTAATGACCGTCAGAAGAACGCCGAGGAAGACAACGACAACGAAAGCTGGAAGACGCCGCCTGCTGTGGTGTTGTTGGCTGAGTATTGAGTGGTTTTAGCTTTTGTGTCCCTAGTCGAGTATCTGCTTTTGATTTTATCTCAATCTTCGGTGCCGATGTCGACCAATTCTCCTGGTCAGGCGCGATCCGCCTGGTCAGCGTCACTGCCGTCTAATGACTTACCGCTAGACTTGTTTTTCCGCAGTGGTGTCAGCAGCATTCCTGTTGCACTGGTGCCCACAAATGGAGGTTTCATCAGGCTCACTAACCCCCAGGCTGTCCAGAAGGAGCTTAAAGCTACGTCAAACCATTTTCAGACCATCACCGACGTGCGCCAATTCGGGCGAGGAGGCATAGTGTGTAGGTCACCAGACCAGACCTGTGTGCAGGATCTGCTTAAGTGCACCTCGTTTGCTTCAACCCCGGTGAGTGCTTTTATTCCGCCTCACCTTGCGTGTACTAAGGGCCTCGTACGGGGCGTCGACTCCAAGTTAAGTCCAGCCGAGACACTAGACAGGCTTTCTGGAGCAGGCGTCATTTCCGTTTACCGATGTAATCGCATTATTAACAACGAGAGGATCCCAACTGAATCTGTCATTGCGACATTTGTGGGCACAACATGCCCGTCCGAAATAAAGTTATGGCCTCTCATCTTTCGCGTAGAGCCCCTCGCTTCTCGTCCAATTCAGTGTAAAAACTGCTGGAGGTTCGGCCACAGTGCGGGAGGATGCAAATCAAACCTTCGTTGCCGTACCTGCGGAGAGAGCCATTCTTCAAGCGACTGCTCCGCAACATCAGCAAAGTGTTGTCTCTGTGGAGGGAGTCACTCTGCAGACTACTCCGACTGCTCTGCTCGTGCTCAGGAAGTACACATACTAGAAATTATTGACCGCCGCCGCTGTTCGCGAAGGGAAGCTGTTGATATGGTTAAAGACAGGGCCTTCGGATATTCTGGTGTTGCAGCACGACACACTTCAAATCTAGATTCTAATCTATCGCAGGCAATTGAATCTGCTGTGGAGAAGGCAATGACTAAGGCTATGGATAAACTAATATCCAACCTTTCCGAATGTTTCATGCAAATGATTTCAAATCAGATGACGCCAGGAATCCAGGTTCCTACAGCGCCTGAGTCAACTGTCACCATTGACACCGCTGAACTACATAGGCTAGTGCTGGACAAAATTTCTGCATCTGCAGATAAGGCTAAGCAATCTGTATCACAAGTGCAATCAGACCGGTCTACGCCTCAGCCAAGCACAACTGATGCCACAGTCATGGAAATTGATGCTCGAGCTCATAAACGTGCAAGGTCCCCTATTTCTGCTGCTCTCAAGTCAAAAACTAAAAAGACTGAATCGTTGCTTACGAATAAAGATAACGGCAAGGAAGCGGCAAGCGCCTCTGCGGTGCGCTCACCACCATTGGTCAGTTAAGGGTACTTCAGTGGAACTGCCGATCTATATTCTCAGCCTCAACTGACTTAAATTACCTTTGTAATCAACTTAACCCTGATATTGTAATTCTCCAAGAAACCTGGCTTACACCGGATAAAAATTTCTCTCTCGCAGGTTTTCGTTCTTTTCGATTAGATCGCCAAACACGTGGCGGTAGTTTAATGATTCTGGTATCAAGTAAAATATGTCATAGGGCGCAAATTTCTTTCAGAATGTTGGACTCTGATTGTGAAATTATAGCATTAGATTTGTGTCTTCCAGGCTACCACCCTTTTTCGATCGTAAATTGTTATTTCCCCACCGGTGTACAAAGTACGAGCCACCTCGACAGCGTTTTGACAGCCTGTAGAAAGGAAATTGTACTAACAGGAGACTTCAACTCTCATCATTTGTCTTGGGGGCTTAAAACAGATTTGTGTGGGAGGCGACTGTGGGAGTGGACCATTGACAAAAATCTTTCGTGTATGAATAAAGGGCAGGTAACATTTGTTCGATGTCAGACTCGCTCAGTGTTAGATTTAACGTTCTGCACAAAAGCGATCAATATTTTATCGTGGTCCGTGGTTGACTCGGCAACTAACAGCGATCACCTCCCTGTAGTTTTTGATATTACTTGCCCAATAATAACTTTAGATCAGCCAACACGCATATATGTCAATCACAAGAAATTTCAAAGCTGTCTGCGTTCTGCTCTTTTAAAACTTCAGAATGCCAGTGGTCAGGAAATTGCGTCTAAGATCGGCTCAATACTAGACGGATCTCGGAAAAACTCCGAGTTCGTTATCCCATCGAGTAAACGATCCTCTTCTCGTTGGTGGAATGATGAATGTACGCGCGATTACAGAAGACGAAAAGCTGCCTGGAAAAAGCTCCTACATAATCAATGCCCAACAAATTGGAAAGACTATCAGTTTCTCGCTGGCGTATTTAAGCGCACTGTTAACCGTGCAAAAGAAGAATATGACATTAGACATTACGATTACCTTTCCAAGTCAAAAAATAAGCGTGCTTTGTTTGCGTACCTTCGAACAAGAAAAGTACTGCCAACGCCTTTAACATTAGAATCTTGTATCTTGACGCCGCAAGAAATGAGCGCTTCACTGGAAGAGATAGCCAAAGGTTTAGAACGTCGCTTTACCACTAATCTATCGGCTATTCGCAACATGTCGGTATCTTCGCATGATTTTCCGGCAATTTCTTTATATGAATTGACTCAGACTGTATTATGTCTACCGAACACTGCTCCTGGACCAGATGGAATTACGAATTCAATGCTAAAAGTTTTACTTCAGGAATCGCCTAACGTTCTTTTAGAACTTGTGAATTATTCCTTAAAGAATGCATGGATACCCTTGGAGTGGAAAATTGCTAAAATTATATTGCTGCTTAAGAAACAAGATGGAGGGTATATTTTGGATAACATAAGGCCAATCGCCTTGACGTCAAATCTAGTAAAATTAATTGAGAGAATTATCCATACTCGAATCAATGATTTTATTGACGAGAGATCAATTCTAAGTCCCTGTCAAATCGGGTTCAGGGCTGGGTGTTCAATTTGGAATGCCCATGTTGATTTAGAAAGTCGTATACACTTAGCACGACTACGTAATGAATATGCGGCTTTAGTTACTTTAGACATCGCTAAAGCATATGATACTGTAGAACATGGTATTTTATTGGATCGATTGGAATATCTCAATTTTCCGGCATACATAGTAGCGTGGATTCGGAAATTCCTTGTGGACAGAAAATTTTATTGTTTTAAAAGCGGTTTTTCATCGACTACCCATACACAAACGAGAGGAGTACCGCAAGGCTCAGTGCTTTCCCCGGTGCTATTTAATATACTAATGAGCACCATTCCACGACACGAGGAAATAACAACTTATGTGTATGCTGACGACATCGCATTCTTTGCAACGGCAGATAATATCCAGACATTATATGAACGGATGCAGACTTACCTTGATACCCTGGAGATCTGGCTCGATCACAATCACTTTTTGCTTAATCCGAGTAAATGTGCCCTTCTTGTTTTTCCACTGCAATGCCCTGTGCACATCTCACTGAGTTACCATTATGAGGACATACCACAGGTGGAGTCTATTAAGTACCTTGGGGTAATTTATGATCAATCCCTTAACTGGCGACCCCACATCGAATATACAGCTGGAAAAGGTGCGCGTGCTGTTGGCATGTTGCGTAGGCTAAGCAACTACCGCACAGGTTTGAAAAGAGACACACTATTAATGATCTATCGCATGTACGTTCGCCCTATCTTGGAATTTGGCTGCGTACTATTCTCTGGTGCCCCAGCCTATAAGATACGGCCTTTAATTCTTTTGGAAAGGGAAGCGCTGCGCTTATGCCTCGGCCTTCCAAAAACTGTTTCTAACAACGTTCTGTATCTAGAATCGAGGGTTCCTTCTCTTTCGTGCCGGTTTCGCCTTCTGACTGTTCAGACATTCTTAAGAATTTACGAGTCCCCACTACGACAATCAGAAACAGCTTTTATTTCCCATCCGGAATTATTTTTTGGGGCTAGATGGCCGCGATTTCACACACCCCAAATTATATTTGCACAACGTTTACTGGACCCTTTGAACGTACATATCTGCGATATAACCCCGCCTCGTGATAATTCGTACCCTGTGGATATTCAATTTGATGATATTTTTCCTAATAATGCAAAATTACTCCCCCATCATACTTTAGACGGTTTATTACAAGAACACCTGCAGAGCATTAGCACTAACATTATTATTGCTACAGATGCATCACAGTGTGACGAAAAGTCAGGTGTTGGTATATTTAGCCCGAATTTGGACTGGTCTTATTCCCTTCGACTACCCGACTTCATACCCGTTTTTGTGGCTGAATTTCTGGCAGTAGTGCTCGCATTGCGCAAGTTAAACTCGACAATTATATCTGCCGTTATACTCACAGATTCCCTATCCCTCTGTGCTGCACTTTCTGCTGGGGTTGACTCCCACGTAATAAAGGCGTTTCGTGCACTGGTACCCGTGCATTTGAGAAAAGTTCGCTTAGTTTGGGTTCCTGGACATAAAGGGTTGCTCCTAAATGAAATTGCCGATTCTTTAGCAAAGTCGTCGATTAATGGACCGATTTTACCTTCTTTTCCAACATCCGCTTATGTGACGGCTGCGCGATTTCGCAGACGTAGCATTATGGAAGTTTTTGCAGACACAGCACTCACAAGTTCCACAGAATATCGGCACTTATTATATCCCTGGCGGAGGTCATTTTGTCAAACCCGTAAACTGGAAGTGTCAATTACGAGGCTACGATGTCGTGTACCGAGGCTAAATTTCTACCAACACAGGTCTGCTCAGGCACCTTCTCCACTGTGCGCATTCTGTGGTGAGCTGGAAACAATTGATCATTTCTTTCTGACCTGCAGGCGATATACTACAGCACGAAAAACCCATTTGGAAAGGCCTTTACGGGCTATTGGAATGAATTTATCTGTGCCTGTGCTTTTGTCTTTTGGAGCCTCTATTTCTGGGTTCTCCAATGCGAAGGTTTGCGTGGCTGTGAGGGATTACCTCAATGAAACCAATCGGCTAACTAGATAATCTATATTACTATTCTTCTGTGTCAACTCATGTATATATTAAAATATTCGGGCATTGATTTATTTTATTTCATTATTGTTATTTCTTTCTTTATTTTTCATATTTGATCAAGTGTCAAAATTTCCTATCAAATTTATAATTTTTCTATTTTGTAACCTCCCCTCTAAAGAATTATAACATTTATAAAACCACTCAAGTCTTGGCCAATCCCCCACAGTGGGTGTGAGCCAAAGTTGCAGGTGAACAAGAACAAGAACAAGAGTGCGCGTGTATGGTACGTGGTGCGTGCTGGACGCTGCAAACTGCTACTGGGCATGGCTGGCGCTGCTCTCCTGGACTGACTTCGGACCTAGACAGCGGAGACGCGGCCGTCTGCCGCCGTGGTGAACGCAGCGAGGAATGCCGGCTGCGTTCCTGGAACAACCGCGTTCGTAGGTTCGTAGGGAGGCTCAGTCGCCAGTTCCACAGCATGTGGGGGGCCGCCTGCCGGGCTGCGCGACGATCTTCGCTAACCATGCCAGGTGGTGAGCCATGTCGAACAAGCAAAGGTAAGTGGCTGTCCTGGCTCTCCTGCAATTCGCACACAAAAAGTGAGAGGACGCTTACGCGTTGCATTTAAGAGTGTAACGTGGTAGCGTACTGGTTTCAGCTCGCATCGCTCTGATTAGCTTGCCATGCTTCGCTTCTTGGTAGATGCTTCAACCGTGCTGTGAGGGAGGGAACGTTTGTGCGCGAAACATTTGCCTTTGTAATGTCTACTAGGGCGCCTACTAGAAGTACAGTCGTGATGTACACATCCCTACACCATTATTCGCTACTTCACCCACTACGCAGTTCTAATGCAATACGCGAGCCTATGTGACGGCACACGTTGTTGATGCTGGGCCTGACGTTATTTGATTATCTGAGCCCTTCGTAATGGCTGCGTAGCTTTAAATCACTCACTCGATACGCACTTCACATGGTGTGCCGCCTGGTGCAATTCTACACCTCTAGCCCACCATATGATGTATTTTAATGTGACTCGTAGTTTTTCCCCACTTGGAGAGAATAGTTTGGCAACAGTGTTGCGTAGAGAAATGTCAGTCAAGAAACAAAACTAGCAGCAGAGATCAACCGAGAAATCGTAATATAATAAGCGTACTGGTGGTGCTTGTTCATGGCGAACATTGAGCCGTGCTCTGTAACGAAGGTGATAGTGCAAGCGAAAGAGCAAAAATGACCCGAAGGTCGAAAGAAATGAAGTTGACAGACATGAGGTACTACTGGTCGTCTGAATTATGAGTGTTACTAGAATTGTTCAATGCAGTTTGGCGAAATTAACTTAGGAGCCAATTTGCTCAGCTTGTCAATTTTGTGCGCCCGTTCGTTCATTCTCTTATTTGCAAGAAATATTCAAGGAATGGTTCTGCTTGCTGCATGTCAGTCTTGGGGCATTCAGAAGTGCAATAACGATGTTTATTTTTTCTTTATATTGTAGATATATTAAGCATGAAATGCCTTTAGCTCCCGTTGTCGGCTGCCTTCAAGTGACCTTGAGCCAGCGCTGTTATCCGGACTCTTCAAACGAGACATCCTGGAATTCAGGCGAGATCATCCGGGCATATTGCTAGATCGAAATGAAACATCCGAGCAATGATCCCAAAATTTCAAAGGAGTGCCGTTTTTGGCAGTCGACCCTTCGTACAGGGCCGCATTGCGTACCCCAGCGACGGGCCAGTCAAATTACAAAATATATTGCTTCAGAGTTCTTACTGTTTCTTTACGCTGTCACTAAAGATATAACTTCTTGTACTTTGAAATATTACCATTTAAAATAACGACGTTCCAAAGGCAGAAAAGGCACCATACATTTGCTCTTTTAAACGCTTGCTCCAAGCCTGTGCTCTTTCGAACGCCTGCGGTGGGCGAGTAAATGGAGGTAAACTTGGAAGGAGTGGTTTCGGAGCTCGGGTTACCGCGTTTCTTGAGGAATGGCACCAAGCTGCGTGCGGCGTACCTGGCTGCAGTCGTGTCGTGGCCGCATTGGCCGCATAATCAAGGCAAAGCCCAAGATTAATCTCGCACAGGGACAGCTAACAATGGCTTCCATATGGAAGAGTGCACAGTGTAGTGTGGCGTAGTTTAGTGGCATGTGCCCTTGCGAACATTCACAAGGCTGTGGCTAATATCCAATCAATCTGCTGTGCCGGTAGATATTTTATGCTTATATCTACTGCCGATTACGGGAGAGGCCGACATTTTTATAATGAACAATTTTTGAGAATGGTTTGAATCCTAATGAACATGCAGAGTTCTCCCAATTTTTCTTCTGGAGATTGGCGGAGAATGCAACATAAATATGACCCAGGATAGACCTTTGGAACAAAGTAGCATAAGAATCTGGTTAAATTTGCCGACCAAATTATTTTGGTATTATAGACTAAAAGGTCTCAAATACGGTCATTCGAGAACTATCAAATAATTTAAATCTGGACGAATAATTGGATAGCTGTGGCAAATTTCGTGAACTCGACGCGCAAATAGACAAATTAGCTTCAGTTACCACATCCCACTCTCAGTGTACATTTGAAAACAGTCTTCCAGTATTCTAGCTTAGTTGCGAGACCTTGGCAATGAGTATAAGGCACAGGGCTTTATTGCAACGGATCGCCGAAATAGCAGTGAAGAAATCCACCGAAACAAATACGCATCCATTACGAAAACGAAAAAAAAAGCCTAAATATAAGGAAACCCAGAATTAGTTTCGGTTAACCTCTGACTCGGTTTACATTGCTCCTCCAAATTAAGATAGCCTGCTTAGAGGATTAAACATTGCCGAGAAGCTCAACACATCAGCACAAGAGTGCCATGAGATTGCTAGATGGGCAGTATATATGTTGGTATTCCCAGGGCCATGAAAGTCGTTTTACAGCGAATCTGTAAACAACTAGGCCACCAAAACTGTGTGAAAGGTGACCCTCTCAACAGAAAACTCTAGCACGTGTGTGCTACAGAAACTGGGCAAGCTCCAGTACTCACCACTGGTCCACTAAAAATAAAGTCGTGCGCGGGCAAGAAAGAAGTAAATGTATAGCTAAATAATTCCGCTCAAGCAAAAGGCCAAGCGTTTGAGGCAAGACAAAAATAATAAACATGTAAATAAATAAAAAATAACTAAGTAAACATACTGATATAAATAAATAAATATTTATATGAGCTGAGCGCTGCTCTTCTGGCCTACGAAAATCGAGGTGGAAGGCTTTTAAAAGGGCCCCCCAATACTTTTCAAGGCCTCATGGTTTTGCGTTTTTTTTACTTGCTGGTTGAGGGTGAAGAGACAGCAAGAATGACAGCTATAAGGGCACACATTCCGAAGTTATTCAGTGTAGGAAATTCAATATAGAATAAAAATACGCCTACCTTAACTCGATCTTCGAGGTGTCACCTGACCACATTTCACCCGCCACTGATTACGTTGAAAGGCGCCGCCACTGGAATGAGCTGAAAGTTCTTACGAAGGAAAAGCTAGCGTACCATTGAGTACCCGTTCTTTCCAACGTATTTATGGGGCGCAATCTTGCACCCGTTCTGTGATAGAACGGTCTCTGGACGTCTTCGATTGGATCGAAACCTTAGGGCTCGCACCGGAGAAGGGAACTAGTCTGCTTTGTGTCTGCTTTAATCAATCCCGCGCCTAGAGTTTGCGAAAATGGTAACCAGCCCCCCACTTTCGAACGTCTAGTGAAGTTTCGACACCTCCTAGCGCCCAGTCAAGAAATCAACACAAGTAAACTGTTAAGTCATGCTAAGGAGACATGCCGGGGAAGGCAACCGGTTCCGCTGGTTCCTCTTCGCACCACAAGTGTGTAGCTTCCCCATTTTCTTTGACACAGTGTATATAGCGTATATATTGTTAAACGTAGTGTCATGAAAATGGTTTATACGCAGTGCATATGTTGTGTGGGAATGGCCCACAGAGGAACACCGAGGTGGATAACAGAAGACGACGAAGTGCGCGTGTATGATGCATGGCGCGTGCTGGTGGGAGTCAGGCCTGTACGCTGGTGAATGCTGTTCGGCATGGCTGGAGCTGCTCTCCCGGGCTGAATTCGGGCCTAGACTGCGGAGGCTCGGCCGCCTTCCCCATAGGAGCACGTTACAAGGAGTCGGGGCTGCGTTCCTGCAAGAACCGCGTTCGTGGGGATGCCACGTCGCATGTTCCTCAGCACAGGGGCGATCGCCTCCCTGGCTGCCTGACAATCTTCGCAAACCATGCCGAGCAAGCAAAGGCAAGTGGCTGTCCTGGCTTTCTTAAATAGTGAGAGGACGCTTACGCGTACCATTTAGGAGTGCGATGTGATAGAGTATCGGGCTCCGTTCGCATCGCTTTTCTAATTCGCATGTCATGCCTTGTTTCTCGGTGGATGCTTCAGCCATGCCGGGAGAAAAGGAACGTTTGTGCACTATTCATTTGCCGTTGTAAACTGTCCTTACGCGTCTATTGGATATACAGTTGCGACGCACCTACAATGCCATTATAAAGCATTTCTCGAACTCGCGAAGCGCGCACCACGCAGTTGTAAGGCAGTAGGCGCGCCTACGTAACGGCAGACTTTGTTGATGTTGCTGATGTTGATTGAAGTTGTTGGCTGATTTTGATTAATTATTGCTGAGATCTTAGTAATGGGTGCATAGTTTGAAACCACTCAATCGTTACGCGATTCACATGGTGTGACGCCTGGTACGATTTTACGCTTGTGGCACGCAAAATTACGTTTTATTTAATGTGACTCGTAGCTGTTTCTCATTTGGACAGAAACGTATGGCATCAGTGCTGTGCGCAGAAATGTTTGTCGGCAACCAAATCTAGAGGCAGAGATAAACCGAGAAATCGTAATTTAGTAAATGTCATTAAGAAAACTATGCGAGAAAAGGCCTCTCAGATGTACTTCGACGCATTCCACTCAGATACATTCGTCGCTGTTTGGCACTTGGACAAAAATTACAGCCAGTTCCACGACATGAAAAACGTCCGACAGCGAAGCTGTCGTTCCTTTTCGTCGTGTGTAGTATTTCCTGTCTTACTGCACTAGTTTTTCAAACCATTTCCGTCATAGCATTGTTGTTCCTTAGTTAATCAATTTTAAGCTATGTGGCGCGAGCCTACTGTTCTGGAAGGTGTGGAACTGGATGGAATTCTTTTCTCTCTGGTGCGCAGCTCTGTGTCGGCCTATTGTCGCTGCCGCTTGGGTTCCGCGTCTCTGGCGTACAGCTCTGGGTGGGCCCTGCGACGACGAGCCCGTTAACGATGCCACTCTCGTTGGCGCTATAGGTATGCCACCTCTTCTTTGGTAGTGCGAACTCGAGCCTTTGCCATGGTGATACTGAAAGCGATACCGAGAACGCTCTCTTCTATAGCAGAAGTAGGTCGTTGCCCTCCCACTCCCCCCCTTCAGAGCGAGTCGATGACAGCGCTCCACAGCCTCTCCGCATTCCAGCGAACGTACAGGGTCGACTACCTGTAAGGTACACCACATTAGTATTAAAGCCGGTGAAGCTACAAACTTTAATCTCACGAGGGAAATATCCGTTATATGACGTCTAATCATGGTGTCGACAAAAGCAATAACCCTATGAGGTCTATGAGCTTCTATGAGGTCTTGAATACTAATGAGGTGTACACGTTAGGTGTGGACGACCCTGTACAATAACACTTCTCACCTTAGACCCCTCCGAGCGAGCATCTTGCCAACTTCGGCTAATCGCACTGGTGCGCACCGGAGCGCCCAGGCGCTGCGTTGATTGGACGAAACGGCGCACCAGGGCACTTCGGTGCGCACCGGTGTGATTTAATGTAGATGCCATCTCTGTCGTCGCTCTCGGCGAGGCGCGGCCCTTTCCCCCTTTCCGCCGACCCTCACTCTTGCCCCTCAGGCCACGTGACTAGGGAACACAGTTGCTGGCACATGGACGACTGAGACAGCTCGCTTGTAAAAATAGATTGGCAACAGTGTTGCGTAAGCAAAAGTGGACATCGTGTACAGACTGGTAGGAGTACGTACAGTGCGCGCCATTGGCGCCTCGAACCGTACGACGGAGAATATCCGCGCGCCGACTCCTCGAAACCGCGGCCAGGCATTCGCACGTCGGCATCTGGGACCACGCGACAAAGCACTTCGCGGACTAATGAAAGTCCGTCAAGAAGTACCGGTAGTACAATTCAGCGCACGTGGTGCCGCGCTTGTGAACGGCAAATTGTAGTAGTGCAACCAAAATGATATAAATGACACACAATTAGAAAGAATATAGGTTGCCAATGATGAAGCACCGCTGTTCATTTGAATTCTGATCATTACGAACAATTTTTGAAGCAGGTTTGGCCACTCAGGAGCCAGTTTTCTGAGCTTGCGCTTTTCGTATCCCTCTAATTTCCAAAAAATGAGAAAGATAAATGATGGAAGGATTGTTTGTTGCATTGAAATCCTTGGGTAATAAGAAGTGCAATGGGGCCTTTATTTTTTATTTACTTTGTAAGTATTCTTGTAATTGACAATTTTAGAAGATGGCTTGCATGCTAATGAACATGCAAGGCTTTCGAAAGTTTTTTCTTGCGCACAACGGTGACGAAACAGTAATGCAATAACCTTATGGCCTTTGAGCAGCCTGTGGAACAAAGCAGCATAAAAATGTAGTGAAATTTGCCGAACAAATCTTTTCAGTATGAATGACAGGATGTTTTAAATGCGGCTCTTCTATAACAATAAGATATAATTTAAATCTGGACAACTAATAAAATACCTGTGGCAAATTTCGTAAAGGTCGTGCACAAATATACAAATTGGATTCAGTTGCCAGCTTCCACTGTTAGCACACTTTTGAAAACGCTCTACCCGTATTCTAGCGTAGTTGGCAGAGCGTGGCAATGTAGGGCCGAGCACTTCATTGCAACAGAATACCGAAATGGTATTGAAGTAAACTATCGAGACAAAGAGGCAGCATTAAGAAATGAAAAAAATTCTAACTACAAGGTAACCCAGCAATATTCTTGCTTAACCTACGACTGGGTTAACATGACTCATCCCAATTTAGAGAGCCTGCTTAGAGGATTCAAATAGGACGATAACCAAACGCATGATCGCTAGAGTGCCACAAAATTGGTTTAATCTGTCAGCAGAAAACTCTAGCAGGTATGAGCCACTGAAATTCGGCAAACCCCGCTGCTCACCCCAGGTCCACTAAAACTGAAGATGTTGTCCACGGGGAAAAGAAGGAAATAACTAAATAAGGGCGCTTAAACGAAGCACATCAACACTAGAGTGCCATGAAATTGGTTTATAGGCAGTATATAGGTTGGTATTCCAAGTGCCATGAATGTCGTTTTACAGCGAAGGTGTATATGACTAGGCCATTCGTAACTCAAACGGTCAACCGATCAGCAGCGTATTCGTCAAGACGGGAATAAATAAATTAACGAATAAATATGTAAATAAATAAATAACAATACTGATATAAATAAACCCAGCACAGCACTTCTGGCCAACGAACATCGAGGAGGAGGTGCTTTTAAAGTACTTAGTATTGACTCTCTGTACTTTTCATGAAAATTCTGTGTCAGCTCTGTGACGTGTGACACACAGCTTCACAAGTGATTCACTTCCAGATAGTGGAATGGCTCGTGAAATTTTTACGCAGTGCACAGGGTCGTCCAATCTTTGTACGAACACGGAGCGGCATGGCCGCGGTCCGCGGAACAGGACTGGGCAAAGATACTTTGAAATTGTATCGCGATACGATACAACTTACTCGGGTGTGAAGTATTTGCACAATTATAAGTTGACTCGAATGTTGGTCGACCCCCTCAAATAGCACAAAAAAAACGCATGAGCGCATTTCATAGAGGAAACATATTTACGTAGTCTCTGGACCGACTATTCGTTGACTGACTTCATAGAGTTGAAGTGAGCGCCCGTCCTGTCACGTACTTCTCTGTCCTGTCGCTGTATAAAGGATATAAAGCTGTTCTAGAATATTTTAAGTAGGAATGTATCACTAACTAGCCCGGCAACAGTTGTGTAAAGCCGAAGAAAAAGCGTGATTTCCGGTGCGCAAAGATGGCTTCATCGCAGCCTTTCGTCCGCATGCAGAGAAGCTTGCATCATAGCAACACGCGGGGATCATTTTTGGAAAACTTTCCGCGAATCGTGCAGAGAGTGCTCGTTACGCGCGAGAAAATACGGTATATATTACAGGTACAGCTGGAACGAAAATGTAGTGTCGTAAACATGCCACGGCGTCCCTGGTTTCTAGTTAGTCCCGCCATAACTGGCACTACTATAGAGTCTCTGTTGCCATTCTAAGGCAGCCCCCGAACTTCTGATTTCAAATTTAGATAAAACGATACTAATACAAAATAGTAACGTTATTATTATATCCTATACGATGCTTCCCCCTTATATCTTAAGATACTGCGATGCAATTGCAAGGTTGTTATTCTAGATCTCTTGTAGCAGCAAGCGCTTTTGCACAAAAACGTTTGTATGAAATTTTATTTTTCTGGGACAAACTTCGTTTCATTTGAATAAAATGTTTGCGTATTCTAAAACCTTTGCATTTCGTGTTCAAAGTATAAGAGTTACATTCCGAAACAACATATTGGGGTTGCTCCAGCTACTTAACATGAAAGCTCTTTATACGCGGCGCTGTCAGCGGTTTTCGCTTGTCGCTTTTGTAATTGATGGGAGTCGCTGCTATGCTTGCCGAACACATGGCGGGTTGACGTCTAATTACAAAAACTTCAATAAGAAGCCTCCGAACTATGACGCACATGCGGCTTTTGGTGTTTTACCTTGTCCGTAAACGTATTGCCGTTTACGCGATATCGGATCACAGGACACGTGGGCCGCAAGAACGCTGGTAGCGACAATTTTTTGTGACGCATCGAGTATAGAGCACATTGAAGTACAACGGCTTTTCATATTCTACTTATCTTCTGGCATAAAGCGTTCGTTGGCGATATATTCCCTAACATGCCATCTTTTCATGATTTTCCTTAACCGAGAGAACTTGTGCATCCCAAAAGCAGCTGAGAACTATTGTATGGGGGCACAAAACATCGTAGGAGACCGCTGCTGTTCTCACAATTGCCACTTATAGCTCCGACTACGTGTATTTTAACAGCAAAAAAAATTACGGCGACCTAAAAACAGGAAAACAAGTATATCTGAGTAAAATAGGAAGCTGGTTCCGATCAAATAATCACAGCGAATCAGTATGGAAACACGATATAGGCGGCACGCCTTGTGCCGTGTTTCTATACTGATTCAATGTGATTCACCGTGAGCTGCGGCAACTAAACGTGAATTATCGCTAGCTTAACTGTTAAGGTTAGACAATGAAAAATCCAGTGCCTATGTAAAATAGCACCAAACAGTTCGGGGTGACGCTCACTAGAAAAACAAAGTGTTTGGTATTATTTCTTGAGTCGCCTTCCTAACATCTTTAGGATGTTTCCTTATAATTTGCGTTATTATGATGCAAACTCAATTTCTCTAACTTACTAAGTCTTAAGCAAAGTTTTTGTTGTTGTATACTCTAGGGACACCCAGATTTTTATATTGGTCCTCAACACGCTTTGAGATAAAGGTAAACATGCAAATAGTAGGAATGCCGGAGACAGTTAAAAATAGGAATAAGACAGAGAACTTAGTTTGGAATGAGGTTACAAAAGATATATTGCAGTAAACACACGGGCAACAACTTTTCAGAGGCCTAGGTAATGTGTGGGATGCGAATGGAGCACAGCTAAGAAAACACTTCTGGTAACAAATCAATTATGATTTAAAAAAAGCTTTGCATAAAGATAGTAGGAAGAACGATCATACAGTACACTAATATATATTCTGTTAGGTAAATGCTTGCTCTATTACATCTGGCAGCGGTACCGGGGGTTTGATGGTTGTTAGTCGGATTTGCATGTAAGTCAATTTCATCGTATTTAGGTAAAGCTTATATTTCACGAGATCGTTCAAATTGCTGACTTGTGAGTCATGAGAGGCCATTCAACCCCATTCTTGCATTCTTTAGACTTCGTAACGAAGCACCACACAAGAGAACCTTCGATAACGACACTATAGAGGCATCAGAATTTGCGCGAAAGAAGCCGCACGAATTGGAGTACGATGCACTGTACAGTAGCTACGAGCACGTGTCCTTGCACCCACAAAACTAAAAACACACACAAAAAAACCCCCCGAAAAAGCGAAAGGTTGGCTGTGCGTAGACGTTCGCGCACTTGTTTTTGTTGAGACGGCGCGAGCGCCACCACGTGATTCTGCTCCACCAATAGAAAGGCGTAGACCTGATCGTCTGCCTTCGAGGGAACTCTCGCGGAAAGATAAGGTAATGTAAATGCCTTCAGTTTTACTCAGGTGGCTTAGTGGCAGCAGTACCACCTTGAGAAGCAGAGTTCAGCCAACGTTTATTGTTTAGCGCGATGATGTTGCGATATCAGTGTCTTGTGTCTTGAGACACAAGATACATATTTTGATGAGTCGGAAATAGTTACTGATACGCATTTTGCGAGACGTATCTCAATAGAGATACAAGATACCCAAAGAGTATCTAAGGTCGTACCTAAGATAAAAGTATCTTCGATTCTGTCCAGCACTGCCGCAGAGCGCCAGCTCACACGGCGGGGCCGCGCATCAAACCTTAGCGGCGCGGGCGCACAGGGGCGGTGTGATCTCTCCTGAGGCGCTGGGTCGGCTCGCTTGCTTTGTTGTGAAGCACACCTAACCATGTCTGCATGACTGTAGTGACTAGGTGCGCCGCAACACCGTTACAGGAAAGCGCGCTTCGCTTAGCGCAGCGCGTTGTGGTGTTTGCTTTCCGCTTACGACAAGTAAGTGATTTCCTCTTTTCACTGCCCCAGTCCGTGTTAATTGCATGCATTTTTCGAACGTGCTAAGGAGACTGCCTATATCATAGACGCTGCTGAAGAGGGCTTCTGATAATTTAGACCACCCGGGGTTATTTAACGCGCACGGGGATTACAAAGTAACTTGAATAATGCACACTGGAACGTAATGGAAAGAATAGGAAAATAGACGATTACCCGTCTGTAGCACGGATCCAGAAGAAAATCCTTACGGATTTCTCAGAAAGCAAGCTTCTTTGTTGCCGAAAAATTCGTCCTGATCCAAGGTTCGAACCCGTGACCAACACCTCGACGCTGTCTCGACGCTGGGCTTAAGCCCAGCGTCGAGACAGCGTCGAGGTGTTGGTCACGGAACCGAACAGACGAACCGAGACACGAGAGACCACACGACGCTGCGACACGTGGAGCGTCTCATATGCAAGTGCCGGTTTATTATTAGAGCACTCGGAAGGGGACGCAGCCCAACGTTGCCAGACAACTATATAATGTCCGCTGCACCTCCCTTTCTTGGCGAAGATGCATTGGTCAACACTGCATCTCGAAGATCTGCTTGAACTGCTTGTCGTAAGACAGGAACTTCGTTGGACAACGTGTTCTCATAGATCTCCGAAGAGGCTGTGTGTCGGAAGCGCTTTCTGCCGGGGTGGTTGGCTCTGCTGGGTGAGTCACAGGAGCAGATGAACCAGCACTGTCGTTGTAATCCTGGTCAGGCGTTTGAGGCACTTCCGAATTACAGGGTAGCTGCACATCTCTTGTCATCCCATCATCGGGTAGGCTGCTAAAAGTAAAGGCTTCCGACGTGGGGCGAAGATGCTGTCTATTTCGCCTGTATTCCTTACGGTCTTCAGTGAGTACTCTGTAGGAACGAGGTGCAACCTGGTCGAGCACGGTTGCTTTTCGTGACCATCCCTTCTCATCCCTCAGGCGAACGATGTCACCTAGCTGAAGGCTTGAAAGCGTTCCCTTTGGTTCATCGCGTTGAGGGCGCTTTGTGACCTTTCGGCTGCGAAGTGGATTAAAGTCGGGAAGACCAGACCTGAGGCGGCGATTCATTAGCAGTTCACCAGGGGAGCTACCGCATTCTAGAGGACTTGTGCGATAATTCAGAAGGCCTTGATAGAAGTCACCTCCTGAATGGTGGGTCTTCTTCAGGATATGTTTCACCACTTGCACGCCTTTTTCCGCGAGTCCATTTGAACGCGGAAAGCGAGGACTCGACGTGATATGCTTGAAGTCATATGACGTTGCGAAGCGGGCAAACTCTCTTGATGTAAACTGTGGCCCATTGTCACTGAGAACTTCCAGTGGTACCCCATGCCTAGCAAAAATGGACGACATTTTGCGTATAACTTCTTGTGCTGAAATACTCTGTAGCTCTTCAACCTCCGGATAATTGGAGTACGCGTCGTAGAGCACCAGGTACGTTTTACCTCCATATTGACATAGATCTGCTCCAACGTGAATCCATGGAGAATGGGGGATTTCTCGCATCAAGAACGATTCCTCAGGTTGAGCATATGCATTGATCTTGCAAGTCTCACATCTGCTGATCATGTTCTTTATGTCATGAGTCATTCCTGGCCAGAACATCAAAAGCCTCGCCTTCGCAAGCGATTTGTTTATGCCTCAGTGGCCTTCATGCAGGCGACTCAGCATTTCTGTTCGTAATGACCGTGGTATGACCACTTTGGCTCCCTTGAATAACAGCTTTCCAATGACCGACAATTCTGAGCGGTACGCTTTGTACGGACCCGTAAGCGGTTGTTCATGCTCAGATTGAATTACTTTGATCACATCTGAGAGAATTGGATCTTTTGCTGTCTCTTCGACCAGTCTCGCGCTGGTTTTATCACTGACTAGACTGGACCGGACCGATACTGCATGTACCTCCACATCGCTATCTTCGTCCTCTGTTACATTGCAGTAGGGAGTTGGAGCCCTGGATAACGTGTCTGGCAGGACTAGAAGTTTACCCGGAACATAGGCAAACTGGTATTGATATCTCATCAGTCGGAGGAACAGGCGTTGTAGTCGAGGAGGCATGTCGCCAATACATTTTCTTGATATCGAAATCAACGGCTGATGATCCGTTTCTATGAGCACCTTTCGGCCATATATAAATTCGTGAAACTTTTCACAGCCGTAGACAACGCCTAACGCCTCTTTTTCAATTTGTGAGTATCGTTTTTCGCATTCTGTGAGGCGTCTGGAGCTATATGCTACTGGTCGCCAATCTAAACCATGCCTCTGGAAGGATGCTGCGCCAAGCCCGAATCCTGAGGCGTCAGTAGAGACTTTACATTCTCTTTTGGGATCGTAGACTGCAAGCACAGGTGAGCTAGTTATAGCCTCCTTTATGACTTCTAACTCTTTTGTATGCTCGGGTCCCCATGCGAAGTCTCTATCGTGCTTTAACAGTTCACGGAGAAGAGTAGTCCTGTCTGAGAGATGTGGCACGTATTTTCCGAAATACGTAACCATGCCTAGGACGCGCTGAAGCTCTTGCTTTGTACTTGGCTCAGGCATTTGCAAGACGCTGCTGATGAGTTCGGGCGATGGCTGTATGCCTTTCTCACTGATCTTATCGCCCAGAAAAACTATTTCTTTCATGCCCATTTCACACTTTTCAGCGTTTAACGTGACACCATGTTTTTGAGCCGCGTCCAACGCAGCCCTCAAACGCTCTTCATGCTCTTTTTCATTCGAGCCCCATATGAGCACATCATCGACGTATACTCTGACACCCGAGAGGCCATCAAATACTTGTGACATGGCCTTCTGGTACACCTCTGGTGCAGACGCTAAACCGAATGGCATGCGAAGAAATCTGAAACGCCCGAATGGCGTGCTGAATGTACAAATGCGAGAGCTCTCTTCGTCTAACGGAATCTGATAGAAACCAGAATTGGCGTCTAATCTTGAGAAAATACGCGCGCCTGTCAGCTCGGCTTCAATTTCTACCCGCTTCGGCATTTCAAAGTGCTCACGCTTGAGGCATTCATTAATGTTCCGTGGATCCATACAAATTCTCAGAGCGCCACTTTTTTTCCGAACTATAACCAAGGGACTCACCCATTCAGTTGGTTCATCAACCCTTGCGATGATTCCTGCGTCGCTCATACGCTGCAACTCATCCTTTAGTGGTTGCTTGAGGAGGTGGGGCACTCGACGCGGCTGTTGAATAACTGGACGCGTTCCTTGTCGAAGCACGATCTTATACGGCGTTCGAACGCATCCCAAGCCGCGAAACAAGTTCGGGTAGTCTTTCATGACGCGTTCCCGAAGCGTTGCCTGTCCCGGTCCAACATGAGACAGCACTGCCGATACCTCCGCGGTGCGACGCACGAGGTCACAGTCCTCAGACGCAGCAAGTCCGAGTAGGGCACATCTTTTTAACACCACAAAAAATTTCAGGCTCACAGTCTTGCCTTGGTAAGTAACTGGCATCACTACTGTTCCAAGATGCTTGATGGCTTGACCGCTGTAACTGCGTAGCGTCGCCTTGCTCTCCTGTAGCTCGTACTTGTGGCCTCCGAAATTCTTGAGCCAACGCACAGGAATTAAATTTACCTGTGATCCTGTGTCTACTTTGAGCTTCAGTTTGCTGTTGTCCACGGTTGCGTTTATAATCCATTCCGAGCTCTTGCTGGCACAAACTTGCAAGATTTCATACTGCGCGTTCGACGAGTTGCTGCGCGTCTCTTCCACATCGTCGACCATTTTCTTCGTTCTGCAGGCCGCTGCAAAATGATTCTTCCGGCCACACTTTCTGCATCGTTGACCGTACGCCGGGCATTTTTTCGGTTCATGCCACCTCTTGCACTTGTAGCAGGTTCTTTTTTGGTTCGGCGTCTTGTCCTTGCTTGACACTTTTTCTTTGCTGATGGCTTCAACAGCTTTTGTTTCCGGAGATTGCCACACTCTTTTCTGATTTGCTGCTATTTCTGTGGATTGTGCTGCTTTAATGGCACTATCCAGCGATAGCTAGTCTTCTCTGAGTAGGCGCTCTCGAAGCTGGTCGTCAGCTGTTCCGAATACAATTTGATCCCGTATCATGGATTCCCGCAAAGATCTGAACTTGCAGCTCTGTGCTTTTAACTGCAGGTCTCTCAAGAAGCTTTCAAAAGATTCGCCATCCGCCTGGACGCGCTTCCGAAACAAGTACCGTTCGAAAGTCTCATTCGTGCGAGGCTGACAGTAGCTTTCAAACTTTTGAAGAAGCGTGTCATAGCTCTCCTTTTCTGTCGTCGTGCAACCAAAGGTGTCGAATACTTCGATAGCTTCTGGCCCTGCGACATGGAGTAGCAACGCCGCTTTCTGCTTCTGACTGCGTTCCTTCTCGCTTTCCGTGGCTTCGAGGTAGAGTTCAAAACGCTGACGAAACTTACGCCAGTTTTCAGCGATGTTCCCGGAAAATACGAGATGGTCCGGCGGGCGTAGTCCTTCCATGGCTTGAAGACGCGTTTAGACCGTGCACTTCTGACACCATGTAACCGATGCTGGGCTTAAGCCCAGCGTCGAGACAACCGAACAGACGAACCGAGACACGAGAGACCACACGACGCTGCGACACCTGGAGCGTCTCATATGCAAGTGCCGGTTTATTATTAGAGCACTCGGAAGGGGACGCAGCCCAACGTTGCCAGACAACTATGTAATGTCCGCTGCAGTTTATTGTTTAGCGCGATGATGTTGCGATATCAGTGTCTTGTGTCTTGAGACACAAGATACATATTTTGATGAGTCGGAAATAGTTACTGATACGCGTTTTGCGAGACGTATCTCAATAGAGATACAAGATACCCAAAGAGTATCTAAGGTCGTACCTAAGATAAAAGTATCTTCGATTCTGTCCAGCACTGCCGCAGAGCGCCAGCTCACACGGCGGGGCCGCGCATCAAACCTTAGCGGCGCAGGCGCACATGGGCGGTGTGATCTCTCCTGAGGCGCTGGGTCGGCTCGCTTGCTTTGTTGTGAAGCACACCTAACCATGTCTGCATGACTGTAGTGACTAGGTGCGCCGCAACACCGTTACAGGAAAGCACGCTTCGCTTAGCGCAGCGCGTTGTGGTGTTTGCTTTCCGCTTACGACAAGTAAGTGATTTCCTCTTTTCACTGCCCCAGTCCGTGTTAATTGCATGCATTTTTCGAACGTGCTAAGGAGACTGCCTATATCATAGACGCTGCTGAAGAGGGCTTCTGATAATTTAGACCACCCGGGGTTATTTAACGCGCACGGGGATTACAAAGTAACTTGAATAATGCACACTGGAACGTAATGGAAAGAATAGGAAAATAGACGATTACCCGTCTATAGCACGGATCCAGAAGAAAATCCTTACGGATTTCTCAGAAAGCAAGCTTCTTTGTTGCCGAAAAATTCGTCCTGGTCCAAGGTTCGAACCCGTGACCAACACCTTTCCGGGGTGGTCGCTCTACCAAATGAGCTAACCAGGAAGCTAGCAATTCGCAGCGCGAGGGCGAATTCGTCGACAAGTCGAAGCACATGGATACATAGCAATGAAAATGAGTTCCGCGGAATTACGCAAAGTGGCGGAAGGGTTAAAAATGGAAAAATAGACAATTACCTGTCTGTAGCACGAATCTACGACAAAATTCATACGGATTTCTCAGAAAGAAAGCTTCTCAGCTGCCGAAAAATTCGTCCTGGTCCGGGGTTCGAAGCCAGGACCAACGCCTTTCCAGGCGGTCGCTCTACCAATTCAGCTAACCAGGAAGCTGGTAATTGGCAGCGCTAGGGCAAATTAGGACGCTGCTCTGTGTGCTGGTGGGAGGTCGGCAGGAACGCTGCTGAATGCTGCTGGGCATGGCGGGCGCGGCTCTCCTGGACTTCCTTCGCGCCTAGACTGCGGAGACACTGCCGTCTCCCGCACTGGCGCGCGCAACGAGAATCCCCGGCTGCGTTCGGGGAAGAACAGCGTTCATGGGGAGGCCGCGTCACCTGTTCCACAGATTGGGGGTGACCGCCTCCCGGGCGGCGTGGATCATCGCTAACAATGCGAGCTGGTGAGCCATGTTGATCAAGCAAAGGCAAGTAGCTGTCTTGGCTCTCGTGCTATTCGCACAGAAAATGTGAGAGGGCGCTTAGGCTTCGCATTTAAAAGTGGAACGTGATAGCGTTTTGGGCCCCGTTCGCATCGCTTTCTTATTCGCCTGACATGATTCCCTTCTCGGGGGAAGCTTCAACCGTGCTGTGAGGAAAGGAATGTTTTGTGCGCGTGACATTTGCCGTTGTAAACACTCCTAGGGCGCGATGTATTCACAACGCCATTATTCACTATTTAGCGAAGGAGCAAAGTACCCAGTGCGCGGTTTTAAAGGGACCCTGACACGATTTTGCCGATTTTGTACAAACGCATTGAGCCGGCAAATCAAGTCCTAAGGATCGCTTGCAGACTAATTCAAGCCCTCTGCGTCAAGTGCGTACTTTGTTACGAGAACTTTAAATATGTCAATCGCCACATATTGCAGCGGCTCAGCTGAACGAGTTTTCGGTGTCCTGCTTCCATTCTACGCAGAATCCTTCTATTATACGCAGCACCGGCAAAGAGATCAGATTAGCTATGTCCATTCTACGTCACTAGACCTCCGGTGGACAGTGAACGTCGTCTTCCTGTGTTATAACGTGCTCCGTGTTGACGTAAGCTGAGCGGCAGTGTTTGTCTCGAGGTTTCTATTCTCGGACACCGTTAATTGCCCTATCTGCGATGTGTGCATAAAATCTAGCGATTTTGTGACTTGTAGAGCTGAGAGATCGTGTGAGGCATGTAAGGCAACTGGCGAGCGGATTCGCTTGAGCTCGTCGGTGCAGTGATCGTCTGGTTCTCTTTATCCGATCAACGCCAGGATCCACGCGTCTTCGGCTGTAACTTGACCCCTCAAGACACAACCACATTTAACCGCATTTCCCCAGTTTACGCTTATCGATGATCTTTATCAAATACTTTTTGATTGTCCGCATACTCGGCGTTTGCAGATTGCCGGCGCACAGGAGAATAAAAGGGGAACACCTGGTAGCGTTGCGGCACAAGGCGGAGCAGATCTTAACCCCTCCTTGATGCGCTTCGTCTCTATCGAGCGCGCTGCAGTTCAGCGAGTTAAGGAAAAAAGGCAGAGCTGGGAATGAGGGTCACAATAATTGCCCTTAGCTACCTTGATACAAGGGGCGTCGCTAAATTTATAGTGCGAATAATTTGATGACTCTGTAACGTTCACGCTTTTAAAATTAGAAACAAAAACATTTCAGGGTTCCTTTAAGGCAATACGCGCGCCTGGTTATTCTATTCACATTGAGTGATGCCCGGTGCGATTATATGCCTATGGAAGGCAATATCACGACTTTTAACGTGACTCGTATATCTTCCCCACTTGGGCAGAAAAGTTTGGCAACAGTGCTGCGTAGAGAAGTGTTTGTGAAAAACAATACTAGATACAGAGATCAACGAAGAAATCGTAATTTAAGAAATGCTGTTGGAAAAACCATGCCAGAAAATACCTCTCATATGAACAAAATCTGTTCGCAGCTGTTTCGCACATGGACATAAATGCTTGGCTATTCGTCGCCGTTTCGCACCAGGAAAAAAATGTTTGGCAACAACGTTGCTTAGGAAAAAGTAAACATCGTGTAGTGACTGCTTGAAGTTCGCACAGTTCACGCACCGTTGGTGCCTCATACTAGACTACTAATATTGTAGTGAGCGCTGACTCCTCGAAACCACGGCTAGGCATCACACGTCGGCATCTCTGACCACGCGACGAGGCACTTCGCGGACTGGTGAAGGGCCGTCAACAAGTACTGGCGGTACAATTCATGAACACATGGAGCAACGCCGAAAAGAGATAGTGCAACAGAAAGGGCCGAAATGACAGCAAGGTTGCAATTAGTCCCCAGTGAAGGACTACTGCTTAAATTATATTTTAAAAATTTTTTTTGTAAGTACTTTTATGATTAACAAGTCTTGACGATGGCTTGAGTGCTAATGAATACATATTTTCCCCCATTTTAGCTCGTGAACAGTGGTGCTGAAATAAAAATGCAATAGCGTTATGGGCCAGGAGAGGGCTTTGGAACAAGCATAAAAATCTTGTTAAGTTTGCCGAACAAATTATCTTGGCATGAATGTCTGGACCTTTAAAATGTGGCCTTTCCTGTAATATAACAAACAATTAAATTCTGGACGAAGAAATAAATAACTGTGGTTAATCTCGCAATATTAATTTGCAAAGAGACAAATTGGCTTCAGTTGCCTCATACTATTAGTGCACTAATGAAAACGGTCTACGAGCATTCTAGCGTAGTTCCGAGAGCGTGGCAACGTGTGTGAGGCCGAGGTGTAGATTTCAGCAGAGTGCCGAAATGGTAGTGGAGAAAATTATAGAAACAAATAGGCAGCCAGTAAGAAATATAAGCGTAAACGTAATGAAACCGAGCATTAGTGGGGATGAACCTACGAACGAGTTAACATTGCTCCTCCCAATTGATATAACATGCTTAGAGGATTAAATTATGAAGAGAAGAGAAACACATCAGCACTAGAGTGCCATGAAATTGGTTTATAGGTAGTAGATATGTTGGTATTCCCAGTGCAATGAAAGTTGTTTTACAGCATAGCTGTATAGGCCATCCGCAACTCCGCGAACGGTGACACTCAGCAGAGAATAATAGCGGGTATGTGCCTCACAAATTGGGCAAACCCCACTGCTGACCAGTTGTCCACTAAAACTAAAGTTGTCCGCGGGCACAAAAGTAAATAAGTAATGATGCGCAAATGAAACGCCAAGCGTATCAGGCAAACGGAAATAAACAAGTACATTACCAAATAAGCATGTAAATAAATTATTAAATAAAAAAAACTTATCTAAATATATAAATGAAAAATTAAAAAGGTGCGCGCTGCACTTCTGGCCCACGAAAATCGAGGAAAAAGTGCTTTAAAGTGGCATAAGCTTACTGTAATTTGCAGAAAAACTGTGTGCCTTCTCTACCATACATCAAGATTCTGGTCGTCTGGTCGCTGGTCAGTCACCTTCACAGAGTGGAATGGCTCATGATTATTTCACGTATGCATGTCAGTATGCGCATTGCCATGAAGGATGTTTATGCGCAGTCAGGGCTGGGCAAAGATACTTTGAAATTGTATCGCGATACGATACAAGATACTCCGGCAAGAAGTATTGGAGATACAGATACAAGATACTACCGCAATAATTGTATCCGATACGATACTTGCCAATTGTATCTTAAGATACTTCGATACATTCGCAAATTTGTTATTATTGACCCCCATAATGTAGTAGCGAACGCGTATGCACAAAAAGGTTTGCTTGAAAATTTCTTTAATGTGACCAATTTTGTTTCCCTTTAATTAAATATCTGTTAGTATCTCAAAAGTTTTGTGCTTCTTGCTCAAAGTGCATTAGTTTATTTCCGACAGAACTTATTGGGGTTTGTTTCGGCTGCTTCAGGACAGCCGTTCACTGCCAGCGGCTCTTGCTTGTTACTTTTGTAAGTGATGAGATCGCTGCTCAGCTTGCGGACCAGCTAGCCAGTCGCCATCTAATCCCAAGAACTTCAATAAGAAGCCTTCGCTCGATGGTGCAAATACCGGTGTGGAGCTTTACTTCGTCTGTAAAAGCCCGTTTACGAATACCGAATCACCGGTGTACAGCAGCGACAACACTGCTAGCGACATTTTTCGTGACGCACTGTGTATACGTATAGAGCTCATAAAACTGCAATTACTTTTCATGTTCTACTTATCAGCTGGCGTAAAACGCTCGTTATCATATACTGACTCACGTGCAATCTTTTAACAATTTTTCTTCAACGAGAGAACATGTGCACCCCAGAAATGCCTATTGTATTATCACGTAGTGGTGACGATGGAGAAGGCGGCAGTCGCTCTGGTAGAAACGAAACTGCTCATTGGGCAAACTTGTACCCAGAAAACTAAGTAACTCAATGTACAAGCAAAGGAACGCTGTACACTGATAGCGGCAATAAATGTCGTTGGCCTTCGGTATTCTGATCATCGGCGGAACGCGCGGTCACACCAGCGATCGAACCTTCCAGCGTTACCGCTCGTGCTCGTGTAAACTCCTGAATGAACTACAGTGCTCGCATCCTGCGCATAATTTTAATAATAAGTGTTGCGGTTTTGCATAAAAAAACACGATATGGTTATGATGGACGCCGTAGTGGAGGGCCACCTGGGGTTGTTAACGACCACCTGGGGGTTTTCGACCACTTGGGGCTCTTTGACGTGCACCTTAATCTAAGTACACGGGCCTCGAGCATTTCGCCTCCATCAAAATGTGGCCGCCGCGGCTGGGATTCGCGCGTAATCTTAACAGGGCACTCTGAAACAACCGCGAAGATTCCGAAATATCGCGGTGCGGCTTGAGCCGAGCATCCTGATAATTTTTTTGTGTTTTAAACCCGATCACACCAAAATAAAGAAGAGCGCGTATCAGATAGTTACACAAATCGTCGCAGCACACCGCTGTTATTCACGCTATTGCCACCTATAGCTCCGATTACCTGGCGATTAGTAATAGTTAAAAAACAAATGAGGGAGGCCTAAATAAAGGAAGACAAATATATGTAAATAAAATAGAAAATCCGTTCTGTAGCAAACATTCATAGTGAAGAAGTATTGAAACACGATACAGGCGGCACCCCTTAATAGTTATGTCAAGTAAGCATGAAGTATCGCCAACTTACTTGTTGATGTCGAACAATAAAAATATTTAGTGCCTCTGAAAAATTGACTGAAACGGCTTGTTGGGACGCTCATGAGAAAAACAGGTCATTTGGTATCGCACTGTTTCTCGAATCCCTTTCCTAACAACTTAAGTTGGCACCTAATTATTTCCATAATTATAATGCAAGCTCACTTTCGCTGTTTTACTAAGCAGTAAGCAGGATGTTTGGTACTGTATACTCAGTGTGCGCCCACATAATTACATATTTGCTTTCAAAATCGCCTTGGCAGAACAGTAAACTCAAGTGAAATATAAATGCGTAAACAGTAGCAGAAATAAAGCAGACAGTTCAAAGTAAGAATAACGCAGAGAGCTTATTTTGGCAAAGCACGTTACAAGAGGCATATTGCTGTGGCGAGACCGGAAAAAACAGTTCAGAGCCCTAGGTAATGTACGGGACGCAAAAGAAGGACAACTAAGAAAGCACTTGTGCTGACAATCAAATTACGATTTCAAACGCTCTTTGAATAAAGATAGCACGGACATAACAATAATAATCGTTAGGGTTTAGCCTCCCGAAGCCACGGCACGATTATGAGAAACGCCACAGTGGAGGGCTCCAGAAATTTCAACCACCTGGAGTTCTTTAACGTGCACCTAAATCAAAGCACACAGGCCTGAAGTATTTTCGCCTCCATCGAAAATGCCACCGCCGCGCCGGCATTCGATCGACAGCAGGAAGAACAAGATAGGGTACACGAACACACATCTTCTGCTAGGTAAACGCTTCATCTATTCGATCTAGCATCGGCACAAGTGGTGCTATAGTTAGGATCTTATTTGCACATAAGTCAATCGCATGTAAGTCGAACTTACATCCACAAGATCCTTCAAATCGCTGATGTGTGAAAGCCACGAGACGCAAAGCAACCCTATGCTTCAGATTTCGTAACGAAGCACTACGCAGGGAAGCGGCATCAGAATTTGCGCGATAATCACTCCACGCATTGTGGCACGCTGCGCTAGACAGGGGGTAAGGGTAAGTATCAAGGCACTGGCACAGGAAAACAAGAAAAAATCGAGAAAAGAAAGGCACGTGAGCTAAGCATAGACGTTCGCGCGTTTGTTCTGTTGAGACTAAGCGAGCGCTGTCGTGTTGCTCTGCACAAAAGGGATGCGCACACGTCATCGCCAACCCCATCTGGTGGACTCTGGCGGAAAAATAAAATTATGTCAATGCGCTTAGCTTTATTCAGGCGGTTTATAGGCACAAGTACCAGCTTGAGAAGCCGAGTTGAGCCAGCGATTATTGTTTCGTACGGTGGTGTTTCTATAGGAGTATCTTGTATCTTAAGATACACGATACATTATTGAATGTATCGGAAATACAGATACAGATACACGTTTTGCGAGACGTATCGGGATACAGATACAAGATACCCAAAGAGTATCTAAGATAGTATCTAAGATACATGTATCTTCGATACTGCCCGGCACTGTGCGCAGTGTTGTCTGGTAATGACCGCCAGAGGAACGCCGAGCAGGAGAAAAGAAGACGACGAAGTGCGCGTGTGTGATACATGGCGCGTGCTCGTGGGAGTCGGGCCTGGACGCTGCTGAACGCTGTTGACCATGGCGGGCGGTTCTCTACTGGAATGACTTCGGCTAGAGTGCGGCTAGTCGGCCGTCTCCCGCACTGGTGCAGGAAAGGAGAAATCCCGGCTGCGTTCCTAGAAAAACCGAGTTCGTGGGGAGGCCGCGTCGCCCGTTCTACGGCATCTGGGTGATCACCTCCTGGGCGGCCTGAGGATCTTCGCTAACCATGCGAGCTGGCGAGCCATGCTGAGCAAGAAAAGGCAAGCAGCTGTGTGGGGTCTCGAACAAAGAGCGCATAAACAGGGAGAGGACGATTACACTGTGAATTTAAGAGTGGAATGTGACAGCGATTCGGGCGACGTTGGCATCGTTTGCTCATTCGCTAGTCATGCTTCCCTTCTTGGTGGATGTTTCAACCATGCGGCAAGGAAAGGACCACTTGTGCACGAGATATTTACCGTTGTAAACTATCCTAGCTTCTTGCTTTAGAGACATCCTATTATACGTAGGGCTCCGTGTTTTCGGTGTTTATTTTTCTTGAAATAAGGAGGGTGTTCCTCGGAGTTTATCTTTTTGAAGAAAATTCGGCGTTTATCGGAGTTTATTTCTCGTAAATGTCCGATTATTCGGCATTCGGTGCTTAATCTTGAAATATAAGTTAATGCGATGTCTTCGAATCAATTTTATTTCTCATGAATATGCGTTGCATTGTTGCTGATATATCTGTTTTTCCATCCTTTACTTTTTTCTAGCTTCCTATTCACTTACCCGGTTAATAAGACGGTTGATGTGCACTGCTGTAAACTGGCTAAAATGCACTTTTGGGGGGAGCAGGAGCCAGTCGAGCTGCTTCTCAGCTTTTTCTCCCAGCCTCCCTCATCATCTTGATGAAAAATAAAGGACTTATTATTATTATTCCTCTCAATGCTCCAAAAGTTTGGATGAAATGATATCTGAACACGAAAACACGTGAACACACTAAGTGTATTTTAGATGTCCGGAAGGTTTGAACGCGATAACACATATACATACAAGCACAAACACTTGAATGCAAAACACCTACATTTGTTCATATTACAACCTTAAAGCTTGTTGTAATAGACGCAAGCATACTTTACGAGGTTGCTGCACCTGATGAAGGTGCGCTCTTTTCGACTTATGAATGTCAGCTTTGAAAAGGCCCTTTGAACGTTTGAAAATGCTCTGTTAAAATCGGAGCTTATTGGATAAATCCGACTTGTCAAAAATTTTACCGGCGAGTGTTTATCAGATTTTTTTGGACTGATCCGAAAAAACGCAGCCCTAATTATAGGGCATCCAAATTATTCAGAATGGATTCCACCGATACGCAGCTATAGGCGAACGCTTAGTGAAAGATAAGCCACTTTATGATCGGAATCCAACAGATTGCATTGTGCCGCTTATAAACACGGCAGAGAAAATTGCCGACTTCACAGAGCATCTGCGCTGGTCTTATGGAATCCTCCGGGCCCATAGACCTTTGCGCCATGTCAATACGATATGCTGTTCGAAGAAAGAGGCTAAAGCCCGAAAAAAGGACCACATGGACTTGGGCGCGCACAGGACAGGAGCTTGTGCACCCTAGTTCACGTCATCATTGTTTCGCTCTTTATCCTCGTTCATTATTAAACACAAGGTAGATCAAACAACCACCCGTCAAAGCTGTTCGAATGCCGAAAATAAAAACACTCACATATAAGTGTAAGGTTCTCGAAATTAGGGAAGCCTACCTAGGAGAGAGGAGTTAAGGAGAGTAATAAGCTAGGTGCCATGGTAGCTGTTCAGTTTCTCGCACTAAGGACAATGATGATAGAGACGAACGCCACAAATTCAAGCTGTTAGCGTCGTCTCTCTGTCCCCGCCCTTGTCATTAGAGCAAGAAGAAACTATGAATGTCGGAGCAAAGTTTAAAATCAAACAGATGCAAACTCTCAGTAGCCCCAACAATGGGGCTACTAAGAGTTTGAGAGGTGACGAATGATTAATTAACTAGTGCATCAAAGTACCTTAATATACAAGGGGTTAGTATCGTATCGGATACATTGACTCGCCTAGGACCTTGTATCTCTATCTCAAATACTTACTGTCTCTGACCTTGTATCGCATCTAGATACACTTGCAAAGTATCTTTGGTCAGACCCGCACCTACGTAACGGCGCACTTTGCTGATGCGGTGGCTTATACTGGTTAATTATTGCTGAGCCCTTGGTTCAGCGCTGCTTTAAACTGCTCTCTGGTTGCGCAATTCACACGTTGGGACGCCTGGTGGAATTTTACGTCTCTGCGACTCAACATCATGTCTTTTAAAGTGACTCTTCGCCTGACATGGCGCTTATATAATGTATTTTTCCATTGCAGCTTCAAGCACAGGCATCGCTCTATGGCAGAAGCGACGCTAAGGCGAAGAAGCCTCCCCAGCAGGATCTTTGGTCGGGGTGTCTGACGATGGCGACGTCTAAAAGGAAGCGACGCTTAGGCGTCTTGTGCTGAAGAGGAGAACAAGGAAGCGATGCGAAGGCAAAAAATCTCCGCATAAGCAGATGCCTCCGCCACACAAGATTAAGTTCTTTTAAAGTGACTCTTCGCGCGATATGGCGCTTATATAGGGTGTAAAGGCGTATATTAGTGGGCACTCGGCGACGATGCACGACGGCGAAATTCAAGACGGAGCACGGACTCCTAGCACGAGTGGTGTTCTCTCAGAAAGGAGCCGAAGAGGACGACCCACTAGAACGCACTGGAGAGGACGACCCAATACAGCGTTCGAAGGCTTGAAAAAGGAGGTGACGAAAAGGAGGTGACGACGTGAAAAAGCAGGTGACGCTTAGGCCAAGAAGTCTTCGCAGAAGGAGACTTCGGTCAGGGTATCTGGGGATGAAAGACAACGTGAAAGAAGTTCAGAAGATGGGTCTGAAGACAGAGATTAAATGGTGAATAAACAAGTACGAGTAGGGTGCCGGCGATGACAATGACGTTTCTGACTGCAGAAACGCGGATATCTTCAGGCCGCCAGCTGCGACGCTGGAGCGCCTGCAGGGCCCTTCAATACACTGCACAGTTCGGGTGGCTGGACAATCTTAGTGCGGTTGCATGCCTGTTAGCAGGTGGCTACAGCCACTAGCCACCTGCTGGGCGTACTGCCGCCAGCTGTGCATCCGAGGCCGTGGATGATTTTGGACCTCCGAGTTCCTGAAAGACCTTGAAAAGCTGATGACCTGTGGTCGCGTCAGTATAGCTGATTTACTGCATCTTCACCAGCTGCATCCGAGTAGTCTGCACTGTGTAAGAGCCGCCGGATCCTTGGAGACTTTCGCGTCTCGGACGCTGCCTCCTCTGCCTCATCCTCGCTCAGTGCATCAGCGCCCAACGTTTCACCGCCGGTGAGGGTGCCATCGGAGCAAGCCACCATGGGTCAGAGCCACCGCCTCTGCAGAGGGACGCGCAGCGTGGGGATGGCCGCTAGTGGGACACCGAAGTGAAAAGAAGACAACGAAGTGCGCGCGTGTGTTTGTGGTACGAGCTGGTGAAGACCGGTCTGAACTCTACCAAGTGCTACTGAGCCTGTTGGGCGTAGCCACCCTGGACTGACATCGGGCCAAAACTTAGGTGACGCGGCGTTCTCCCGTATTCGGTATGCGCGAGACGGCCCCGTCTCCTGTTTTATAGCTTGTGTATATCCTGTTGTGCTGAGTGAAAGTGGTTCCTGCGCAAAGTACACGTTGGTATAAGCAGTGTCATGAAAGTGTTTTATATCGAGTGTCTATGTTGGTGCGCCCAGTGAAAATGTTGCTACGCAGTGTGCATACACAGTGTCATGAAAGTGGTTATGTGGGGTATGTGATAGTATGTGCAGAGTAATGCGAGTGTTTTATAGCCGGTGTATATGTTGTCGTGCCTACTGAAAGTGGTTTCTACGCAGTGTAGATGAGTGTAACGAAGTGTCATCAAAGTGGTTGTTTCTACAGGGTGTTGTAGGTATACCCAGGGCAAGTGGTTACACTACACATGCCATGAAAATGGTTTATATGTGCTGAATGTGTACGCTTCAGAGGCAGTGTGTATGTTGGTGTGCGCAATGAAAGTGATTTCTACGCAGTGTAGATGTTGGTATGCGCAATATTATGAAAGTGGTTTATACGGGGTGCGCGTGTTCGTATGTGCAGCGCCGTGAAAGTGTTTATAACGAGTGTATATGTCCGTGTGCCTAGTGAAAGTGGTTTCTACGCAGTGTAGATGTTGGGATGCGCAGTGTCATGAAAGTTGTTTATACAGGGTGTATGTGTAGGTATGCGCATTGCCACTGGAGTGTTTTACAGCCAGTGTATACGTCGTGTGCCGAGTGAAAGTGGTTTCTACACAGTTTAGATGTTGGTATACGCAGAGTCATAAGAGTGGTTTATACGGGGTGCGTGTGTTGCTATGCGCTGTGCCATTAAATGTTTTATAGCAAGTGTACATGTTGGTGTGACCAGAGAAAGTGGTTTCTACGCAGCGTACTTGTTGGTATACGTAGTTTCATGAAAGTGGCTTGTTAAGGTCTATGTGTTGGTATGCGAAGTGCCATGAAAGTCTTTTATAGCCTGTGTATTGCTGGTGTGCCCTGTGTAAGCGCTTTCTACGCTATGTACATGCTGGCATACGCGATGTCGGGATACTGGTTTATATGGGGTGTGTGTGTTGCTATGCGCAGCTCCATGAAAGTTTTATAGCGAGTGTATGGTTGGTGTGCCAAGTGAAATTGCTTTGTATGCAACGTAGATGTTTATTATACGCAGTGTAATGAAATGGTTTATGCGGGTCGTAAGTGTTGGTATACGCAGTGCCAGGAAAGTGTTTTATAATCTGTGTGCCTAGCAATTGGTTTTATATTGGTGTGCCTAGTAAAGTGGTTTCTACAGAGTGTGCATGCTGGTATACGAAGTGTCATGAAAGTGGTTTATACGCGGGGTATGTGTTGGTATGCGCAGAGTCGTGAGTTGTATTATAGCCGGTGTATATGATACATTATGCCCATTGAAAGTGGTTTCTATGCATTGTACATGTTGGTAAATGCATTGTCATGAAAGTGGTTGTTTCAACGGCTTGTTTGTGTTAGGTGTGCCCAGTGAACGTGGTTTCTATGCAATGGTGATGTCGGTATACGCAGTGTCATGAAAGCCGTTTATTGGGCTGTATATGTTAATATGAGCAGTGCCATGAAAGTGTTTTATAGCAAGTGTATATGTTGGTATGCCCAGTGAAAGTGGTCTGTACGCAGTGTACATGCTGGTATGCCCAGTATGATGAAAGGGGTTTCTTGCGGCGTGTATGTGTGGCATGCGCAGGGCCATTGAAGTGTTTTATAGGTGGTGTATATGTTGGTGTGTGTAGTGAAAGTGGTTTCTACGCAGTGTACATGTTGGTATGCGCACGGGGCGTTTGGGTTGCTATGCGCTGCGCCATTGAAGTGTTTCATAGCCAGTGTATATGTCGTTTGTCCAGTGAAAGTGGTTTCTACGCAGTTCACTTGTTGCGATACGCAGTGTCAAGAATGTGGTTTATGCGTGGTTTTTGTGTTGGTGCGCCGAGTGAAAAGGGTTCTGCACAGTGTAGATATTGGTATATGCAGTGTTATGAAAGTAGTTTACACAAGGTGTGTGTGTTGGTATGCGCAGCGCCATCAAAATGTTTTATAGCTAGTGTATTTGTCGTAGGCCCAGTGAATGTGGGTTTTACGCAGTGTATAGGTGGGAATCAGCAATGTCAAGAAAGTGGCTTGTACGAGGGGTATGTTGTGGTTTGCGCAGTGCCTTGAAATGGTTTAATAGCCTGTGTATATTATCGTGCCCAGTGAAAGTGGTTTCTACGCAGTGCACATGTGTTTGTACGCAGTGCCATGGAAGTGGTTCGTTCTAGGTGTATGTATTAGTATGCGCAGTGCCGTGAAAGTGTTTTTTAGCCACTGTGTATGATGGTGTGCCCTGTATGCGCAGTGTGAAGAAAGTGGTTTATAGACACTGTATATACTGATGTACCCAGTGATTTAGACTCAGTATACGTGTCAGTATGTGCAGTGTCATGAAAGTGGTTTATATGCAGTGCATATGTTTGTATTTGCAGTGCGATGCGTGTTTTATGCATATGATGGCGTGTGCACTGCTATAAATGTAGCTTCTACGCAGTTCTTGTTCGTGTGCGTATTGTGAGGCGCTCGCCCAAGCAAAGCACGTGATTTTCATCTGGTGGAAGTGGTCGGTTTGAGTGCTTGTAAACTTCCACTTAAGTAAAGCTTACCAACATTTTTGTATTCTTACTCAGAAATAAAGACGTTTTTACGAAAACTGGAAACTTTTGTCCAGCGTCACACCTACAAAATGCCACTCACGATTAAAATGACCGTTAAAAATTAATGATTAAAGATATTCTTTTGAGTATTGCTGAACGCAGCGGGGGCATTTTTCTATGGACCAAGTACAAGTTCATGGTGACGAATATGTGGAATGATTAATTGCGCAAGATGCTGGTCTTGCCAAAGAGCCCCAAGAGGTGATTATGAAGTTAAAGTAACTATGACAGAACCTTCAGAATTGGAGTAGTTTAAAACAAAATGGGCGTGGCTTGTACTGGAGGCGCAATCCTATCTACTTCTCTATCTATCTATCTATCTATCTATCTATCTATCTATCTATCTATCTATCTATCTATCTATCTATCTATCTATCTATCTATCTATCTATCTATCTATCTATCTATCTATCTATCTATTTATCTATCTATCTATCTATCTATCTATCTATCTATCTATCTATCTATCTATCTATCTATCTATCTATCTATCTATCTATCCGCCTACGTCTGGGTGCTCTCGTGATCTCCACAACTTGGTGTAGAGCAAAATTAGCATGCGACAATAAGGTGACAAATATGACTGTCTGGTCATGACATGAATAACGTGAAAATCCTGTTGCGTACGTCGTCAAACCCTTTCCTCCAGATAGGTATAGCACATACCCGTATGCCACGGCCCGTGGTATACGGGTAGGCGCCACAGGTGATTGGTATTTATATCTACAAAAGAACGGCGACCACAGACATTGGTAAAAACCAACATCGGCAGCGTTGACCCAACGAACGCAAGTAATAAAAATCAGGATCCCAGCAGGAATCGAACCCAAGCATTCTGCGTGGCAGTGGGGTATTCTACCACAAAGCCACGCCAGGTCTAGAAACTGCTCTGGAAAAACACCCTATTCATGCGTAATGTCGGTGCAACGTCAGTTATGGTTGTGGGTGGATGGATGGAAACAACTTTATTGAAAGTCCGGCGAAGTTTAATAACCCGGGCTCAGGTCTCCCATGAGGCGACTTCGAGGCCTTGCCTCAACGCCGCCTCGCGGGCCCGCTGGACTGCCCATTTCGACGCGAGAGCACCCGGAGCTACTGCCATCTTAGCTGCCATCTTAGCTGAGCTACTGTCATCTTAGTGACAGGGCACTCCCATAACATGTGTTTGAGCGTCGCTCTAGTTGCCTGACATAATTTGCAAGTAGCATTCGGGTACTGCGCAGGAAAAATGTGCCGCAAACGCACCGGACTGGGGAACGTGTGTGTCTGCAGCTGTCGCCAGACGATTGCCTGGCGTCGTTTTAGCATGGGGTGAGGTGGGGGCAATATCCGCCTGCCTAACTGGTAGTGCTTGGGTGCTGGCTATCTAATTTTATAACAAAGCAATATATATGTACTCCTACGATGCTGGCGTCATGTCAGCACCGCTTTTGTATCAGTCTAATAAAAAATATTACATTTGTATCCCTATGATTCAGCAAGCTAGATTCAAGCGTCGCTCTCTTTTCTATGCTATACTTTACTCTCTCTCCTGCTCGTTTGCCTCCTCAGCCTCACATATGTCCTGCTCACCTCACTTCCCTTTACCACTCCCGTGCTATATTATACGTGCTACACAGAGGAGAGGAAAGAAAATAGAAATAGAGAGAAAAAGGGAGAGAGAAATATAGGCGAAAAAATTTCTTGACGAGACGAGATTTGAAACCGTTTAACCACGAACCGAACGCGAGCATCGTAACCACTCGGCTATCCAGGCAGGCTGGCACAGCATATCATAGCTTAGTATAGTATAGTATATCAAGGGGGTGGGAAAGGGAAGTGAGGGTGAGGAGGTAAAGGAAGAAGGAAAAACGAGCACAGATAGAGGGAGAAAGAAAGCGATAGAAAGAGAAAGAGAGAGAAACAGAAAAAAAGAGAAAAAAAGGGAGCAAGCACAGCCATGTATAGTGTTGTATTGCAAGAGGTGGGAAAGAGAGAATTAAGAGGGCAAATGCCTAGGCAACCCAAAACCAACTAGGTGCCCACAAGCTCTGCTGTGATCCAGCCTTGCGCGACTGAGCGCAAGCTGCGCTAATTTTTAATGTTTTAATGTGAAACATTTTTTAGCCAACCAAGGGCCCTTTGAGCGTTTACCCTATCTGACATATATCTAAGCGCCTGCTTATGGGCGCTCTCCTAGTCTTCTCCTTTACTTGGTCTATACCAATAACGGCACGGGACAATGTGACTGTATTACGAACGTCACTGACAGGTCACGATTTTAATACCATGAGGTGCCTGTCGCGGACGTCGTGATAGTCACGTGCGACTCATACTCAAATATTACGGCCATACCACGCGTGATTCGCCGACTGCGAAAGGACAGCGAAAACATACGATGAAAACTATTTAAGACACTGTGCGTAATAAACTGGAGAAATATTTACGGTTTGTTAAAGTTTTTGATTTTAAAGGAGCACTGACATCAAATTTACGCATATCAAGATTTTTGCGTCCACGAGTAGATATCTACCCCCTATTAGCGATTCGCGACCGAAAATGCAACTGATGGACGAACAGCTATCTGTTTTATTGATTTATATCACCGGTATCTAGCACGTTTCAAAACGGCCGGCAAGCCCGCCGTTTCTTAGCGCTGGCAGCGCTCCCTCGCGGTCAATTCGAGACCACGCCCCAGTTTACCACTTGTCCACAGAAAGGAGTGACGTGAGGATCAGCTCCTCAGCTAACATTTCGTCTGCTAGGCGCGCACGTTCAGTCATGCCTTGTCACCAGCATCGCCGTCGTCGCCATCAAAAGTATCGACTAGTGTTGAAGACGGCATTCTGGAACTGAGAATCACGGCGATACGTGACGTCGCGAATCATTTTCGCTTCGACCCTTTGCAAAACAGGGGTTTAAAAAAAAAAGAAATGAACGCTGTTCCAAGCAGCAACGAGGAGATGCCCGGGGACGCACGCTTGGGCCATACTCGCTGGTGTGTCTCAATTAGCTATATCAGAGAATTTTAGCGTGCACAGAATTCCGGTATACGTAAAGAGGTCTATGGAATATCGGCATAGCGAATGCACACCAGCGGAGAAATAGAACACAACAGGTTTCTACAATAACAATTCTGTGCTTACCAGGTTCTTCATTACGCCGCCAGATGGCCCCACCTGTCCGGCCTCTCACGGTTACGGCTGCAGTAACCCGGTATTACGCTAGCGCAATGAATTCTACGGACGAACTAACATTCACTAATAACTCTACATAAGTGTTACTTGTTAACGATGGTATTCATCTATAGGCTGCTCCACTTTGATAGCTTGTGGTCGTGTTGGCGTGTACCGTACGTGTAATGAAACGCCACGCACTTTCCGCTTTTTCCGCGCTTCGACGAGCAGGTCCGTACTACGCAGCGGTTCCCCGACATGCTGGCACGTAGTCGCTCCGATTGATCGCACTCGCGCCGATGATTACACGAGAAATCAGTCGATACGACACGATGAATCGCAGGCACAGATAGGGACAGCAAGGAGAGCCACTGGCTGGGAGTGAGAGTCGGCGAGAGCATCGCCTGGCGTCGGCGGCACAATAAATACACTGAGATCGTCGACGTCACTGTTACTGGCGAATCGTCACTCAGGATGGTATTTGCGGAATGTATCACACTTGTTACGTAGCACTAGTGTCGATGTCGCAGCGTGATCAATCTTCCGTTGAGCTTTCGTACGCTGTTTGCCCTCGGAATAAAATTACTTCCACGCGACGGACGCCACTCAAATTTGGCCAAGGAGACCTATGCATACCGAGTAATCGAATGAAGGGCACATCTCGACTTTGAAATTTGATGTCAGTTCTCCTTTAATGCAGCAAGCATCCGCTTGCATGTGTACTCCTATGACTCAACAAGCTATAGTCTTGTGTTCCTCGTCCCCTAAGGAATGCGCCAAGGAACACTGCTTGCACATCGTTGCGATTCGGACAATGAGCTACCCTTTAGGCGCCGTACATGTTTGGTAAGCCCACGATACGCACACTACTACTCAAGTTACACAAACATCAATCCACCTCATAAGACTTAGCTCCATTGCAAGTGCGGCATATTGGCTGCTGCTTCGCACGAAATCGATTCCCGTAATGCGTGGCATCAGCCTTAATTTTGTAGCGTTAGCTACACTTGCCTAGCCATAGTCGATTTCGCGTGGGTCATCATGAGCCGTGCTGCGCATGCGCGAGGATGAGTGCGGAGCCGGCATCTCACGCGCTCTCCGCCACCGCCGCGAGCGGCTCGCCGCTGCTGGTGGCGGAGACCGGGAGGAGTGGCGTCGTAGCCGGGCAGACAGACTGGCGCCGGCGCGCGCGACACGCCGCTGCTGCTCTGCGCATTCGAGAGGGGTGACGCCGTAGCCATGACGCGCGCAGCTATTCGCCTTCGCTGTAGAGACGCCGTCTGACAATGCGCTGGTGCCGTTTGATAGCGCCTCTGACTGGTGTTTGCAGGTGGGTAACGCCATGGAGAAGGAGAGTGCAAATGCTGCTCAACGGCGCAGAAGAGCCGAAAAGCGTATGTCATCGGATCCCGAAGTAGTTGCCTGGCAATTAGCGATTCAGCGTACAAAGAATGAACAGAGGACGGCTAAACGTGCTGCGGAGACACTGGAGGAAAGGGAGAAAAGTCTAGCAAAGCGGCGTCGCCAGGATGCTGAGTGATGTGCCCGACACCCTCTGTAGCAGCAACAACAAGACGCCGTCGATGACGTCAAGGCTCGCCGATCGACTGCATGGCTATATGTGAAACTTAGCGAAAGCGCCAGTGCGACTCGGACCTTCAATGCGGATTTCGTAAACAATCCGTTTGGATACGTGTGCGACGTGTGTGAAAGACTATGGCACATGAAAAACTTGACGCCGCTAAGTAGTGCCATGCGTGAAACGTTCAGTTTAGTGGCGGCGCCTGAGTGGGGTGAAACCGTGGTGCGGGTTTGTACAACGTGCAAGAACTTTCTCGTTAAGCAGAACATTCGGCTCTTTAGCGTTACCAATGGGTATCGTTACCCGGCTATGCCACCAGGTCTACCGGTTCTGAATGATGTGGCCGAATGTGTGTCATAGAAGCAGCAGTAAGCATGACAATCAAGCTAATCCTTGACAATCTGGAAAGCTCAGAATAATCAGCTGAACCCTTGCTAACGCTACGTATATCCTGGCATAGCCGAGCTAAGCCACTGCAAATTTTTTGTTCGAATCAAGCGTTATGAGGTAGATCGACATATTTGTATAAATTGAGAAGTTGTAGGCATATCGTAGCCAGCTTGCAAGGCATGTCGACTACACTGGCAACTAAAGGATAGCTTATGGTCCCCAGTATCGTCGGCACTGACGTTGGAACAGAGACGACAGTCTTATCGAAACGAAGGGCATGGCTACATGGTGTGATGACGCGCACATCATAAATAGTGAACGGTGGCCTATTCCACCAGCGTCGAGCAAGGTTTGACCCCGGAGGAATACAGCTTTCTGAGTTATAGGAGTAGAAATCTAATGTTTATTATATCATTATAAGACCGGATAAACACTCCTACCAGAATTGACGTTGCCTACGCATCACGCCTATATAGGGTATTTTTCCGAACGAGCTTAAAGCGCTGACGAGGCTATGTCGTTGAATACTCGACTGGATTACAGGATAATTCCTTGGTTCAGGATAATTCAGGATAATTCCTTGGTTCTATTCCGGTGCAAGCCATGTTTTTTCCTTTTTTTGCGTCCATCGGGATTTTTAAATGCGAAGCATTTCTTAGCGAACTTCTGCGACTTTGAGCGTGCACCAAAGTTGGTAGATTGTGCACCAAAATTGGTATGGCGTATTATGACTGTATCACGAACATAAATGACAAGTCATAACATGAAAATCATAACACGCATGTCATGTACGGCATGATTTACATTACGCTCATGGTGCGCTGGCGGCCGTTTCGCTAGCTTGATATACACCAAAATCGGTATCTTGCGACGTGACTGTGTAACGAACATAAATAACACGAGTTCACATGAAAATCATGACACGCATGTCATGTACAGCATGACTTACGTGCCACGCTCATGGGGCGCTGGCGGCCGTTCGCTTGCTTTATATACACCAAAATTGGTATCTTGCGACGTGACTGTGTAACAAACATAAATAACACGAGTTAACATGAAAATCGTGACACGCATGTCATGTACAGCATGAATTCCGTGCCACGCTCATGGAGCGCTGGCGGCCGTTTCGCTAGCTTGATCTACCCCAAAATTGGTATTCCGCGACGTGACTGTGTGACGAACATAAAAACACGAGTTAACATGACAATCATGACACGCATGTCATGTACAGCATGATTTACATGCCACGCTCATGGGGCGCTGGCGGCGGTTTCGCTAGATTTATACACACCAAAATTGGTATCTTGTGACGTGACTGTGTAACGAACAATAAAACACGAGTTAACATGAAAATCATGACACGCATGTCATGTACAGCATGATTTACGTGCCACGCTCATGGAGCGCTGGCGGCGGTTTCGCTAGCTTGATCTACCCCGAAATTGGTATTGCGCGACGTGACTGTGTAACGAACACAAATAACACGAGTTAACATGACAATCATGACACGCATGTCATGTACAGCATGACTTACGTGTCACGCTCATGGGGCGCTGGCGGTGGTTTCGCTAGATTTATATACACCATAATTGGTATCTTGCGACGTGACTGTGTAACGAACATAAAAACACGAGTTAAGATGACAATCATGACACGCATGTCATGTACAGCATGACTGACGTGACACGCTCAAGGGGCGCTGGCGGCGGTTTCGTTAGCTTGATCTACCCAGAAATTGGTATTGCGCGACGTGACTCTGTAACGAACATAAATAACACGAGTTAACATGAAAATCATGACACGCATGTCATGTACAGCATGACTTACGTGCCACGCTCATGAGGCGCTGGCGGCGGTTTCGCTAGATTTATATACACCAATATTGGTACCTTGTGACGTGACTGTGTAACGAACATAAATCACACGAGTTAACATGACAATCATGACACGCATGTCACGTACAGCATGACTTACGTGCCACGCTCATGGGGTGCTGGAGGCCGTTTCGCTAGCTTGATCTACCCCGAAATTGATATTGCGCGACGTGACTGTGTGACGAACATAATAACACGAGTTAACATGAAAACCATGACACGCATTTTCCTCAATGACATACAAGACGATGTACGCAGCTCTTTGCTGGCTGCTTCGCATTACATCGATTCCCACAATGCGTGGGATCTGCCGGCTTTTCACTGAGCGACAGCGCCGCCGACGCCGGCAGCACATTTTCTGCGACACGGGCTGCTTAACTCTATCGCTTTAAGGTTTGCGAAGTTGTTTTCGCCGTTTGTTGTTTAATATACTCTGTGAGTCACGTGTGACACTCACCAGCATAGCGCCACCTCGGGGTACCTTAGGAAACTAGCTGCGTGTTGACGGACAAGGAAATTGCACGGGAGAGTAGCCATATACAGCTGCGCTGTGAAGCATTTTATGAGCCTTAAACAGATTAGAATGCCCTTGGCTATCTTTTTGGCGGCATTAGTAGTATGGTACTTGTGTGTGCGCATATTTTTAGGGCTATATTCGAGATCCGTTGGGAGTGTTTTGGTTGCACTATATTGCAAGCATGCAAGTAGATGTGAATGGCAGCAATGGCGGTGCGGTGGCGGAATATAGGTAGCGCTCACCTGTGTTAACATCGATCGCCTTGACTAGCAGCTGCGCCAGCACTCCTGAATCTAAGTATGGTTGCGGTGATTGACAGCCAACAGCGCCGCAAGGGAGATTCTTGGTGCGCGCAAAAAGGAGCTTCAAGGCCAACACTGATTTATAGATGGAGCTCGTTGTTACACGAGATGAGGAGACTGGCTGTTTGCCAGAGGTTCGCGAGCGTATGTTGATTACGTATTTTGTTTCTTTAGTAGTTTTTAAACATGAGAAATTGCCAAATAATTCGATGATGAAATACATTTGTTCAAAAGATAGTTGGAAATGTTACTAGTGTCGTGAAAATAATGCTAGAAAGTCAACACTTTAAACCACTTGCATATGTACCCTATATTTAGACCGATTACGGACTATGCAATTGTCGTACGCAATCTGTTTCAATCAGGATTATTGAACAGCCTTGAAAAAATATGAAGAAAATCTTCAACACTTACTCTATCACGGCATTCTCCAACTGACCTTGTTTCTGAAAGAATTTGAGAGGCGTTACGTGATAAAAACATGTTTCCGAAATTCCTCGGTGTCTTCAGTTGCCTACACGGGCTAAACGCCGGAAACTGGGCAGGCTTACAATTATTTGTCTGCTTGTCGACAGGCCACTACATTACCATGACCGAACTCTGCATCAAGTCCGGGAATAGATCTTAACAACATGCGAGTTCGAGCTAGTTGGTACCCCATACTTGACCAACGTTAAGCGACGAAAAGACACGGATAGCGCCTGTTCGTGTCTTTTCATCTTTTCGTGCAAACGTTTTGCGCTTCACGGTGGTCATCTGTCCAGAGATGCGACAAATATCAGATCAAGCAATCGTATTTTGTTCGCTATAGCAATGTCATCTCTTGGTGTGTACACCTACCTATTTTTTCACGAACGCTACGAAATAGAACCGTTTGTCATCGCTTTACAGTCGGCAGCATTGGAATCTTTGAATGTGTTGAAAAACATTTCTAAATTCGAATACTGCTTGGGTCTTACGCAGAAATTTTGACAAAGTTATAGAAATCTTTCCGCAGTAGTTGCGTGTTATGCTCGCGATAAAGCCGTCACAATGTTGTAAACACTGCTTTTTTACACAAAGCATTCTCTACAGTTTCGTATTTACTTGATTTTATGTTGAAGCGTAGCTTTTAGGCACGCTTTCTTGGGTAGATCGTCGTTAGCCCCCACCGTGACCGAGCGAACGAGCACAGTGAAAGATATCGTGCCTCGGGTGTCTTCAGACACGCGAGGCTGTGTTTCGCGTGTCTTGAGACACGCGAAACACGGACACAGAGAGAAGTCAACTCTTCTTTTCTGCCGCTGTGCGACTTTTCAGTCGTTAGTCGGCGTTTGCCTTGTGTCCCGTGTTTCCACGCCGAGTATTTTAACAAGGGTACGGCATTTACTGATGCAGTGACCGCACCCATGTAAAAACCGCACACAGAACTTTGTTTATAAGGTCGCCCAAAAGTATTACACGTGTATTAGGCGCACATCTGATTGATGAGAAGATTCGCACTGTTATTAGATGCGGAGCACTTCTTAGCGAACCTCTGGTACTTTGGGCGTTTCTATCTACGAATCTATCTATCTATCTAGCTGCCTACGTCTGGGCGCTCTCCTGGTCGTCTCCACAGCTTGTAATATACCAAAATTTGCACAGCATAGGATGAGTGTATAACGAACACGATTCACTGGTCATGACGTGAATAACGCAAAATTCCTGTCGCGTACGTCATGAAATCCTTTCCCTCAGTCACGTGTGGCATATACCCGCATACCGAAGTTCATGTTATGCGGGTATGTGCCTCAGGTGATAACATAGTCTCAAGCAACGCAGTAACCGGGCACATACACACTGACACGGAAAGAAAGTGATTATAAATAATAGTGATCGTTGGGGTTGTACGTCCGAAAACCACGATATGATTATGAGAGACGCTGTAGTGAAGGGCTCCGGAAATTTTCACCATCTGGTATTCTTTAACGTGCACTGACATGGCACAGTACACGGGCTTCTAGCATTTCGCCCCCATTGAAATGTGACCGCCGCGGCCGGGATCGAACCCGCGACCTTCGGGTCAACAGCCGAGCACCGTAACCACTGCACCACAGCGGCGGCCGGACGCAAGAAAAGTTAGGGAACTGAAGACAGAGCACCCCTGAAAGTGGATGGTACCCTGGGTACAGTGTACTAGAACAGGGCAGTGGGCTTACTCCCCGGAGGAGGGTATGCGGTAGGGTGGCTCCACAAATGTCGCCAGTGTGTGCTTCTCCCTTCGCCCGGGCGGCGGCACTGGCGTCGCCATCAATAGAACTTCGGGGGAGCGTGGCGGCTGAAAGTGCTGGCCAGCTCTTGCACAGCAGCAGTTGTCGAGCGACGTGTTATTAGATGTGAAGCATCTTATTGCGGAGTTCAATCCGGTGGTGGTGGTGGTGGTGTGCGGCGTGACCACCCTTACTGCGCATGCGCAAACCTTCTCCACTTCCCCTCTCCACTCCCCCTCTCCCCTCCCCCTCTCCACATCACCTCTCCCTTCCCTGAGTCCGGTTGAGAACAATTTTAGTGAGTCTGAGTCCGAGTGAGTGTGTGCGCACGCAGCTACTCTCACAGTTAAAGTAATTAGTTGCTACGTTGTCACACGTCTTCATTTTTATGTGAAAGGACTGAACAGTGCCAAACGAGGAAAGCGGCAGAGGGCCAAGCAGTTGAAGCTGAGCCGTTGCACATGAAGTGAATAAACTGTGTAAATCAATGATTGGATGTTGTACTTCAGTTCTTGAAAATAATGAGCTTCATGTCGGGAGCAGAACCTTGTACATATGCCTAAAAGATGTGTAACTGCATAATTATATTTATTAATAAACCCGAGAAAACTACTGTGCAATGTGCAACAACTGAAGTAGAACAAAAAATATTTCAGCTACAATTTCATTTCAGCATAGCAAAGGCACAAACCCAGCCAGCACGCCTGCATGTTGAAGCTCGGCTAGGAAGGAGCGTGCACTGTTTTCTAATTATCTGGTGGAAGGCAGGGCATAACCTTGCTACAAAATCGTTTTAGGTTAGGTCTACGCGGCATGTAACCGTATATGCGGTCACTGTATGAAGCCGTATATTTTGAGGGGTACACCGAATTTGGGCTTGGCGAGGTGTTATATTGGGGAAAATACAATGTGGCCTGAACAAATGTAGTGCTAGTCAAAATGTGCAAAGAACTGTGCCCCCCCTCCCACCCACGTCAAAAAAAAAGAAAGAAAAGAAAAGAAAGCGTTAACTGCGTCGCACTAGAAAGGAGAAAGCATAGGCTGCATAAGCTGCCATCGAACCGACTTTCGGAAAACTCTATCGCAAGAGAAAAGAGAATAATGGCGAAACGAGAGCAACATACGTTCTCAATACAGTCAGAGGCAAGTCAATACAAGCAAGTTTATTATAAATATTGAAGAAATGCGCGTCGCGACTCGTACGAGCGGTCAGCGGCGAGCAGCTTCTGCAGGCGAAGGTTCCGTCGAAGATGCCTGTGGCGCCACCTTTCCTATGCGACACCAATTGCGTCAAAGGAGCGGCGGAGTAAGCCCACTGCCCTCTTCTAGTACACTCTACTCTGGGGTACCATCCACTCGTTCACGTGGTCCGCAACTTCGACCACGTGGATTACGCAAAAACCGGGGTCAATGGTTCCTACAATTATTCTGCCGAGAGGACCATGTCCCTCATGATTACCGGTGACTTCAGCATTGATTTATGAAACCAACATGCCTGGTTCTTAGACGGCATAAAAGACGGCTTGGATGTGGATAGGGCATCACAAGACCTCGGTGCCAAGTCCAGGACAGGAGGCATCACAGCTCATTTCTTCGCAAGAGCCATCTGCGGTTTCAACCAGCTCTACTATACCTCGCATTTCACTACACATAGACCGTTCGTAGCCGCGATCACGAACCGATCCAATAATAAGCAAAACTGCGATTCGGCCTAGTTGGAACACATTCATCTTGAAATATTTGCGCAGGCACACTGGGACACAGACGAGACACACACACGGGCGCAAGTCCTGTCCAGCTTCTGGTACTCCCTGATCACGGTGATGATGACCTTATTCAAGAACTGCCAAGGACTCCTTCCTCACATGCATACAAGTTCGTGAAACGTGCGTGCGTTCTCCGTCATAACGGATAAGTATAAGCATAACAACTGTAACGCAACTGTAACAACTGCAACTGTGACTTTAACGTACGTGCAGTGTGCCTGCTCGTGCCACTCGGCTGTGTATATATCTAGGGAAACTTTTCTGAATAAAGCTTAGTTGCGAGTAGCGCCAGTCCTGTGCATCTGTGTTCCTCGAATTCGCGCTATCCAATATTGGAGAATATAAGCACTACATATCAGCTCACTGCGTCAGGTGTTGGTAACACCTATGTTGCTGTTGGCATCGTTAAGCAACTGTAAACAACTGGTTATATAACGCATGTTCGACTCTTGAAAATGTGTTTGCACATACCATTTGCATATTTCTCGAGCGTCATTCCGCAACGTTTCGCTCAATGTGAAAAATTGCGACACAGCCACCTTCCTGCGCATGCTTCGTAACATTCCCACGGTACGTGGGATCTGCCAAATTTTTTAGTTCTATGGTGCAATAACTCCGAAGCGTTTTTTTCGCCGAAACACCCGACCGGCTAGTCGGAAGTTCGAGAACGATGAAACATGTGAGCGACGATGGTGCTCGGAAGGAAGTGCAGTCAGTAATAGAAATGCAAGGAGCTATGCTTTCCGAGGCTAGCACAGCATGTTCCCGGAGATAGAAGACTGACTTCTGCAGTACATAACAAAGACGCTTAGTGACGGCTAAACTGTTTCGATGGAGATGCTGCCCGTTAAAGCGCTTGACAACGCACGGGACAAAGGATCTTCGGTTAGAGCGTTTAAAGCCGACAATGGATGGATCCACCGCTTCATGAAGCAGAGAAGCATTTCTCTCCGCCATCGTACAACGACGTGCAAGCGTCTACACCGAAGTGAAAAAAAAAGGTATGTTGTCTTTTTCTTGCTTTCTTTTTTTTTTCGCTTCGCTCAGTACAAGCGAGTACAGCTGTTGAATAAAGACATCTACAACTGAAAGTATTTACGAAAGAGACATGTTGTGGCTCTTTCTTTCCCAAATCTCGGGAAAAAACCTGCGGCCATTGCACGAGTATGTACGGTAGCTGCCAACTAGCTCAGCTGCCTTTTATTCTAAAGGGACTGTCTACCGCTCGGAAAAAATTTTCTTATTGTAGTGAAAAAGAAGATCGTTCGTCACATCGGCGGTAACAAGCACGCTTTTGCCCCATAAGAAAGGAATTACATTTTTAACTTGATGCTGAAAATCGTGAAATGATGACCGCTAGCGTCACCCAACAGAGATGTGGCAAAGAAGATGACTCTTAAGGGCTCGTTTTGCTTTGTTAGACACAATATTAATGAGAACTAACAGACAACAATGCCAAGGAAAGTATGGGGGGTGTTATCTGTAACGTTTAGAATATAAATGTGAAGAATGTAAAGTGGACGAAAAGATAACTTGCCGCCGGCAGGGCCCGCACCTGGAACCTTCGAACAACGCGTCCGATGCTCTACCACTGAGCTACGGCGGCGGTCATCCTCCCGTCCACCTTTTGGGGTATATATGTGCATTTAAACCTAGGAGTGTTAGTCAGCGCCAGTCACAGCCATGGCGGCGAGTGTGGAACACTCTTTTTCTGCCTGTTGTCGCCACGTAGCACGTGATCGACACATTGTCCGTTAGTTCACACCAACAGCGATGTGATCAATCTACTGGTAGGACAAGAAATCCTCGCAGGTAGACTCATTTTGATTATAAACAAACATGTATAACTTGAAATTGTACTTTACGCACTTGAGGCAGCTTTCGGTTGCGTCAGAGAGTAATTTTTTGCTTTTTGTTTCACGCATAAAAAAGGCGCCCGGTGGCACTGCATGCGGCGCCGTCTTCGATTTCGTCTGCTTCAACTCATGCGCTATGCCATGCGGCCCTCCGCGCTAGTCGTACTGTGCCGCTGTGTTGTTGTTAAGATGTCTCACCTGTGCTGCGCTGCGAAGGCGTGCATTTAACGTCTTTTTTTGTTGTTGACAAATCAACTTGGCTTGGATTGTGGCAGCAGTGCTAAAATAAACGCATAGACTGCGATTACAGCAAAACAAGTGTTCTGTAATTGTATAATAAGGCTTAATTTAAGCGCTAGCGTGCTGAAAACGACTGTTACATTCATGACACTAGTGTTCCGCGAAAGTAAAGGAACTCCACAGAAATCACAAGTACTATCGCTTTTAATTTTCACCGGCACTACAATCGTCATCGCGTCCACTAACCAGTGTTGTGGGCACAGAGAAAGAAGTACTTGAGGAGGCGAATCTCTAGGCCGCGGCATCGCGCGAGGGCGGCGCGATAGCGTCATGGCGGAATGCGGTTTACGCCGAAGCACGACAGATGACGCTTTCGGCCTGTTGCCCTCTTTTACATCCTCTTCTATGGACGCGACGCATAAAAATCGTGATAGGGCCTCGTACATTGTAAAATTTCTAAGATTTCTGTCTGTAACATGAATCGGTATATACGACAGATATTTTAGCTGCAGTTACTAATCGATACTGCCAGAATTATAGGCTGTACAGCGCTTGAAACGAACTGCTAGTAGTGGCCCCTGAGCAGACGACGTCTGCCGCCGCATGCACGCGCCCCTCGCTCCTCGCTCGCACGTCGCGCGCGCGCATGCGTAGGTGGCTTTGGGAGGGAAAGTTCCCTTCGCGATTTGCTGGTTTCTTTCTCGTTAGCGCTCTGAGTGGCTTCCGCAAGTTTCGCCGGCGGCGCCGACTCTTCGATGTTTGCGCGCGCTTTTCACGCCGCGACAAAGGAGAGTACAGATTTCGACCAGTGCTTCTTCAGGATGGCGCGGAAATGTGTCGTGCCGAACTGCAGCAGTGAATACGCGTCCTGCAAGGAGAAGGTAATTACCTTCAAAGTTCCCAGTGACCCAGTGAGGTTGGAAGCGTGGGCTCGCGCCATACCAAAAAAAAAAAAAAAACAGCGACAGCAGACGCCTCGTGACTATGTTTGCGAGAAGCACTTCTCCGACAGTGACATAGACAGGCGGCGCTATTATGGCGAGACAAACCGAAACGGCCAGTGTTGTTACGAGACGCCATGCCTTCAATCTTTGCGCGCACTGTCCCAGCTACTTGTCTGCTGTTCTCAAAAAATACAACGTGCAACTTCGACCACCTGGGGTTTTGTAACGTGCACCTAAATGTAAGCACACGGGCCGTTGGCATTTCACCTCCATCAAAATGCGGCCGCCGCAACAGCCTAAATCTGAATTGATGGCATATAGGGTAAGTCCCATCATTCGCTGAAATAAATTATACCTAACTCATTGAGTTCACGTTATCAAAAATGATATATTTCGTGTTGCAGAATTTTCCTGTATGTGACACCATTTTTTTCGTTAATTTACCAAAAAAACTTGGAGTGCGCTTGAAAATATGGAGCCGGCGAGGACGCACAAAAACACATCCGTTCGGGCGTGAAGCGCGAACGGCGAATCGGCGACGAATGGCCTTGGACCGACGAGCTTCGTTGGAGAGCGCGGTGAGAGGGACGCGCGCGTTTTTCCTTCTCCTCTAGCGGACTCTCACGACAGAGGGCGCGTCAGTGCTGTGCCCGATTCCGTGACTTTATTAGGACACCCGAGCGAGCGCAGTTTCGCCTCCTCAAGAATTCTTGCTCCGTGGTTGTGGAGATGCTTCACGCCAATAGAAGACCGAACGCAGTTCGCAAAATTCTGTTTAAAAAATTTCTACTCACTCTCCTGGGAAACCGCTGCAAGGTTGCACACTTCAGGCGGCATGTCTTCTATTGCGGTACAAAAGAGAAAAGCGATGAAGGACGGTAGACAGTCCCTTATTCTAAGCTCCTCTTTTGTCGAGGCCGACTGCACTACTCTGGAGCCTTCGATGCCGAAAGAGACAACAAAGATTAAATGTACAAATAGATTAAATAAAAATGAACAGTTCACTGTAATTGCTGTTCGCGCTTCCGAAGCAGAAGAAAAAGAAGACAAACAGACATGAAACAATTAAGGCATCTTCGCACAAGTGGTGCCAAGCCTGAAAGAAGTGCGGAGCTGGGCGCCCTTCCTTTCTTTCTCCTTAGTTTTCTTTTTCTTTCTACCTCTCTTTCTTTCTGTTTTTATCTCTTTTTTGTCTCCGTTTATTTATATTTCTGTTTTTCTCTATCTATGTCTTTCTCGTTCTCGCTCTTTCTATCTTTCTTTCTCTTTCTTCCTCTTGTTTCTCCCTCTCTCTATTTATCGCTTGCTCTTCCTTTCTATATCTTTTTCTCTCTCTGTATTTCTTTCTCTCTCTTTCTTTGATTCTCTTTCTCTCTCCCTTTCTTTCTCTTTTTCGTGCTCTCGTTTTTCTACCACTTGTTTGAATCTGTTTCTATATCTTCCTCTCTCTGTATATTTCTTTCACTTTGTTTCTATATTTTTCTTCCTTCCCTTTCCTTCTCTCTATTTCTCCCTGTCTTTTCTTTCTCTCTCTTTCTCCTTCTTCACATGTTCTCTCACCCATCCCAGTTTTTGCATCCTGCGCCGGACGAATCGGTACGCGTGTTCTGGGAGCGAAGCTGAAGATGAAGAGGACGATGAGGGAGCAGAGGACGCAGAGAGCGCGTGCAGTTTCATGATGAGGACAGTATTCTCTTCGCTCTGCATTGACTAACGGTCGGCGTAAACAGCTCCACTGTTAAAGGTAACGCGACCCTAATTTATGCGTTTGAGGGTGGTACTCGCATTGACTGTGTTGGTTAACTAGTGATTAACTTGGAGCCATCTTCTTATTCTCAGTCCATGAATTCAATATTGCCCCTCCCGGCCCCTAGCCTCAAAAGCTTTCTGCACCTAAGTGGGTTTGCACCACCTCCAAGATTTGAAGCAATGAAAGTTGTCTGCACCTCACCTAGTATTGCATTGCCCCCGGGATCGGCACGTCGTTCACCATGCAATGATTTCGAGTGACAACGTAATCACGTGACGTTATCTGATATGACGTGTAGTCAGGTCTCCATGAGGTCATAACAACGTCACAAACTTTAGTGCTCTGTGAATTAATGATGACGTCACACGATGACGTCCTGAAACCTAATTCACTGTGTGCCTTCGTGATAGGAGGTCCCCTTATATTTAATAAGGCACTTTTTCTGTATAACTCCCCCCATATATAATCTCCCACATAACTACGTTCAATAAATAGAAACGGAAACAGATCACGTGACTTGCATATTTTGTGCATACGCTGACGCCGACGGTAAGTTTTCTCTTTTGATGAGGCATACAAGGTTTTCGCCTTCAAATATAGCTATTCCCTTGATCAACAACCATCAATGTCCTACCAGTTTGCGGACGCGTTTATAGTAATTGCTGCATAAGCACTCAAAACAAGATGAAGAGATAAACCCACATATCCCAATTCTTGGTTTATATGTAATAAACGTTGTAGGAAAAATAACGAGAGAAAATACCACTGAGACGCAACAAAAGTGTTCGTAGCTGTTTCACACTTGGACAGAAAAGTGTGGCAACAGTGTGGCGTGCACATCAGTCTGCCAACAATCAAAACTTTATGCAGGGATCAACTGACATATCATAATTTGATAAATGTCGTTGGAAAAACAAAGGAGAAATACCACCAAGATGCACAAAACTTGTTCGTAGCTGTTTCGTACTTAGGAAAGTTTGGCAACAGTGTGGCGTGCACAACACTGCGCCAACAATCAAAACTTGATTCAGAGATCAAGTGACACATCGTAGTGAAATAAATGTCATTGGAAAAACAATGAGAGAAAATACCACTTAGGTGCACAAAAATGTGTTCATACTAGTTTCAAACTTGCATAGAAAAGTTTGGCAACAGTGTTGCGCGCACAGAAGTCTGTCAACAATGAAAACTTGATGCAGATATCAACTGACATATCGTAATTTAATAAATCTCGTTGTAAGAACACTGAAGATTATAGCACTCAGATGCACAAAAAGTGTTCGTATGTGTTTCACACAGTCACAGTTGGACTCAAAAGTGTGGCAACAGTGTCGCCTACGCAAAAGTCTGGCAACAGTCAAGACTAGATGTAGAGATCAACCGACATATGGTAATTTAATGAATGTCCTTGGAAAAGCCATGCGAGAAAATACCACTTATGTGCACAAAGAGTGCTCGCAGCAGTTTCACACTTGGACACAAAATTGTGGCAACAGTGTTGCACACGCCAGTCTGGCAACAGTCAAGACTAGATGCAGATATCAACTGCCATATCGTAATTTAATAAATCTCGTTGTAAGAACACTGAAGATTATAGCACTCAGATGCACAAAAAAGTGTTCGTATCGGTTTCACACAGTCACAGTTGGACTCAAAAGTGTGGCAACAGTGTCGCCTACGCAAAAGTCTGGCAACAGTCAAGACTAGATGCAGAGATCAACCGACATATGGTAATTTAATGAATGTCATTGGAAAAGCCATGCAAGAAAATACCACTTATGTGCACAAAGAGTGCTCGCAGCAGTTTCACACGTGGACACAAAATTGTGGCAACAGTGTTGCGCACGCCAATCTGGCAACAGTCAAGACTAGATGCAGAGACCAACCCCCATATCGTAATTTAATAAATGGTGGAAAAACCATGCGAGACAATACCACTTATGTGCACAAAGAGTCCTCGCAGCAGTTTCACACTTGCACACAAAAGTGTGGCAATGGTGTTACGTACGCAAAAGTCTGGCAACAGTCAAGACTAGATGCAGAGATCAACCGACATATGGTAATGTAATGAATGTCATTGGAAAAGCCATAAGAGAAAATACCACTTATGTGCACAGAGTGCTCGCAGCAGTTTCACACTTGGACACAAAAGTGTGGCAACGGTGTTGCGTACGCAAAAGTCTGGCAACAGACAAGACTAGATGCAGAGATCAACCGACATATGGTAATTTAATGAATGTCGTTGGAAAAGCCATGCGAGAAAATACCACTTTACTGCGACAACCCTTTGTGCGCAAGTTTCACACTTGGACACAAAAGTGTGGCAATGGTGTTACGTACGCAAGTCTGGCAACACTCAAGACTAGATGCAGAGATCAACCGACATACAGTAATTTAATGTATGTCGTTGGAAAAGCCATAAGAGAAAATACCACTTATGTGCACAAACAGTGCTCGCAGCAGTTTTACACTTAGACACAAAAGTGTGACAACGGTGTTGCATACGCGAAAGTTTGGCAACAGTCAAGACTAGATGCAGAGATCAACCGCCATATGGTAATTTAATAAATGGTGGAAAAACCATGCGAGACAATACCACTTATGCGCACAAAGAGTCCTCGCAGCAGTTTCACACTTGCACACAAAAGTGTGGCAACAGTGTTACGTACGCAAAAGTCTGGCAACAGTCAAGACTAAATGCAGAGATGAACCGACATATGGTAATTTAATGAATGCTGTTGGAAAAGCCATGAGAGAAAATACCACTTATGTGCACAGAGAGGGCTCGCAGCAGTTTCACACTTGGACACAAAAGCGTGGCAGCGGTGTTGCGTACGCGAAAGTCTGGCAACACTCAAGACTAGATGCAGAGATCAACCGACATATGGTAATTTAATGAATGTCGTTGGAAAAACCATAAGAGAAAATACCACTTATGTGCACAAAGAGTGCTCGCAGCAGTTTCACACTTGGACACGAAAGTGTGGCAACGGTGTTGCGTACGCGAAAGTCTGGCAAGACTCAAGACTAGATGCAGAGATCAACGGACATATCTTAATTTAATAAATGTCGGTGGAAAGCCCATGCGAGAATATACCACTTTTGTGCACAAAGAGTTCTCGCAGCAGTTTCACACTTGCATAGAAAAGTTTGGCAACAGTGTTGCGCGCACAAAAGTCTGTCAACAATGAAAACTGGATGCAGAGTTCGAGTGACATATCGTAATTTAAAAAATGGATGGATGTATAAAAACTTTATTATGATCCCGTGAGGCTCGATAACAAGCAAACAATGAGAGAAAATTCCACTCAGATGCATAAGAACTGTTCGTAGCCGTTTCACACCGGGGGAGCTATTCTCGATGTGTCCGCGTGGACCGTCCATTTCGCTTCGCCAGCCGTTGTTTGGCGGGAGCTTGACTAGCAGCGCGCCCCCAGTTCCGATTGTTTACCAGAACGTTTTTTAAAATCACGAAGTTTTCGCAACTATTGACACAACTCACGACACGGAATGCGCTCCAGCGCAACGAACACAGGCTCCAGAGATCTGCTTTTGGGCGCACATCTCGGAGGCCGTGCATGAACTATGATCACGTTAGCCCTCGAATTAGGTTTAATGCGGCCGCCCGCCTAACGCACCTGGAAGGCCGGTACGCTTTCCCTGTATCGTTCTCAAACATCTGAATACATTCATATGCAAGTTCAGACTTTTAAAGCTTGTTTAAGTGTCCTGTTCTGTACATTACGTCCACTTCCTAGACTTCCGGTTCCGGTGTTGCGGCATCGGATGAAAATAACGCTGGCTCCGGTGAAAATCCGAATTACCTGTGGGAAACTACTACGTGGACCAACTTCGACTATCGCATCGCGTTCGTAAAATCACCTGGATCAAAAGGACATCAAGTTTGAAGCTGTAAGCCCGGTAATTAATTTATTGCGGCCGCTTCAAACTCTGAGGCGGCGAGGGGCCGCTAGGCCTACAACAAACTTTGGCAGCCGCCGACGCGCCGATGGATGCCTCGCATCAGGATACGCCCACCGCAGACGCCCACCAGCTGCCCTCCGGCAGCTCCCAGGAGGAAACAATGGATTCGCACGATATGCAGGACACTACTACTCCCGAAGAGGACGACGAGAACATCTCGAGTCCTTGGATTGAAGTCACCCGCCGGGCAAATCGTCGTTCGCCTCCGCCGCAACGCCACTCAGCGATAGCCCTAGATGAAACGCCACCCAAGTCGGCTCTCCGCCGAGGCTCAGGACCACGTCGGCCTAAACAGCCACCGCTTCCGATGGAGGACTACAAGGTGGGATTCCGCCCCCGGAACGGTCTTTCCTTGGCTAAAATCAACCCTATGCATCCTACAGCTGCCATAGCCCGCGAGGCCGGTATCCCAAACAACCCCAAGCCCTTCCAACTTCGCATCGACAAAGAACAAAACGTCATCGTTGCAAGTACACCGTCCCCTGCCATAGAAAAAGCTCTCGAAACGCTACAGAAGAACAACGTTGGAGGCAACACGTACGAAGTCGCGGTCTACCCAGTCGCACCGGACAATTCCTGCAAGGGGGTAATCTACAATATCGGAACAGACTGCTCCGTCGAGGAATTCAAGGCGGTAATCGAGGCACCGGGCTACGAAGTCCTCTGCTTAGGTCGCCTGCGAAGCTCCTCCGCTCTAGTAATCACCTTCAAGGGAAAAAAAGTACCCTTTTATATCTATGTGCATCGAGTGCTCACCAGATGCTACCTGTACAAACGCACGCTAGCGTACTGTACAACGTGCCACCAGTCCGGTCATCGCGCAGACGTCTGCCCGAACCCTCCGGAAACTCCGAAATGCAAGGACTGTGGTGTGACTCTCTCCGGTGGGCAACATGAGTGCCACCCACGGTGCGGACTATGTGACGGTGCTCATACCACGGCCGCCTAGACATGTCCGCAGCGGTTCCTTGCACCGGTGAATCGGACGAAGCCTGCGGCGCAGACGTCTCCACCGCTGGCTCCGCGATCCAGGTCCCCTTCACCGGGTACGGGGAAAGGGCAACCGCATTCCAGGTCTGCGTCAAGGCCGAGCAATGACCCTACCCGGGGAACCCCCAACGCCAGGAGTAGCTCCAGGAAAAGGTCCAACTCGAGGCGGAGGACCCCTTCTCGTCAACGGACACCCAGCTCTTCGAGAGGACAGGGAAGAAGCAACTCGTAGCAGTTAAATTTAAAGGTGAGCTGGACTGAGGAAACCCCTCCCGAAGCTCAGGATACACTCACACAAACAGTTGCCAGATTGCAGCCAAAGCAAAAGTGTGGCGGATAGCACGTGCCTGCGACCCAGGAAATAGCCGCTGCGCGCGACCCACGCGGACGACAAGAAAAGAAGGAGTAGAAGAAGAGGACTGTTCTTGGGACTGCTAAGAGACTCCCTTTTTGAAGTGTCAGTGCGGTGTTGCTATCAGCAAATCCTTCGAAGTCACTGAATGCTTTGTTGGTTACTGCGACAGACATGCTCGATCTCGGCGGTACCATGACGTCGTCATCCACAATACAAAGGTCATATACGTTTTCTTCAGTGTCGAAGGTAGCGATAGCGTTCCTCGTCGAGAATGAGACACAAGATTCTCGCAAGTTGATCACAGCGCCGTTAGCTCGTAAGAAATCCATGCCGATAATCAAGTCTCTTGAGCATTCGGTCAGCACAATAAAGCTGGCGACGTACGTGAAACCCCGAATTCCGATTCTTGCGGTGCATATTCCTGTCGGGTCGATGAGGTGCCCTCCTGCTGTACGAACTTGTGGTCCCTTCCAAGGAGTCAGCACTTTCTTCAGTATTTTAGAAAGCTCGCTACTTATTACTGAATAATCTGCACCTGTATCCACCAGCGCGATGGCTTCGTAGCCATCAACGAACACACGTAAATCCGAAGCAACGTCACCATCAAAACACCGATTTCTGAGTCGGTCGTCGTCGTTCAGAGTCAGCGATGGAGGTTCTTCTGCATCAGCGTCGACAGCGGCCTTGCCTCCACAGGTCGCTGACTCTAGTTTTCCCGACGTGGGCTTGGTGAACGACGCCTTGGAGAGCTTGCTGAAAAGCGGGGGCTCGGCGACCGGTACCTTTCCGTCGTCGTTGCTCGAGGTTGGTGTTGTTGAAAGCCACGTGAGCTTTGACGACTCGACAGGTATTCCTCGATTTCGAAGGGGCGTTCACCATTTCGTGGTCGAGGTGCATTTACGGGAAAACCACGAAGTCCTGCCTGGCGATATTGGCACATTCGGTAGATATGGCCAGCCTCCCCGCAGTGGTAACAAAGTGGTATTCTGTCGGGAGTACGCCACACATCGCTCTTCCTTGGTCTCCTCTCGGGTGGTGGCTGCAGTGTGCTTGGCGACATCGGGTGCTGCATAGGGGTAGCGGCTGCGACGTCGACACGTCCGGGAGGTCCTCGCAGTAGCGCATCGGCATAGGACATTCTCGGTTGCTGTTGTAGTGGCAATTCTGGCTGTGTGTTCAGCTGAGGTTCCCGTACCGCCTGCCTAACCTCCTCGCGGATCACGTCAGCCAGGGACGAAATCATCGGAGCGTTCTGGTCAAGCCGCTGCTTCTGAAGCTCTTCTCGTACAACAGACCGCACTAGCTCCCGTAGTACTTCCATGCTGTTTCCATAGACTGGTGGCATTACGTCCAGAGACGTGATGTTCATGTCTCGGTTGTATATCCTTGCTCGCTGTTGTAGCGTCCTTTCCATTGTAGTCGCCTTGGAACGGAACTCAGCGACGGTGCGTGGCGGGCTCCGAACCAGCCCGGCAAAGAGTTCCTGCTTTACGCCTCGCATCAGATGACGCAGTTTCTTGTCTTCGCTCATATTTGGATCTGCTCGGCGAAATAGGCGAGACATGTCTTCCACATACATCGCCACGCTTTCGTTGTTGCGCTGGCTTCTTGTTTGGAGGGCAGCTTCAGCTCTCTCTCTTCGGTCTGTATTCGGGAAAGCAGCGAGCAGCTCCCGTCGAAAGTCATCCCATGACAGGAAAGCAGCTTCGTGGTTTTCGTACCACGTTCGAGCGCTATCTTCCAATGCGAAGTAAACGCTTCCAAGTTTCCGATCTGCCTCATATCCGTTAGCCTTTGCGACTCGTTCAAAGTGTTCAAGCCAATCTTCTGAGTCCTCAAAGCTGTCGCCGTGGAAATGCTTTGGCACCATTGGCTGATTAACTACAATGTTAGCTGGCGAAACCTGAGCTGCCATGTCGGTCGCGTCTCCGTTCACAGCCGTTGAGGTCCTAAGAGAATTCGGCAAAGGTGCAAATTCAGGACCCTCACCACGTAGGCGTCGACTGCAGCGCTGATGAACGGGAGTCAGCTCGTTGGGTCCGAGTCGCTGTGGTTCTGGACTGCGTTCTGTCACTCGAGAAGGACTTGGCATCATACCCAGCACCTCCACCAGATTTGTAACGCACAGTTCAGGAATACACTTTTAATAAACCAAACTAATTGGGGCGAACTTGTGCCCGAGAAGGAATAAACAAAAAGGGAGTCTCTTAGCAGTCCCAAGAACAGTCCTCTTCTTCTACTCCTTCTTTTCTTGTCGTCCGCGTGGGTCGCGCGCAGCGGCTATTTCCTGGGTCGCAGGCACGTGCTATCCGCCACACTTTTGCTTTGGCTCGCACGTAGCCGCAAACACTTCGGAGAGCGTAGGGACCGGCCAGCGCGCGTAGTTTGAAATCATCTTGTGTCAATATAAATCAAAGGACTGTGGGACGCCTCGAGTCGGGTGCTCACGGGAAGACGACAAATGAGGCTTTAAAGGGCGATATGGGATGGGCAGGTTTTGAGGCGAGGGAGGCTCAGAGCAAAATAAGGTTCGAAGAAAGGCTAAGGAATATGAAGGAGAGTAGATGGGCAGAGAAGGTGTTCCGTTATTTGTATAGGAAGAGCGTGGACACACAGTGGAGAAAAAGAACTAGGAGGATCACTAGTAAATATACGGCTGGTAGTGTAAGCAATATGTCAACAAAGAGCGTTAAGCGAAAAGTCAGAGAGGCGGAGAGGATTTACTGGACGGAAGCTATGAAAAAAAAACGGCTTTGAGTAACTACCGAAAGGGCAAAAATAAAATAAGGAGGGAGGCATTTTACGATAATTCAAGGGGAAGCGCTTTACTGTTTGAAGCGAGATCGGGTTGCCTTAGAACGGGCAGTTATAAAGCGAGATTCAGTAAAGAAGAACAATGCACGTGCTGCGGGGAAGATAAGGAAACGGCGGAGCATGTTCTGATTGAATGTGGAGATATCCACACAGGTGTACGTTTAGGCACGAGTTTACATGACGCCTTGGGTTTTAGAGACAATGGAAAGCTGAACACACCCGCGATTGAAATAAGTAAGAGACGGTTAGAGTATTGGTGGCAGAAATTTAGAGAGAAAGGACGAAAATAAATATTGAAAAAAAAAAAAGGACATTCTGCCGTAAAGGGCAGAGAATGAAGCTGAAAATGAGTCTTTTTTTTTCTGGAGCGAGATAGTTTTAATTGAAGTAAAGACACTAGGCCAACACTAAGAAAGAGAAGAGTAAAGGTTTTTTTTTTTGTCGAGCCTGGTGGCATACTTGTCACCGCCCCGTCATAAAGGGGACGCTCATAGCATCCATCCAACCCATCCATCGTGGACTTTCTCCGCGGCGGAAGCCGCGCCAAAGAGGCGAGCGTCTGCTACGCGCCTGATATTTTGGAGGCTATTAGCCAAAATTGCGGGAATTTGGGCAATATTTATTACTGCGTCACTGCAACATAATACTAAAGCGACTTATCGCACAGAGAACGCATTTGTGCGTTGTGAAACAGGGATTTTGTATATTTCCTTTCAGCTGGTTTGTCACCGCAATGGTCTACACTTACGCAGAGGTTTGAGAAACGTATTCTGCGCGCACTTCATCTTGAGAGAAGGCGCTTAATTTACTTTCGTGTGGAATCACGAACGTAGACTTGCTGCAGGAGAGAATAACATGGGGATAACCAGGAGAACGCAGCAGATATGCACGCAGTAAATGGCTAGCTCATGCTAACACGTTTGCACCCTTCATATCCTTTCTTTTATTTCGTGCGTTCGATTTGGTTTACAAGGCTGCCTCGCGCGCTCTGCTGTTTCAAGCCTTTTCGTGCGAAGCCGAATGTGTCCGTCGGCGTGGCCGCGGTACCAAAAGTAAAAAAATTACTCGCGTATCTCACGTCTCGTTTACTTCGTATACATGAAAATATTCATGTAAGGGCACGAATGTATGCCTAACATAACCGCATCACTAACTTGACATGCTTGCCATTTGCGTAACGACTAACAATAGTATTACGGCGTGTGGCGCGCAAACCCGCTTTCTTCGGCCAGAAATAATTCTGACGATGTTTGGTCTGACGATTTGTCTCCGTCAGCTGGTAAAAACGTGGTGGTCACCAATGTCGATGTCAACGTGTAAGACTTACCCATACATTTTGAAGAACTGACCGCATAGGTAAAATGCAGCGCTAAAATGTATGCGAAAAAAATACACACAAAAAAACACGGTCTCTTATGCAATTCGCCTGAGACGACTCGAAAACGAAAGTCATCCATTGATCATTCCTTGCCCCTCTCCGAAAGCTTTCTGCACATAACGTGATTTCGGACTGCCCACAGGATCGAAGGCATTGCAAGCTTTCTGCACCTCACCTGCTTTTATATTGCTTCCATGATCGGCCCCAGATCACGAAGGCAATGCAAAGCGACCATATCATGTGATGGTGTCATCATATGACGTCACGTTGAATGACGTCACGATGACGTCATAGTGCCGTCACAAATTTTGTAGATCTGTTACATCATGGTGACGTCATCACTTGATGATTTTGTGCATCACTCGTGTTGGCGACGCGGCCCGCCGACGGTCAACTGCTTCTGCCTTAAAGAAAAACAAGACAAACCAAAGTAAATGAAATGATAACAGTGCAACATCGTGTATGCCTCATAGGCTCATTTCATGTTACTAGCGATCGCCTGAAAACAAACATGATTCTCAGCTCAGAGCAGCTGATTGCACGCGTCTGCGGGACAAAAGAGGCTTGCTTTAGCCGTCTGTTCATCTCTTTATATCTGTTAAAGAGATGACCAGGCACGCTGTTTAAGTACTCCGGAGCTTCAGCACGAAAGCGTGGTGGACGCTATATTGAGCTCATCAGGAAAAAGCGGGAAATTGCGGTCGGGTGCCCTGTTGACGCGCAGTCAATTTCCACGGAAACAATTACATTTTTGTAGCTACTGGTCCACATCTTTTTGTAAAGTCTCTGAACCACGCGAACGCTAACGTCCGAGAACCGTGAAAACATCTGAAGTTGAGAATGAGTTGTTTGAAACTGTTTTCATATTATATATATATATATATATATATATATATATATATATATATATATATATATATATATATATATATATATATATATATGTATGTATATATGTATATATAATTATCGCATGTTGAAATTTGTAAATTGCTTACCGTGTTTTCGTTCAGGCAGCCATTTATCTTGTACAGCAACAATGGAAGTATTTTTAACTTTATTTCATGATATCTGGATATTTGGAAAGCAGTTTCTATATCCTGCCTTTTATGAAAAAACTTGTGGAATAAGGTTAGTTAGCTTGCCACTGCTTTTCTTTCAAATTTTTGCGCACGGTGAGCCTTGTTGTACGATACCTCAGAAGCACAAATAAGCCAACAGCGTTGCGATCGTACGGCCGTCTCTACTCTTTCTTTTGTTTCCCTTACGTCTTCCCGGCGTGATTTGTCCATAATGAAGTGCTAGTGGAGGCTAACATACTGTCGAATAAAGCGGTGTGCATAGGGCTAGCAAACCACTGGAGACCATGAGTAAAAAGCTCGTAGTGTGAAGCGGTCATTGCGCGTAAGTATTTCAGGTGACTACGCCTGTAATTTACTTTTTTATTACTTTTAATTCTTGCATGCGTGATGCTATTCCCGATTACCCGTGAGAATAACTATTTTTCGTTCTTTCCTTGTGCGTGTTCGTTTTGCGCGTTTTTACGCACCCAACAACGTTCTCGAACTCTGTGACCGGAACTAGGCCACGATGATTCCGCTTGACACATGATTTTTTGGCATTCTATTGTTGCTCCAGCACTAACACAACGCTTAAAGATGGATAAGCTCCATTCCGCACCGCATTATAAAAATTAAGTACACTTCAAGTGCCCTGTGCGGAAACTCAGCGCAAGAAAATTACAGCGCGCAGCAGATGCTCCTCGCTTTCCGCGCGCTGCCCGAGCACGGAAAGCCCACGGGTCCTGCATATACAGTAACTCTAACGGGTCCGGCACAGCAGCGGCGCGGCGCGGCAGTTCACCGCGATAGGCCCACGCGGGAGCCCGCGCTTTCGACAATCCCCCTATTTTAGGTCACTCTAACAGAGCGAAACATTTCCAACATGTTGGTCGCTCACCGCTGACCGCTGCGGCGAGAGCGATCGGCCGTTTTGCAAGACTTGTGTTTGGGCAAGTTGGTTCATACGTGATGCGGAACAAACGAGCGCTATGGAGCGCCTGTCCTGTGTGCCTCTTGTCTATGTCCCCGTTCCATAGCGCTCGTTTGTTCCGGATCGGCCGTTTTTTTTCGCTGCGAGCGAATTCCCAGCCTGAAAATCGCTCAGTTTTGTGTCATGTGAAACGGCCTTTACGCTGTGAATGTGCTGGTGGTTCGGTGCTTCGACGTGGTCAAGAGAGCGATGACGTCACGTAACACCTCTTTTTCGAGTATATAAATGCGCTCTGCCGAAATGGACATGTCCACTACGGGGGCTACATTGTAGGCGTTCTGTCACAGATCAGAGGCGGTCCGTTCTATCGAGCCCCACCAGCGCCTCCTTTATTTTTCAGTGCCTGAGCGAACGCTCTCCTCGGGCTGTCGAGCGCGCGCTCCGCGTCCGCTGGCCGCTGCCGCGTGGTTGCGCTGTGCAAGTAGACTACGGTAAGCTGGCGCTGAACGGCCGCGCGTATCACGAAGTTCACAAATTCGTGTTTGCATCCGAGTTTAATTGCATTTGTGATTCTTGCAAGCTTTCACGGGTACTGGGGGATGGAAAGAAACGCGAACATAGCGGCGCGCTGTTTTCATCACGCTCTAACCGTGGTCGCAATAAAAAGATTGTAGATGGTCTTTTATTGTGTCATGGATGGCGTCGTCTTTTCATCAATCATCCAGGCTATAACCACTTGAAAATAAGTGCGAAACAGCAAAGAATGCAGATGCCGCATGTTCGCGTGTCTTTCCATCCCCGCTGTACGTATTCCGCAGACAGTCTGTCAGTCCGTGCTGCCGGTTCGATACTTGCACTCGAGTTTGATAGTATTCGCGTTTTATTTTCTGTTTCAGGCTATTGCAACCGCGCCAATGCCTTAGTATGTCATACTGTTGTGTTCCACTCTGCAAATGGAACTGAAATAAATCGCAATTGTCATTTTTTATTTTCCTTTATTGATAAAGAAAATAACCTCACAGGGTTCCTTATACATTAATCTAAGACGACTGAAATGCGAAATCCATCTTTTTCTTCTTCTTCCAGTCAGTGTATTGAAAATCCCCTGTCTCCATCCGAGATATTTCTGCGCCTAACGTGGTTTTCTACAGCCTCAAGGATCGTAGGCAGTACAAGCTTTCTGCACATCAGCGGAGGCATGCACTCCCTCCGTGATCGGCCCATTTTCACCAAGCGAAGATGTAATATGTCGACGTCACGTTATGTGACGTCACGATGATGTCACAAAATTTTATTATCTATGACGTCATATTATGACGTCATCACGTAATTATTTTTGCATCACTCGTGCTGACGCCGCCATCGGCCAATTTTCGTGCTTGATGAGGCATCTAAGGCTTTTGCCTTAATACACTGTTCGGTTGTCGTTCCATGAAATTCCAGCTGCCGCTGGTGTTCGGTAGAGGTGGCTTGCAGTAATTAGGCGGGATAGGTGGTCTCCTAATACATCTTTTCAAACTACACTAGAATATGCCGCCGTTGTTTACGACGCGAAGATTTCATAGAATATAAAAAGCGGCGGCTTAAGAAGGATGCAGTAGCGTCACTCTTTGCAGACTACCCTCCACGTTTGCAGCCCAAGGTAACAACTGAACCAAGCATGGCAAGTATCCCTAAACGTGACCGTGTTGCGTCCTAACAGTCAACCAATGCATGTAGTACCAGTAGCAACGCTGCCTCGCGATCGCCGCCATGTGCATGCAGCGCTGACATTAGGTCCCGAAGCTGAAGAATCGGAGCCCATGGACACCACATGCACTACCGGCGAAACAACCGCCAATCATTATGTACAGTGTCACAATAAAAGAGTGCACAAGGCTGAGCAGGCTGCCCCATGCGACAAAAGCGTCCATGTCGACAGCCATTCGGCCTTTATACTTTGCTCACTACCGAAAAGGGCAAATGGAAGAGAAAAGAAAGAGATACCTGGAGAACCAGATACTGAGGCTACAACAATCCGTCGACAAATACAAAGACGAGCTCAAGCAACTGACAACAGGCCGCGCCATTTTTCACGCCTTTCACATTGGCTCATGTTGAGAGTCGGCACTACGACTTTATACTTGAACGACAGCGTCGGTTCAGACACATCGGCCAGCGTTGCACGAAGCGCGCGTCATATGCAGCTGAATTTTGTTTGTTTTTCGTACCACCACGATTTAATTGGTTTAAGCTCTGAAATAGTGGAATCACTTGGCATAGTTCCTCTTTTTCTGGCACCAGCTGTTGCTTTTTCGCGGTGGCAACAAATGTAATTCTCAAAGCTTTACGAAGGGAACGGGCGATCACGTATATCCCTGGAAGTAGTCTAGTGACATTTCATGCTATTTAGCGCATGAACTCCACGCTTGCGTATAGTGTGCTACACCAGTAGACGGTAGCACGCATCGGGGAACTTTTAGCGCCCAAGCTTTTAGTATTAGCTTTTGGCAAATGCTGCTTTAGAAAATCGACTTTTAGACAGCCAAAAACCGACTGTCAGTCAAGCGAACGTAACGGTGACAAAACATTTTTCCGCGCATTACTGGCATGCGCTCTCTGGTATCGGGTTAGCAGACGACGCGTGAGCGTCTCGATCAAATAGCCGCGAAAGACACATGCCTTCGAAATGGGCTGGTTGCCCAGAACGACAAGTGCTTCGTGATTCTAGTTTACAAGTTTTCATTATACTTTCAACAACGCGAATACAGCCGAAAACTGAACCATATAGCAGCTTCGAATGCAGCCACGGCATTCGTTTCCGCGAGCGACGACGCGTTGGCGGGTCTACTATGGTGGCGGCGCCCGGCGGCTAAAAGCCGCACTAACGCCGACGGTCGGTTCCCATTGCGCTCCGCTCCTTCGCCCAGGCACAGAAAAATAGAGAAGGCGCTGGCCCCACGCGATTGGTGGAGGCTCGCTTGATGGTCAAGATGTGAGAATAAACACAGAACGGGCACAGAACGGCCCCGTTTTATAGATAGAACGGATACAAAACGGTCTACGGACTACTTGGATTGGATCGTAATCAATTCTCCGGCCCCCACGCTTACGTTTTGGTAGAATCTAAGTCGTCCGGAGACCGTTTTGTATCCGTTCTATCGATAGAACGGGGTCGGAGGCCATTCTGTGCCCGTTCTGTGCCCGTTCTGTGGCAATTCTCACGTCTTGACCGTCAAACGAGCCTCCACCAATCGCGTGCCGCTCGATAGAACGGACCGCCTCCATTTTGTGACAGAACGCTTTCAAAATAGCCCCATAAGTGGACACATCGAGAATAGCTCCCCTGGACACAAGAGTTCTGCAACACTGCTGCGTACACATAAGTCAGCCAACAATCAAAACTTGATGCAGACATCAAGTGAAATATCTCAATTTAATGAATGTCGCTTACCTTATTAAATGTCATCGAATATCATGCGTGAAATTACCACTCACATGCACAAAAAAGTGTCCGTAGCTGTTTCACACTTGGGGTGCTATCCTCGACACTGTCGAATTCCGCCGTCTTGTCAAATTTCGTAATGCCGGCATTTTAAGCCACACGGAGAGGCCGTAGCAGTGCTTCGGGCTAATCAGAGTTCAACAATGGCGGAATTGGACAACATGGCGGAATCTGACAATGTCCAAAACATAGAGTGATAAACTCTATGGTCCAGAATAGCACCCTTGGACAGAAAAGATTGGCGACAATGTTGCGTACCCAAATGTCTGTCAACAATCAAAACTAGATGCAGAGATAAAGCGAGATATCCTAATTTAATAAACGCAGTTTGAAAAACCACCCTTTCTGTACCACGATTTGTGTAGTACTTTCATCAAAATTATGTGTCTTTCTCTACCATTCTTCGAAATCTTGCGTCAGCTGTGTACCATATACACAGCTTCGCTGGTCATCTAGCTTTACAGAGTGGAATTGCTAAAGAATACTTTATAGAGTGTATATGTTAGTAAGGTCATTCTAAATGCTGTTATACGCAGTGCCATGAAAGTGGTTTTTATTTATTTATTTATTTAGAAATACTGCCAATCTCATATGAGATCAAGGCAGGGAAAGGGGGGTTACAGCAACAGGAACAATCAGAAAATGAAATCAATAACAATCGTTCACAAAGTGACATAAAGTGATAACTTAAAGAGTAATACATAGAAACAGCAACAGATTACAGTAGGTAGTACAGCAGTACGCAATAAATACATAAATACAAGCATAGTTAAATACACGTTATACATTATAAGGGCTATTCCAATAGAAACATAAGAGATAACCAGAACACACTAGTGGATAAATTGTTGTGATCACAAAATAAGTAAGGTGATAAAGTAACTTAACCGTGCTATGTAAGTAAAGCTTCCTCGATTGTCGTGGAGAAGCTGTCTAGTGAGAGAGTGTTAGCAATTGATGGGTCAAGTTCGTTCCAGTCTGTTATGGCTCTGGGGAAGTAAGAGTATTTAAAGCAGTTAGATTGGTGTGTATATTCAGTTAGCGTCATGGAGTGTTTGTTACGTGTAGGTCTTGCTGTGTTTATCGAAATATATGTAGTAGTGTCGATGTTTAGCTGGTTGCGAAGGAGTTGATGCATGAATTTCAATCTGGCTACTTTGGCTCTATTTTCAAGGGTAAGAAGGCCAGCGCGTTTTAGTAAATCCGTAGGTGAGTCTGAAATTTTATATTTGTTAAATACAAACCTAATGGCCTTTCTTTGGATCTTTTCTAGTCTATCAATGTTATGTTTCGTGTACGGAAACCATGCAATGTTAGCATATTCGAGAGCTGTTCGGAAAAAAGTTTTATATGCCAAAAGCTTGATGTCGGATGGCGCAAGACGGAGGTGTCTTCTGAGGAAAAAGAGCTTTTTTAAGGCATTTGATGTGATGGTGCTAATGTGGGAGTCCCATCTAAGGTCGTGTGTAAGTAACAAACCAAGGTATTTATGTTCTTGAACTCGAGCTAGCTGAATGTTATTTGCGGTGTATGCGAATTCAGATATGTGTCTTTTTCTGGTAATTGTTAGGGCAGCTGATTTTTTAACGTTAAGGGTCATTTGCCAATCAGTACACCAATTGGAAACTGAGTGCAGGGCTTCATTTAAAGTTACGTGGTCTTCGGCAGAGTTAATTTCATGATAAAGTATACAGTCGTCTGCAAACAATCTAATTTTAACGCCTATGTTAGATGGCAGATCATTGATAAAAATTAGGAAAAGAACTGGAGCCAGTACACAGCCCTGAGGCACACCAGATGTGACGGGAGAAAGAGTGGAAGCCTGATGGTTAATTTCTACAAACTGTAGACGGTTAGTAAGGTAATCTTGTATCCAGGAAATGATGGGTCCGTTTCCTAGAGTTGATTCAATTTTAGTCATGAGTTTATTGTGTGAGACACGATCGAAAGCTTTCGAAAAGTCTAGTAGGAGAAGATCCATTTGTTTTCGGTTATCGATGCTGGATGATATGTCGTGGATTAGCTCAACAAGCTGGGTGACAGTGGATAGACCTTTTCGGAATCCGTGTTGATAAGGTGAGAGGATGTTATTTTCTTCGAGGTATGTTGTTATGCTTTTAAGTACTATGTGTTCAAGGAGTTTACTGACTGTGCTCGTTAGGGAGATGGGCCTATAATTAGAGACCTCCGCTTTGATACCGGATTTATGTACTGGGATGATTTTTGCGACTTTCCAATCTTGTGGTAATGTACAGGTTGATAAGGATTTATTAAAAATTAAGCACAGGTATTTGGCTAACCATTCAGCATATCTCTTTAGGAATATATTAGGTATGTTATCCGGTCCCAGTCCTTTTTTAGTGTCAATATTGAGTAAGAGTCTAAGCAGACCAGTTTCGGTTACAACAGGTGCTTCTAAGCGTGTTCGGTTGCTTGGGTTAACATGTGGAATGTTTCCATCATCCACGGTAAAAACTGATTGGAAATATTCATTAAAAAGATTCGCTCTACAGAGGTTGTCTTCTGAGGAAGCTGGGTGCTCGCTTTGGTTTTTAGGTTTAAAATAATTCCAGAACTTCTGAGGGGAAGCCTTTAGGAAGTTGGAAAGGGTATTGTTAAAGTAATTCGCTTTAGACGCCTTTATTTGACTTTTCATGTTACGAATGGCAGTGGAAATGACTTCTCGTGATGTGCTGTCGTGATTAGCTTTCCATTTCTTCCTTAAACGTTTTACCTTGCGTTTAGCATGAATGACGTCGCGATTAATCCACGGATTGTTTTTCCTTGCCTTCTTTGTTTTCATAGGTACAAAATTCGTTAAACAAAAGATTACAATGTCCTTGAATCTATGCCATAATTGTTCAATGTCTGAGGTTGCGATATTGGATAGCTCTAGAAAGGCGGGAAATTGGTCCATGAGGTGATCAAGAATGCTGGTGTCGTCAGCACTACAGAAATCGTGATAAGTAGTTGGGATATTCAGGTAAGCTATAGTGCCGCGAATAGGTATACTACAATAGGTAAGTTTATGGTCCGCTATACCATCCATGACGTCAATTTTCGCTCGATCAGATGGGAAATGTTCACTAAGAAATAATAAATCTAGAATGTTAGATGAAGCCCCGAATGTACGCGTAGGTTGGGTTACTATTTGGGACAAATTAAGATTAAACATAGTATCAAGGAAAAGTTCGGAAGAAGCCGAGGAAGAGTGCAACGTTTGCCAGTTAATATCAGGCATGTTAAAATCGCCCAACAAGATTAGCCTTCTCTTAGACGCATGATGCAACAAAAAGCTGTGAAGGGATCTAATGACGTCAGCATCTGCTGTAGGGCTCCGATAGACGCAACCCACAATGACGGTACATGCACCCAAGAGGAGCCTGCAGAAGATTGCTTCCGCACCCACAACATCGGAGAGCACCTGAAATTTTATTTTCTTGTTTATAAGAATGGCTACACCTCCCCCACGTGATTGTCGGTCTTTACGAATTATTGCATAATTAGGGGGCGTCACCTCGTCATCTCTAACGTCGCTCGTAAGCCACGTCTCTGTTAGTGCAACGAAGTCAGGTTTGAGGCACAGTAGCAACGACTCAACGGCATCGACTTTGTTGACAATGCTGCGAGCGTTTAGGTTGATGAAGCTTATTTCTGCCGTCGTGGGCGCTGCTTCGATGCTACGTTTTGCAGGTTTAGCTGCTGATTGCATTCGTCCTTTAAAGGGACTGCATCGTTTTTACTATCGTCCCAACGGTAAAGCTCTCCATTTAGTCGCAGTTTGTCAACAACCAGAGATACCTTTGCTCCAGATGCCCTATGCTCCTTAGCGAAGTGCCAAAGTTTACTTCTAATGTCACGTACGCGAGCTGAGAAGTCTTCGCCGATTCCATAATTCGTACCCTTTAGCTTAAAACAGTTCTTTAAGACTCTGGCTTTGTCGCGAGAGTCAAGCAGTTTAAGGATGATTGGCCTCGGCCTTTTATTAGGTTTTCCTAGCCTATGGATTCTTTCTATCGTAACATTCTCGACCTTAAGTATATTCCTCAGAATTTCATCTTTAACACATGTCTCGAGCTGTTGACCAGTTTCGTCATCGTTCTCTTGTACACCGTAGATCAGCAAGTTATTTCTTCTGGAACGGTTTTCCAGGTCATCCACCTTTAGTTCTAACGACTGCACTATTTTTTGCAAATTTGTGACTTCATTTGAACAGCGCGACAGAGTGTCCTCAAGCGCAGTCAGTTTTTCCAGTTTTTTATCAATCGCGGACAACCGTTGTTCTTTTATTTCCTTTATATCATTAGCAATAAGCTGTAGCTGTTTCGAAAGCTGGGCCATATCAGGTCCCGGATTGCTCTCAATATCACCGGCAAGCAGTAATAGTTTGACAAGGCATACAACATCACTAATCATTGAACACAGCAGCCTCGGGCTCGGCAGCACAACTAAGCACAGCTCATTAGAATGAAAACATTTTCCGAAACGCTTCCTCACCTGCACGAAAAAGACGAGAGGATTATGCGTCCGCATGTCTTTAGTGCTGTCGAGCCCTTTGTCCCACTGAAGACCGTCAGCGGCTTTTAAGCAGTTCGGTGCCGGTGTCGCCGCTTGGGTGAAGCCTGGGCACTCGAAGGCGCTCGATGTCGCTGTGGCGGGTGGGTGGTATTCCGAGGGAGGCAGCGTCACTGGCGCGTGGCTATCATAGTCGATGTCTGGATGAGGCAAAATAAGTTGGGCCTCGTGACGTGGTCCCCCATTCTTGGCTGGTATCAGAAGCAAGGATGCGATCAACTGCACGAAAAAGACGAGAGGATTATGCGTCCGCATGTCTTTAGTGCTGTCGAGCCCTTTGTCCCACTGAAGACCGTCAGCGGCTTTTAAGCAGTTCGGTGCCGGTGTCGCCGCTTGGGTGAAGCCTGGGCACTCGAAGGCGCTCGATGTCGCTGTGGCGGGTGGGTGGTATTCCGAGGGAGGCAGCGTCACTGGCGCGTGGCTATCATAGTCGATGTCTGGATGAGGCAAAATAAGTTGGGCCTCGTGACGTGGTCCCCCATTCTTGGCTGGTATCAGAAGCAAGGATGCGATCAGCTGCACGAAAAAGACGAGAGGATTATGCGTCCGCATGTCTTTAGTGCTGTCGAGCCCTTTGTCTCACTGAAGACCGTCAGCGGCTTTTAAGCAGTTCGGTGCCGGTGTCGCCGCTTGGGTGAAGCCTGGGCACTCGAAGGCGCTCGATGTCGCTGTGGCGGGTGGGTGGTATTCCGAGGGAGGCAGCGTCACTGGCGCGTGGCTATCATAGTCGATGTCTGGATGAGGCAAAATAAGTTGGGCCTCGTGACGTGGTCCCCCATTCTTGGCTGGTATCAGAAGCAAGGATGCGATCAGCTGCACGAAAAAGACGAGAGGATTATGCGTCCGCATGTCTTTAGTGCTGTCGAGCCCTTTGTCCCACTGAAGACCGTCAGCGGCTTTTAAGCAGTTCGGTGCCGGTGTCGCCGCTTGGGTGAAGCCTGGGCACTCGAAGGCGCTCGATGTCGCTGTGGCGGGTGGGTGGTATTCCGAGGGAGGCAGCGTCACTGGCGCGTGGCTATCATAGTCGATGGTTCATACGAATTGTATTTGTTGTCTGGAACGCGCGCCAGAGTAACGCCGAGGAGGAACAAAATCTTTTTTTTTCTTTATTTACTTTTCTCGTATCACAACAATCACCTTATTCTATTTGAAAAAAAAGCCACTTTTCTCATTCCCTGACTTTTACTTAATGGTCCAATTTACATTAACCGACGGCTTCTTGGCCAATCCCCCGTTGTGGGTGTGAGCCAAATACAAGGAACAAGCAACCAAGCAAGAAAAGACGAGGATAATTTTTTTCGTTTAAACAGTTACCGATCTTTTAGACTAGACCGTCCATCGAGAGGTGGAGGTTTAGCATTTTTTATCTCAAACAGAATTAGTATAAAGGCGAAAATCTCCTATAAGTATCTGAATGTGAAATGTTCGCAATAGACATTACATTACCAGGTTGCCAACCTTTCTCCTTAGTTAATGTGTACTTTCCTGAGGGTGTCCAAGACACAAGACGGCTAGATATTGCAATCAGATCTTGGTGCAAGAAAAAAATTTTAGTCGGGGATTTTAATTCCCATCACACGTGTGCTGGGGTTTTAAAACTGATCAGTGTGGCAAACGATTGTGGGAGTGGTCAACAGACAATATTCTTTCGTGCCTAAATGCGAGAACTCCCACTTTTATTCGCAATCGGTGCCGATCGGCCTTAGATCTAAGTTTCGTAAGTTCGGCTATTTCTAGCTCGTCCTGGACAGCGCTGGACTGTGCCACAAACAGTGATCATTTTCCTATAACTTTCGAGATTTCTTGCCCGATAACCCCACCTTGTTCTCAAGTTCGAGTCTTTGTGAATTATAATAAGTTTAAAAATAACCTGAAATCAGCGTTACCTTCTCACTCTCAAGAGTAACGATTCCAAAGCGATGAAATTAAACGCGGTTATTAAAAGAGCCTATAAACGAGCTGAATTCACTGTCGAATCTGCCAACAGAGCACCTTCTAGTCCTTGGTGGAATGCAGAATGCACACGAGATCACCGTCGACGCAAGGCAGCTTGGAAGAAGCTCATTCTAATGAATCCCCTAAAAATTGGTCTGATTATAAATTCATAGCGGCTAGTTTTAAACGCACCGTTGCCCAAGCAAAAGAGGACTACGATCGCAGACACTACGAGTTCCTTTCGAACCCTAAAAATAAAAAAGCACTGTTTAGATACATGAGAACAAGGAAAATACTGCCGTCTCCAGTTAATTCGGATTACGAACTCCTATCGTCAGCGGAAATGACTAATGCTCTTGAGTTAATTGCTAAAGGACTGGAGAGTAGATTCACATCGACTATACCAAATAATTAGCAAAATTGTACAATCACAACAGATTATGATGAAGTTACCACGTCCGAACTATCCCACGTGATTAAGCAGTTACCCTTTTCAGCTCCTGGCCCCGATGAAATTACAGTGCAAATGATCCAAATTTTATTCAAGTTATCTCCTGGTGAAATTCTTAATGTTATAAATTATTCTTTAAATTATGCCTGGATCCCTTATGATTGGAAACTAGCGAAGATAATTCCGATACCTAAGAAACAGGGATCAGGTTTCAACATAGAAAATATTAGACCAATATCATTGACTTCAAACATGGTCAAACTCATAGAGAGGGTCCTGCATGGCAGAATAACTATTTGGATGGAACATAAGTCAATATTAAAAACACAGCAAATTGGCTTTAGATCCGATTGTTCAATCTGGTGTGCACATGCAGACTTAGCCGTATACAACTTGCTAGAAAAAGAAGACAATACGCCGCACTAGTGACACTCGACATTGCTAAAGCATACGACAGCGTTGAGCATTCCATTTTACTTAACAGACTACAGATCTTAAATTTGCCACAATATATGACGGCGTGGGTAGGAGAATTTTTAAAATCAAGGGAATTTTATTGTGTCAAGGATGGGTGCTCTTCATCTAAATACAAACAGGGTCGCGGAGTTCCCCAAGGAGCGGTTCTATCTCCACTTTTATTTAATATACTAATGAGTTCAATTCCAACCTGTCAGAATATCTATGTCTATGTTTATGCAGACGATATAGCATTTTTTGCAGCCGACAGTGATATTTATGTTCTCCAGCAAAAATTACAAATCTACATGAATATGTTGGAAATATGGCTTCGGTCGATATCAATGGCATTAAATGTAAACAAGAGTGCTCTCCTGGTGTTTCATATAGCAGGTTCGATTTCACTCTCTATTGCATATAAACAGGAACCTATTCCGCAAGTAGACTCTCTAAAATATTTGGGTGTTTTATACAATGAAAAACTTAACTGGAGTCCACATATCGAGTACATTGCAGCTAAGGCGCAACGGGCTTTGGGCTTATTGCGCAGAATGAGCAATCGCAAATTTGGTGTACGTAGGGACACAATGATAATGGTATATAAAATGTATATGCGTCCAATATTAGAATTTGGATGTGTGTTGTTCTCTGGCGGACCAGCTTACAAAATTAAGCCATTGATTATCTTGGAGCGGGAAGCGCTGCGCTTGTGTATGGGGCTCCCTAGGTTTGCAGCAGTTACTGTTATGTATCAGGAAGCGCGTCTGCCTTCATTGCTCTGTCGATTCCGTGTATTAACAGTACAGACATTTCTAAAATTTTATAGCTTGCCGGTAAGAAGAGCGGAATATGTTTTTATCAGTGACCCTGATTCCTTCTTTCTCGCTCATTGGCCACGTTTTCACACACCACAGATAATGTTCGTACAAAAGAAACTGGAAATTATAAATGTCAACATCAGAGAGATAATTGTAACCAATAGCTCAAATCAGTTTCTTATGATAAATTACGAAGAGATTTTTCCTCCAAAATCTAAATTTCAATCCCAAAAATTCTTAGAGAACAGGTTAGAGGATTTTCTGATACATGCACAAACACGAAACGTAATAGCCACTGATGCTTCCGTGAACGAAGAACGGGCAGGCGTAGGAATTGTCTCACAGTCGCTTGGCTGGTGATTCGCTGTGAGGTTACCCGATTTTACTCCGGTTTTCGAAGCTGAACTCATGGCCGTCATCATGGCACTGCGAAAACTCCCGACAGACGAGATCAGGGCGATCATAATAACTGATTCGCTCTCCGTATGCACAGCTCTTACAGCTTCACATAACTCTCGTGCCCTCAAGACATTTCGATCTGTAGTTCCGTCTCAGCTGAAGCACCTAAAACTAGTGTGGGTCCATGAAATGGCTGATGCTTTAGCGCGCGCATCGCTAGATCTCCCAATAATCCAGGTTCTTCCAGTGGTAGAATATTTCACCGCAATCAGATACAGAAAATTGGCAATTCACACTGATCGGATGGAAACAATAACAACGTGGACGGAATACAAACATCTAATCTTCCCACGGAAGTCTCATTGGAGCCAATCTAGACAATCTGAAGTTACGATCACCAGATTTCGATGCCGTGTCCCCCCATTAAATCTATACTTACACAGAGCTGGTCTGACGATATCGCCCCTATGTCAATTCTGCGGAGAATTAGAAAATATTGCACATTTCTTTTTGTCATGCCGCAGATATTCAATTATTAGATCACGACTGCTCATTACTCCGCAGTTAAAAATAGGCTTAAACTTAACTGAAGAAATTGTACTAAGCTTCGGAGCCTCAGGGTTGGAATACTGCCATAGGGATGCCTTCAATGCCGTGTGGAATTTCATGCAAACCACTAAACGTGTACCATTTTAATCTTGCCTTCAAAAACGCACTTTATTAAAATGCGGTTCAATATATCTAATCTCACCAAATTGTTGTGATAAGAGTAATACGGCTGTCTGGAATACGAGCTCAATAGCATAAATTTTGGAAGTCTTAATTTGATGTCTTATTTATTATTACCATTTATACTCTTAATTTTTTTTAACCATTTTACATTCTTCGAATAATATTTTAAGCTTCAACTACATATTCTTGGCCCATCCCCCAGAGTGGGTACGTGCCATAGAACAGAAGGCAAAACAAACAAACAAACAAGTATGATGCGTGGCGCGTGCCGGTAGGAGGCCGGTTTGACGCTGCTGAATACTGTTGGCCACGGCGGGCACTGCTCTTCAGTACTGACTTGGCGCCTAGACTCCGGAGACTCGGCCGTCTCCCGTCCTGGCGCAAGCAACGAGGAATCCTGACTGCGTTCCTGGAGGAATTAACTGCGTTCGTGGGGAGGCCGCGTCGCCTGTTCCACAGCATGTGGGTGACCGCCTCCCCGGGTGCATGGCAATCTTCGCTAACCATGCGAGCTGGTGAGCGATGCCGAGCAAGCAGAGGCAAGTAGTTGTGTTGGCTCTCCTCCAATTCGCACAGAAATAGTGAGGGGACGCTTAGGAATCGAATTCAAGAACCACAGCGTGTTGGGCCTTGTTGGCAAAGTGTTGCCTAGAAAACTAGAAGCACGGATGAACCGAGATTTCACAACCATGCGGAGAAATATCACTCAGATGCGCAAAAAGTGTTCGTAGCTATTTTTCAATCAGGCAGAAAAGTCTGGCAGCAATGTTGCGTACCCTAAAGTCAGCAAACTATGAAAGCTGGATGCAGAGATAATCCCAGCAACTGTAATGTCATAGATGTGTTTGGAAAAAATAAACCATGCGAGAAAATGCCACGCGGATAAAAAAAAATATGTTCATACCCGTTTCCCACTTGCACAGAAAAGCTTGGAAAGTGTTTCGTACAGAAAAGTTGGTCAAAATCAAAACTAGATGCAGAGATAAACCGAGAAATGGTAATTTATAAATGTCGCTCGAAAAACGTCTGCGCAACGTTTTTTCCTCCTTTCATTACCACGATCTTTGGACCTTTGATCGAAACTTACTTTTCTGCGCCATTTATCAAAACCCTGCATTGTCTCTTTGCCGTGTGCGGTACAAATTCTCTGGGCCCGTATTCTCAAACAATCGCGAAAGGCGATAGTAGGCAGTTTTCGAATAGCGTACGCAAAGCTTTGCGTTGGCTTTTCGCGCAAGTGCGCATGCGTCGTACGCTAACCGCTTGCGGGCTCCCGTTAAGTGACGGAAATAGCGGGCTGCAAACGCTAACGCTAACTTAGCGTGCGCTATTCGAAAGCTCCCTAGTATCGCGTTTGGTGACGTAGAATCTGACGCGTTCTATAACTGAAGAAGCACTTGCCTGTGACGTCATTGTTTGCATTGGGCGTAGTTGTAACCAATGTCTCACAACACATGAGTGAGCGTACCGTACGAGCGCAGAGCGACCCGAGAGCGGCGTTTTCGAGTGCATGCTGGCTTGTACGCAGTGGCCAGGCTTGGCTGCGGCTACTTGAAATATAGGTCGTGTTGAAAGCGCTTCCAACGTTTTTTTCTGCAACTGTTTAATGCACAGTATTATACCAGATGGCGCCCTCACTTTCCGGTTTTTCTCAACAGCCAATCAGCGCGCACCAAGGGCGATACTTATGCGATTCTCGCATTTTGCGATCGTTTGAGAATACGGCCCCTGGTCATCCACCTTTACAGAGTGCAGTGGCTCGGGAATTTTTTATGCAGTGTATGATATGTTAGTATGCGCAGTTCAATTCATGTGGTTTATACGTAGTGTACATGTCGCCTGGAAATGGCCGCCAGAGGAACACCGACGAGAAGATGATGAAGTGCGCGCGTATGATGTATGACGCGTGCTGGTGTGACGCAGGCCTGGACACTGCTGAATGCTGTTGGCCATGGCGGGCGCTGCTCTCCTGGACTGAGTTCTTGCGTAGACTGCGGAAACTCGGCTGTCTCCCGCACTTGTACACGCAACGTGGCGACTACGCTGCGTTCCGGGATGAACCGCGTTCGTGGGTAGGACGTGTCGCCGTATCCACAGCATGTCGGTGAACGCCTGCCAACCTGCGAGAGAATCTTCGCCAACCATGCGAACTAGTGAGCCATGGCGAGCAAGGAAAGGCAAGTCGCTGTCTTGGCTCCGCTGAAATTCTCACAGAAAAAGTGAGGCGACGCTTAGGCTTCCCATTAAAGAGCGCCATGAAATTGGATTGTGCAGTAAAACCCAGCCGATACGTTCTTGTAGGGACCGCAGGAAAAAAACTCACAGGGTCCCTTATGCATTCGCCTAAGACGAATCGAATGTGAAAGCCATCTTCTCAGTCGATATATTGACCCTGCCCCGTGCACCCTCCGAAAGCTTTCTGCACCTAAAGTGGTTTTCCACTGCCTCCAGGATTGAAGGCACCTCTCCTTGTTTTGCACTCTCCCGTGATCGTCCCATTTGTCATCAACCTACGATGTAATGCAATGACGTCACTGTGAAGTCACAAATTTTGGCGACCTGTGACGTCATGATGACGTCATATGGTGAGATCTTCACGTGATGATGATCTCTTGTATCGTCTACCGCCGCCGACGGGAGACGCCGACGCTGGACGCCGGTCAATTTTCGCGTTTGATGAGGCATCTAAGGATTGAGCCTTGATGAACATATGAGCCGGGACACGCAACCACCAAAAAAGAGGAAAAACGAAAAAAAATATTTAGTGGTAGAGATTTTTATATCAATGCTTACGCTAGAAGAAACCATGCAAGGTAGCCTGGTGCGTTTACTCACGCCCGATCAGCCAGAAAAGTTTTTAGAGCACCTGCAGTGTCAAATCCTTCTAAAGGAGTAATGACACAAAATTTTGAAGGCGAGATAACTTGTCGGACATATTCCTGTGGCAGGCCCGTAGGCAGGAATTTTTTTTTGGGGGAGGGCACTTGCTGCAGGCCTTTACTATTTCAGAAAAACTCCTATTTTCATTATTTATTTTTGTAAAACACTCTCCTCCATCAAAAGTTCGGCGGGGTGGGGAACGGGCCCACAAGGCACCCGCCAACCCCCGCCTGGCTACGGGCCTGTCGTGTGGACACACAGATATCTACAAAACATCAACAGATAATATAGCTTACAACATATTTAAAATCAATCTTAAAGTGCGTGTCAAGCAACTGCACGCGAGACGCCCCACCTCACGACATCGACACCAACTTGGTTTTAACGTAAACAACCACCAGCCTCCTGTGTCACGGGTGTGTGTTAACCACCATGATCCCTGCCAGCGCTCTCTCCTAGCAGACATTTGCATCAGAAAGAGGGGGAACCTTCGCTATGGATTTGCACGAGAAGAGAATGACGTCCTTGCCTCGGCAGTGTATTTTTGGGGGGTCACGCGCATTTACAACATCGCAGAGGGGATAATAGCAGTATCGAGGAAGCCTACATTGAAAAGAGTTTTCAACGTGGTGCTCATGTGCTCGCGGTTTTGTCTGACACGTAGCCAGCTATGTTTACGTGAAAACCACTCTGCTCGCCGGTGCTCTCTGAAACCAAAACTGCCACTGGGCGCCATAAAACTGTCTCCAAATAATTAGGCGTCGCGTGAACGAGCAAATGAGCTTTCTAGCCGTGATTAGTGGTTCGTTAGCTACTTATATCAACAGAAAAAGGAATGCCCTTTCAGTGCTGCTTTAATAAATTTAGTGCAACCACGGCCGACACCTGGTAAGCGATAACTTTTCCGATGCCTTCGCGAGATATTCGCTAGATGAGTGAGAGTCTCCGAGCGATAATGTTTGCATAGTGTCGGGCCACCGTGGCTGATAGTAGGCGTGTACGGGGTACATTTTAGCGCAATCTACGAAAGAAAGCACGGGAAAAGAGTAGGGGAAAGCACAAAGGTCGAGCGCTAAACTTTAACTGTTTATTCGAAAGGTGAAGCCAACAAAAAATGACCATGTGCGCATGCGTGCGTCAGTAAGGGAAAAAATCACACTTTGAACAGTTTAGCGCTCGACCTTTCTGCTTTCTCCTACTCTTTTCCCGTGCTTTCTTTCATAGATTACGCTAAAATGTACCCCGTAGATTTCAAGCAACTCGCCCAGCAACAAGTCTTACCCGTAGTAGACGGTCGAACGCCTCGCGAGAGTCAAAGTCCCCCGAAAGCGATCGCCGAAGAAAATGACCCCTGCTTCACCAACTCCTAACTTCGTCACTCGTGCATGCAATTGGCGCACTCATCCACGATCTAGTCGACGGATAGAATAGTGGAGATAAGAACGGCATCATCCACGGAAATAATCAACGTATGCGATTGTTTTGGCATGAAAGAGCTAAGCACACGCAACACGACCAGTGGGAACTCCTCCGACAAATAACGATGATGGTGAGCCCAGGCTTATGCGACCGCAGAAACAAACGCCAAGCCCGTGCGCCAGCGCTACAAGTAAGTCTAAAACCAATTACGTCATAGACGCCATCTTTGCAATGCGAATCTCAAAGGCAATGCTTTTGTTCTTGGCAAGTGAAAGTACGTTATGCATGTTGCTTGCGCCACTCATGCGGCTAAGCTTGCCGTGAAGCCAGGCCACGCTGCGTAAAAAGAAAACATGGCCGCTCTCTTCTGCGGTCGCTCGGCCTACTCGGAGCGGACTTGGCCACGTATCATAAAGGAACAGCCCGCAGTTTCGACGTAATAGCGGAGTTCCCAATACATTGGATGTAAGGGGAGCTATGGCTAGTCTGCGGAAAGCGACGTAACAGACGGGAATACGCAGCATTGAGGAACCAGCGGAGTTCTCATGTATATGGCGGTATGGATATGATCTATAAGTTTTATTAAAATTAATCAAAATGGTCTCCTTAGGCATCGACACACTGCTTGCAATGCGATTCCCACCCTGCAAAGGCTCCCCAAGAGTCGTCTGCCGTGACCACTTTAAAGGGGCCCTGCAACACTTTTTCAGCATGGTCAGAAAACCCTGCCGATCGGTAGGCGAGGCTCCTGAGAACACGTGCACCAAACATAGCGAAGCACGCAGCCTGGAATTTACAATTAATTCTCAAAGTCAGCTAGAAATGGTTCTTTATTTCCTCAACAAATGATGCCATAAACCCAAATGATTGCGCTATAAACCCAAAGTCTACAGCCATTGGCTAACTTAAGCATCATGAGCTGCATAGTTACCGTGGTCGCCGCGGGATGCCGACACGTGCCTGCGCTCGCGATCATATTGCAGGTAAACCGCGCGTTCGAAGAAAAAAATGTAACAATAATAGCTGGTGTTTAACGCCCCAAAACCACGATATGATTGAGGGACGCCGTAGTGGAGGGTTCCGGAAATTTCTACCACACATGGGGTTCTTTAACGTGCACCTAAATCTAAGTACACGGGCCTCAAACATTTTCACCTCCATCGAAAACGCACCCCATAACCACTAGACCACCGTGGCCGGGCTTCGAAGAAGAAAGAAAGGAAATTCTCAAGGTCATGACCCGCCCTGACGAAGGGACGCATCTTCTTTCACCCTTGTCATCCGCCTCCCTCAGTAGCTTTCATAGCGCACGCTAGCACGAAAGCAGAGAGAAAGCGCTTGAAACGTGCGACAAATTCCTGTAACTTCGGTCGTACGTGACGGATTCTAAAAATTTTTGTGGGCAGTCGATTCGTGAGGCCCAATAATGTCTTTTAATAATTCCATTCAACGATTGCTTGAATAAAAAAATGGTTGATCCCTCTGTCAAGGAATCGGCATAACACTAAAGTGAAACGTGTCGTCACAGAAGGGGTTGATTGCTTTAGTGCATTGGTATATCAGAGCTCGTATAATGACTGTTGTTGTTTGGAAGATGTAGCACCGCCTGATGTGGGCGCACTCATGTTGACGCCTAGTTGCACATCTGCGTACTGACGACCAACGCCCATGATAATGATTTAACCCTTGCGGTAGCTGAACTTCTTAGCATATACGCGGGCACCGTATATTGTCAATCCCGCGCAAATATGGCATTAACAAGCACATAATAAACACTGATACTCGATATGCACTCCTCCAAAGCGCCATGAAACGCGAAGAGAAACGCTACGCGCGTCGTGTCTTCCCTCTAGCCTGGCAGTTAATTCTCATAGGGTGAGCGGGGAACGCGGTGTGACAGCCATGCGAGCGTCGGAGAGCTATTTTTCGATATGGATGGATACTATGAGTGAGGCGTGTCTACAGCCACTACCTCACGGTGTGTTCAACGAAATTACACTTCTACTGGAAACGCGCTGAATGAGACGGTCGCCGCAACGGCGCGTATTATTTCTTTTCGAGCCTGGTGGCACACATGTCACCACCCCGTTATAAAGGGGACGCTCATAGCATCCGTCCATCCATCCATGCAAGAGCACTGCCACAGGAAAGTGGCAAAGACAAAAGGCGCGTTCATGTAGCCTCCGTTATGTGTTTGGCGATAGCTCAGTGGGCTAAACGCCCGACAGCCATCGTCGCCGACCGAGAGGTCACGGGTTCGACTGTTCCTTATAGTTTCTTATCTTTGCCATTTGATTGCATTCATTTTGCTGACGTATTTCCGTGACGGAAATACGTCATGAAAATCTTGGTGGACCCCGGCCTAAAGCACTTTCGTGTTAAAGAGCGCTCCAGGGCCCCTTTAAGAGACTGTAACAGCCCGTTGGATGGCGGGAACACCGTCGAAACGGTGACCTTTCTGGTTTCTCTCGATATTTGGGAACAGGAAGAAGTCTGCCGGGCTCACATCAGGTCTATATCAGGGGCGCATCAGCCATTGATGTCAGCCCGGCAAACTTCCTGTTTCCAAAGCTTTAGACAAACCTGAAAGATAAGTGTTTCGACAGTGTTCCCGCCATTTAACGGGCTGTTAGAGTCTCTTAAGGTGGTCGCGGCACATCACTTTTCGGAGCCTTTGCAGAGTTCGAAACGCATGGGAAGTGGTGTATCGACGCCCAAGGGACTTATTTTAGAGAAGTATAGTGATATGTACATATCGGATTAATAAATCCATGAAAACGTATATGTGGTGGTACTCCCTGTGGCAAGAAAATTGGATCACACCGAAGCTCTATATACGAGTAACTACCGTAAAATCCCGAGTAAGCGCCTCCCCCCATACAGTGATGGATAATCCAGTAATATTTGGAGGGGGAGGGGCGCTTGCTCGGTCGCGGATCAAAATTCAAGATAGCGGCGAAAGAGCCGCTGAGAATTAATAATGCACAGCCTGCTTGTAATGCAGTGCTTCGTTGAATGTGCATGCATTCGCTGTTTTTATCCGTACTCGGTGGGGCAATAAAAATAGTGAAAGAAACAGTGTAAATGGCGGGAGGAAAGAAGGGGGCGCATATTTCAAATCTCCCGAAAAAGGAATGGGGGCTCTTGCTTGGGATTTTACGGTAGGCCATCCGTAACTCAGCGAAAAGTGACTCTCAACAGAAAACTGCAGTAGGTCTGTGCAACTTAAAGGGCCCCTCACCAAGTCTGACAATTTCGAGCTGACAAGTGCAATGCGTACACTGGGCGCTCACGATCACGTCTGCCAAAATTTGCAACGCGACACGCCGCGGAAGAGGTCAAATTTCAAACTGAACGCCGCTTGCCCTTCATATCGCGGGCGCGCGGCCCAAGATGGAGGGAATGACGTACAACAAAGAATGGCCCTATATAGTTATCTCTGTTCTCACGTCGCTCGTCTACGTAGACCTCAGCGCCCAGAGGTCGCTCACAGCGGCACGTCACACTGCGAGAATTATTCGATGTGGTATGTGAAGATTGTGTAATTTATTGCTTGTATAGATGAATGAAACTTGAGAGGAGCAATAAAACAGATGGAATGTGGGTGTCTGTGTTTATTTTTTTCTTCGAATCGCAACGACATGCGAGACTATAATCTGCCCCCGCTTCGCGTACGTTCGTTATTGCGCCGTTTTCGCGTCGTGCAGGCGCCAGCCCTTGCAACGAAACTGTAATTTTCTACCGTGTTCCAGCGTTCATTAGGCTCATTTATCCTCCAGCGTCTACCTGTGATGTGATAAGTGGCCGTGTGTGAAGGGCCAAGTGAACAGTGAAGCGCGGGAAACGCGTTTGAACGGCGCGCCTCTGAGACCATCGAGGAAGACGACAGGTGGAATCGGCGCGAGACGCGGTGGAAGGAGACGGGAAAAAGAAGGGGAAGAAGATAGGCAGACGTGGCCGGCGATCGAAGGACCAGGGCGCGGGAACAGAGACCTGTCGGGTTCCGGACTCGAGGTAGCAGCAGGTTCCCACCTGGGGCCAAACCAGCCGTCCAAGCACCTGGGGCCAAACCAGCCATCCAGGCACCTGGGGCCAAACCAGCCGTCCTCGTACCTGGGGCCGACCCGGGACCACCTCGGGCCTGGCGTGGTTGAAACGTCGCCAGGACGATCCCGCCAGGCGAGCCACGTGTCTACCCATGCAGAGCCTCGGCCAGCATTCGTGAGCAGCGTGGCAGGAGCCATGCGCGTTCAAGGTCAACGACCCCGGTGGGGAGCAGCGCTGCCGACCGCAGCTAGCAGCGCAGCTACCACGCTACCCAGGCATCGAGTGCCTTCGCTCAACGTCGTTGAGATGTCAGCCCTCTCCCAGGACTTGACCTCCGCTATGGCCCGGTGAACTCACTCATTGCTTCGTTCTATCGTTGACTTTTCGTTAGCACTCTTAGCACTTGTTCTATTTTTTTTACTATCATTAGAGTTCCCTCATCCTCTGTAAATACATTAATTTTCTTCATGCATAAACGGCCTCGTTATTGTCCCGATGACTGTTAAGTCATCGTGGTTCTCTTCCCACAAACACGAGCACGTCGTTTAGAGCTCTGTCTCGCCATATACAGCTCGTTACATTGGCGTCCAAGGCGACAGGACGAAGCCGTTTATTGCATTATTAGTCGCAGGAGTTAGTGCATTCATTTCGCTAAAAGTATAGAAGACCGATCAAAGATGAGTTCAGATCTAGTGAAACTGGCATTGCGCATGGGTCTAGAAGGCAAGGAACTGGTGGCATGGTGCGAGGAACGCGAGAGGCGAATTCGTGAAGAGACGGCTGAGGAAGTAAAGGACAGGATCGAGCAGATGGAGTTCGAAAGAGAAATGAGGAAGAAGGAAAGAGAACTTCAAGAGCTGAAACGGAGAACGCTGCAGTTAAGGCTTAAACTTGCGGAGTTTGAAAGGACGCGACGAGCAAGTAGGGGGTCGCGGCAGGAATTTTCATTACTGGGATCAAAAGCGCAGATGCTAGATGTGTGCTCCGAAGGCAGGGCCGACAGGAGCGAATCAGTGTCTCTCTTTAGCGGCAGCATCGTACCTCGCCATTCCCTTTCTTTAGAGCCAGGTGCTCAGATAGAGGAATGCAGAGAGGTGGGCAGTCAAGAAGGTAACGTTGTTGCTGAGCTTAATGAGGCAGAGGACAACTTCGAAAACATAGAGCAGGACAGTGCAGTCTGAATAAGATGTGCGTTAGAACCTCTGAGAGGCTAAGCACATTTAATGAAGTAAGGTTGTCTCCGAATAACTCCATGGAAGGTGTGTTAAAGGTTGACCTGGATAACGACGGCGATTTTCGCAAAGAAAGCTCCGAGGTGGTGGCCGTCGATTCACGTGTACCTTTGTATGGGGTAACAGGGGCCACAAGCATGGTCAAAATCCATGCGAAGAACTCGCTTGTAAAGGGAGAGCGATTAACTTCTCATGTCGAGACACATGCGGTGTGTCCAAAAGAGACGGAATGGAGTGAGAAAGTACAGGTCCAAGTGGACGGAACAGCGAGTAAAAGTACGGTTGTCCTTATATGATGACATGGTCGCTCAGGATGGCCAAAATGGAAAGGCCAGTAGCGTTAAATTCAGCGCTCAGTCTGTAGAAGGTGAGCCGGAAAATACGAGCATATTGCCTGTGCATTACGTTTTGAGGAGCGAGGAACTCCAGGTGTCTTCTGTGGCATCTACGGGTGCAGAAGGCACTTCCTCTGAGACATTAGGTGCACTGACGGCCTATCACCCAAGGCCTAGTGTTCGCTCGCCAGAAGAACTCGCTCGAACGCTTCTGACGCGTTGCGCGGAAAGACGACGCCGTCAGTTGCATTCCGATCGTTGTTCTGTTGAGGATGGTGAATTGGCAGGGCGTCCGAGTATTTCCATGCAGATTTACAGACAGGCGTCTGGCCAGAAATGCGTCCAAGCGTCTATATTGCTTTGCTCTATATGGCAGAAGTATGTCACTCGTCTCGTCTGGGATGCCATCACTTGAGCACCAAATTTATTAACTGGCTGCCATTTTGGGATTTTGACTGCGGACAACGGAGTTGCATTTCTTGTAAATATTTTAGTTTATGAATTGGCACGCAATGCAAAGTGTGACGTGATGTAGTTTTTCGCATAACTGGGTAAATGTGTAAGAAATGTGTATTGTACTAAGGTGGAGTTTGGCTATACAGGAGTATTCTTTTGTCATTCAACATATTAGAGGCTCAGAGAATGTAGGAGCCGACTTCATGAGTAGGTTGTAACATAAGCCTGCACGGAAGTGTTACAATGTTTTTTTCTTGTGTATATCCGAACACTTCTTGTGGACTTCTTGCGGACGTGTGTTCACCATGACAGTGCAGTGTTCTTGCGCGGACAAGTGGTCAATGCGTCTAAAACATACTTGAAAAGTTTTTTTTTAGAAAAAAAAACTTTTTTTCCCGAAAGAGGGGCATGTGTGATGTGATAAGTGGCCGTGTGTGAAGGGCCAAGTGAACAGTGAAGCGCGGGAAACGCGTTTGAACGGCGCGCCTCTGAGACCATCGAGGAAGACGACAGGTGGAATCGGCGCGAGACGCGGTGGAAGGAGACGGGAAAAAGAAGGGGAAGAAGATAGGCAGACGTGGCCGGCGATCGAAGGACCAGGGCGCGGGAACAGAGACCTGTCGGGTTCCGGACTCGAGGTAGCAGCAGGTTCCCACCTGGGGCCAAACCAGCCGTCCAAGCACCTGGGGCCAAACCAGCCATCCAAGCACCTGGGGCCAAACCAGCCGTCCTCGTACCTGGGGCCGACCCGGGACCACCTCGGGCCTGGCGTGGTTGAAACGTCGCCAGGACGATCCCGCCAGGCGAGCCACGTGTCTACCCATGCAGAGCCTCGGCCAGCATTCGTGAGCAGCGTGGCAGGAGCCATGCGCGTTCAAGGTCAACGACCCCGGTGGTGAGCAGCGCTGCCGACCGCAGCTAGCAGCGCAGCTACCACGCTACCCAGGCATCGAGTGTCTTCGCTCAACGTCGTTGAGACGTCAGCCCTCTCCCAGGACTTGACCTCCGCTATGCCCCGGTGAACTCACTCATTGCTTCGTTCTATCGTTGACTTTTCGTTAGCACTCTTAGCACTTGTTCTATTTTTTTTACTATCATTAGAGTTCCCTCATCCTCTGTAAATACATTAATTTTCTTCATGCATAAACGGCCTCGTTATTGTCCCGATGACTGTTAAGTCATCGTGGTTCTCTTCCCACAAACACGAGCACGTCGTTTAGAGCTGTCTCGCCATTACAGCTCGTTACACTACCTAACCGTTCACGTGGCTTCCTCCCTGACAACAGTTCCAACGGTGCGAGGCGGTGTGTCACGTATACGGTAAGTATCCATGATCCTTGCCAGGCACTTCAAACGTGCGCGTACCGAGGGACCAATCTCGCTGAAACGTGCAGTACACCGCAGAGAACGCCGACACAAGAGCGCTCGCGTGCTCGGGCTGACGCGGTCACGTCATGCGCGTGCGCATGACGTACTGCTCATGCGTGTGCGTCATGTGATCGTCCGGCTCCGATACCTAAGAGGGCAGGGAAGCGATTTGGCTTACGAAGGCCACATGGGGCGAGTGGCAAAGGTCCTGGCATCATGGTTTCGCGCCGTTTCAAAGTATTGGTTTTCTCAGCTCGTAACAAACCAAATTGAAGAATTCTTGTGATATAATGATCTTAATTGCGCACGCAACAACCTCCAGTGTCTAACTACCATTTCGTACGTGACCTGCTGAGGGGCCCTTTAAATTAGGCAAACAACTCTGGTGCACTAAAAATGAAGATGTTGTCAACGGGCAAAAAAAGTAAATAAATAAATAATGCCACTGAAACTAAACGCCAAGTGTATGCGGCAAGACAGAAATATATATATTAACAAGTAACTATCTAGAATAAATAAATAAAAAAAGTAAACAAAGAATCGACAAATAAATTTAAAAATAAGTACATATCTTAACAAGTAAATAAATATATAATAAGCTGACACGCTGCACTTCTGGCCCACGCAAACATAGGTGGAAGTGCTTTAAAGTAGCATATGCTTTCTGTAATTTTTACTAAAATTCTGTGCCATTCATTGAAATTCAGCATCACCTATGTGCCGTGTGCTACACATCTTCGCTGGCCATCCACCTTTAGAGAGTGGATTGGCTCAGGACTTTTTATGCAGCGCATATGTTACACGCAAGTGCCATGATAGTGGTTTATACGCAGTGTATATGTTGTTTGGAATGCCCACCAGAGTAACCCCGAGGAGGAGAAAAGAAGACGAGGATATGCGCGCGTATGATGCGAGGAGCGTGCCGGAGCGAGGCCGGTCTTGACGCTGCTGAATGCTGTTGGCCATGGCGGGCACTGCTCTCTAGTACTGATTTGGCGCTTGACTGCGGAGACTCGGCTGTCTTCCGTACTGGCGCAAGCAACGAAGAATCGTGGCTGCGTTCCTGGAGCAAATGAGTACGTGGGGAGGCCGTGTCACCTGTTCCAGAGCATGTGGGTGACCGCCTCCCGGGGTGCGTGACGATCTTTGCTAACCATGCGAGCTGGTGAGCCATGCCCGGACAAGCAAAGGTAAGTGGCTGTCTTGGCACTCCTGCAAATAGCACAGCAAAAGAAAGGACGCTTACGCACCGCATTTATAAGTGGAACGTGACAATGTTTCATGCCCCGTTCGCCTCACACTCTCATTGGCTTCGCATGCTTCGCTTCTCTGTGGATGCTTCAACCTTGCTGCGAGTAAAGGAAGGTTTGTGCGCGAGACATTTGCCGTTGTAAACTATCCTAGGGCACCTACTGTAAGTACAGTTGCGATGCAACCCAACGCCATTATTCACTATTTTGAGAAGTAGCGAAGTACCCAGTACGCGGTTTTAAAGGGAACCTGGAACGGTTTTGAAGATTTTGTACAAAAGCATTGAGCCGGTAACACTAGTCTTAAACATTTTGCAGGCCAATTGAAGCTGTCTGCGTGAAGTTCGTAATTTGTTACAAGACTTCAAGTAAGCCAATGGCTACAGATTGCAGCGGCTCGACCGAACGAGTTTTCAGTGTCCCGTTTCTATTGTACGTAGAATTCTTCCATTATACGTAGCACCGGCAAAGAGATCAGATTGGCTATGTCCAGTCTACGTCACTAAACCTCCAGTGCACAGCGAACGTAGTCTGCCTGTGTTATAACGTGCTCCATGTTGACGTTCCGTATAATGTTGAAATAACATCGCCCCGCGCATCGTATGTTCTGGGCGCTAGTGAAAGCGCGAGAGCGCTGAGGATGAGCGCGGCTGAAGCGGCCGTGTCCATCCCACGAATGGCACATGCAATGACATCGCCCCAATTGCGAGGCCCGTCGTCGCTAGCTCGTCAAGCTTAGAGGGCACACGAGCAGCAACTGTGAACTTTGATTATAAGGGCGCGGTCGCGATCGCTGGCGCGTGCTGTCTCGGCAGGCATCAGCAGACGGCTCGTATACCGTTCTACATGCTCTCAACGCGAAGGGACTGTGCGAAAATCGCTTTTCTCCCTGAAGCAGCCGTATTATCTTACACCAACGTGTTGTAGAATTGCGCGAGACCGTATCCAAAAGAGTTAGCTGCCAGCCTTACTTGTATAGCATTACGCTTTGTTACTATGGCATTCGTTGCTTCGCCCTTGCGGAAAACTGTGCCTTTTAGGAGCAGGCTCGCCAGGTTCTTAAGCTGCCGCAAAGTCCCCGGCGGTAAGCGTAACCTTATAGTTCCAGAGGCGACCGCTACAGGCGCAGCTCGCGCGAAAGAGAAGTCTTCTTCCTCTTGTTCTTCGAGCGCCTTGATGATGATATTAACGCAGGCAAAACCACAAATAGCACAGCCAACTGTAGCATGCGCACGCTCGCGCAAAAGAGTTCTTCCTCTTGTTCTTCGAGCGCCTTGATGATGATATTAACGCAGGCAAAACTGCAAATAGCACAGACAACTGTAGCATGCACACGCTCGCGCGAAAGAGGTCTTCTTCCTCTTGTTCTTCGAGCACCTTGATGATGATATTAACGCAGGCAAAACCACAAATAGCACAGCCAACTGTAGCATGCGCAGGCTCGCGCGAAAGAGGTCTTCTTCCTCTTGTTCTTCGAGCGCCTTGATGATGATATTAACGCAAGCAAAACCACAAATAGCACAGCCAACTGTAGCATGCGCACGCTCGCGCAAAAGTGGTCTTCTTCCTCTTGTTATTCGAGCGCCTTGATGATGATATTCACGCAGGCAAAACTGCAAATAGCACAGACAACTGTAGCATGCGCACGCTCGCGCGAAAGAGGTCTTCTTCCTCTTGTTATTCGAGCGCCTTGATGATGATATTAACGCAAGCAAAACCACAAATAGCACAGCCAACTGTAGCATGCGCACGCTCGCGCGAAAGAGGTCTTCTTCCTCTTGTTCTTCGAGCACCTTGATGATGATATTAACGCAAGCAAAACCACAAATAGCACAGCCAACTGTAGCATGCGCACGCTCGCGCGAAAGAGGTCTTCTTCCTCTTGTTATTCGAGCGCCTTGATGATGATATTAACGCAGGCAAAACCACAAATAGCATAGCCAACTGTAGCATGCGCACGCTCGCGCGAAAGTGAAGTCTTCTTCCTCTTGTTCTTCGAGCGCCTTGATGATGATATTAACGCAGGCAAAACCACAAATAGCACAGCCAACTGTAGCATGCGCACGCTTGCGCGAAAGAGGTCTTCTTCCTCTTGTTCTTCGAGCGCCTTGATGATGATCTTAACGCAGGCAAAACCACAAATAGCATAGCCAACTCTAGCATGCGCATGCTCGCGTGAAAGAGAAGTCTTCATCCTCTTGTTCTTCGAGCGCCTTGATGATGACATTAACGCAGGCAAAACCACAAATAGCATAGCCAACTGTAGTATGCGCACGCTCGCGCGAAAGAGGTCTTCTTTCGTTGTTCTTCGAGCGCCTTGATGATGATATTAACGCAGGCAAAACCACAAATAGCACAGCGAACTGTAGCATGCGCACGCTCGCGCGAAAGAGTTTTTGTTCCTCTTGTTCTTCGAGCGCCTTGATGATGACATTAACGCAGGCAAAACCACAAATAGCATAGCCAACTGTAGTATGCGCACGCTCGCGCGAAAGAGGTCTTCTTTCGTTGTTCTTCGAGCGCCTTGATAATGATATTAACGCAGGCAAAACCACAAATAGCACAGCCAACTGTAGCATGCGCACGCTCGCGCGAAAGAGGTCTTCTTCCTGTTGTTCTTCGAGCGCCTTGATGATGACATTAACGCAGGCGAAACCACAAATAGCATAGCCAACTGTAGCATGCGCACGCTCGCGTGAAAGAGAAGTCTTCTTCCTCTTGTTCTTCGAGCGCCTTCATGATGATATTAACGCAGGCAAAACCACAAATAGCATAGCCAACTGTAGCATGCGCACGCTCGCGTGAAAGAGAAGTCTTCTTCCTCTTGTTCTTCGAGCGCCTTCATGATGACATTAACGCAGGCGAAACCACAAATAGCATAGCCAACTGTAGCATGCGCACGCTCGCGCGAAAGAGGTCTTCTTCCTCTTGTTCTCCGAGCGCCTTGATGATGATATTAACGCAGGCAAAACCACAAATAGCATAGCCAACTGTAGTATGCGCACGCTCGCGCGAAAGAGGTCTTCTTTCGTTGTTCTTCGAGCGCCTTGATAATGATATTAACGCAGGCAAAACTACAAATAGCACAGCCAACTGTAGCATGCGCACGCTCGCGCGAAAGAGGTCTTCTTCCTGTTGTTCTTCGAGCGCCTTGATGATGATATTAACGCAGGCAAAACCACAAATAGCACAGCGAACTGTAGCATGCGCACGCTCGCGCGAAAGAGTTTTTGTTCCTCTTGTTCTTCGAGCGCCTTGATGATGACATTAACGCAGGCGAAACCACAAATAGCATGGCCAACTGTAGCATGCGCACGCTCGCGTGAAAGAGAAGTCTTCTTCCTCTTGTTCTTCGAGCGCCTTCATGATGATATTAACGCAGGCAAAACCACAAATAGCATAGCCAACTGTAGCATGCGCACGCTCGCGTGAAAGAGAAGTCTTCTTCCTCTTGTTCTTCGAGCGCCTTCATGATGACATTAACGCAGGCGAAACCACAAATAGCATAGCCAACTGTAGCATGCGCACGCTCGCGCGAAAGAGGTCTTCTTCCTCTTGTTCTCCGAGCGCCTTGATGATGATATTAACGCAGGCAAAACCACAAATAGCATAGCCAACTGTAGCATGCGCACGCTCGCGTGAAAGAGAAGTCTTCTTCCTCTTGTTCTTCGAGCGCCTTCATGATGATATTAACGCAGGCAAAACCACAAATAGCATAGCCAACTGTAACATGCGCACGCTCGCGCGAAAAAGAAGTCTTCTTCCTCTTGTTCTTCGAGCACCTTGATGATGACATTAACGCAGGCAAAACCACATTTCCTCGATTTCCTCGACCACACGTTCGGCCACAGCTGCAAGGCCTGCGACCGCCTGTGGTTCCGCAACAACCTGACTACAATAGCTACTATAACAACGTGTGACGTCTTTATATGACAGTAGAGGAATTGTACGGAGCATTCACGGTTTACCCGGTTAGCTCCGAGCCAGCTCCTCAATCATCATTCACTTCGTGGATATGGCGTGATTTTTTTGTACTTATCAATATCAGTAGTCTGAATACTAAAGAGCATGCGAAACAATTTTTCTTGTGAAGATGGGTGGTGAAAGATTTATGCAATAGACTTAAGACCCAGGAGAGACACTTGGAAGAAAGTAGCATAATCAGGTTACATTTATTCATTTTGATATGATATACTTGAGGTTTTATAGGCCGCCATCGCAAAAGTACAGCAAATAATGTAAATAAGAATGAAAAAATAAATAACTGCAGTAAATTGCTCAACATGCATGCGCGTGTTGACGAATTGACTTCATTTACCACATAACACTCTTAGTGTACATTAGACAACCGTTTACCAGTATTTCAACTTAGCGTGGCAACGTGTCTAAGGCAGATGACTTCACTGCAATACATTGTCGAAATAGTAGTGAAGGAAGCTACCGAAAAAATAGGCAGCCATAACAAAATGAAGAAAAAAACATCATAGAAGGAATACCACCATTAGTTTGGGTGAACCTACGAATGGGATTACAATGCTACTCCATATTGGGATAGGTTGCTTATAGGATTTAAACTAGACTGTACTAGAAGCGCTTTGAGTGGGACGAACGAAGGGGTTGAAAGTGAGGCGCCGGCCGTGGGCAGAGCGGAGGGCGCTTCCATAGGCTGGGTGCATGCGCACCGCTCCTCACATATCGAGGAACGCGGGACTCCGCGGTACCTGCGAGCGCGCCACAAGGGACGCTCATCGGCGTCCCATACGTGACCCGCATCCCACACGAACGCTTGGCAAGAAACGCGTGCTTCACAGCCCGCTCATCGCAGCCCTACCCATTTCGACCGTTGCGCCACCGCAGTATTTTCCACATTCCGCGCCTCACCTCCAAGCAGGTGCGGAAGCGATTGTTCGGCACACCCAAAACGGTTCTAGGACACCCTAATTTAAACTATGCCGAGAAGCTGGCTCAGTGACTGCACCTCAACGCAGCCATCTAACCCGCTAATCTTCGCGATGCAGACGATCGTACTTGTGATCACCAGCCAGCTACTGCTGACCTCGGTGCGCATCTTTGCCGGTGCATCACTGGAGGTCGCAGTGCCGTGTTCCGCGACGGTGTCAGCATGCTACCACCTGTCGCTTGTCAACAGTCGGCCCGGGGTAACCGTGCCGCCAGGGTAGCAGAGGCTACCGGAACCTAAAGAATCGCGGACGGCCACATCATCATCGACGTCAACAGCTTTGCCGCATATAAAAGCGCACCCGCCGCCAGCACCGCCCCGTGGGCTCTGTGACTGCACCTCAACGCAGCCATCTAACCCGCTAATCTTTGCGATGCAGGTTAGTAAATCATATACGCTGTTTGCAAAAAAATCTAGCAATTACGCCTTGGCGCAGTTCCCGGGCCCACGGTGCTGTCTCGCCATTGCCGCCGAATGTGTTTCCGTTATTCATTCCTTGCTCCTGTTATCAGCTGTTGAAACTAACCCTGGCCCTAGCGGAAACGAGGCCGTGTTGACAGAACTTCAGAAAATAGCCGCTGGCCAATCCAAAGTAATTACTGAAGTACAGAGCCTCAAATCTCAGCTAAACACTACTGAGAACATTCACGGATTTATGCAAAAGAATGACCGACCTAGAGGCACACTACCAGAGATCGAAAAGATGCGGGCAGAGACAAGCAGCATGTCTCGCAAGATCGAGGAACTAGAAGACCGCCTAGACGACGCGAAAAACCGATCATGTCGAAAAAACCTCATCTTTATTGCATCTCTGACCCCACTGACAGCGAAACATGGAACGATTCCGAATAATTAACAATTGATTTCTGTCGTAATAATATAGGAATAACCGTAGGACATCATGACTTCGAAAGAGCTCATCGCCTCGGTCGTCATTCGCTCGGTAGAAATCGTCCCATAATCGTGAAATTCGCATATTACAAAACCAAGAATTCGATCTTATCAAATGGCCGAAAACTAATAAATACAAACTTTAGCATTGGCGAGGACTTTTCGCTCTCCGTTCGACACGCGCGGAAACAACTAATTGCATTTGCCAAGGCTAAATCTGCTAAGTTCTCTTTGCAGTATAAAACCCTGCACATCGGTTCGAAACGTTGTTTTTCATAATTTCTCTAGAATAGTTAAGAAAATCGCATAGCAATCGTCCCGTCACCATGTGCCTACTAATCGACAACGCGCGGCACTTCCCAAACCCCTCTCATTTTCCGTGATATTTACTAACATCTCCAGTTTCCTCCAAAGCGCGAACTCTTATCGAACGTAATTTCGTCATCCGGGAGCGACATACTGGTACTAACTGAAACTTGGCTGAACTATAACGTTTCGGACGCCGAAATCCTGAATGACTTACCCGAATTCCGCATGTATCGTAGCGACCCAAAAGCACTCGAGGGGGTGGTGTTCTGGTCGCAATTAACCAAGGTATAACATGCTCTGTTGTACACGTCACAACCGACATTGAATCATTATGGCTCATTTGTCACACTCCTCCCGTGACAGAGCTCCTTGGCATTTGTTACAGACCACCACAGACTAATCCCGACTTCTGTAGACACTTGAACAATATAGCCTAAGGCAATTTGTTGTCACTTACCCCAATGCTCGCATCCTTCTCTTCGGTGACTTCAATTACCCAAACATCGAATAGCATAATTTAGGCGTTTCCTCATAACAATGTCATGCAGAGGCTAAAAACTTCATTGACGTATGTTTAAATTTTCCCCTGAGTCAGTTAGTCTCGGAACCAACACGCGTTTCACAAGAAACAGCAAATATCCTAGCTAATACTAACAGTCCTGAGCCCAATTCATCTATCAGTTACCTCCCAGAAATTAGCGACCATAAAATCATACATGCTCTATTCTCAGTCAATTCCGTTACAAAGTACACATCCGCCTTTACTACAGGGGAAATACGGTGCAATAAGCGAAGGCCTTAACACCTTTTTTTTCCGAGTGTAAATCCGTGTTTCGCAATCGCACAATACATGAAAACTGGTTAATATGTAAAAATAAAGTAAGTGTGCTCACTAACATGTTCATTCCAATGGTTGACTTTTATACTAATCACAATAAACCATTGTTTTCTGTACATTTAAAACGGCTGGAAAATAAACAAATGGTTGTTCCGTTCGGCCAAACGCCGTGACACCCGGACTGATTGGGATAGATACTTCGAAGTTGAAAAATCATATCTAGTTGAGATACGGAACGCCAATCATTCATTTTATCACGATGACTTACCAAAGCTACTAACCAGTAACCCCAGGAAATTTTGGCACATTTTAAATCCAAAGCACACTCTCGACATCACACTGACTAACGACGCGTACGAACCAGTCACAGATCATGAGTGTTCGGAAATATTTAACAGCGCATTCGCATCTGTTTTTACTAAACAATTCTAAGGTACTGAAGAGTGATAAATCAATTTGTGCTGCCTTTTCACAGTCACTCGCCTCAGGAATCATTCCAGATGACTGGAAAACAGGGAGGGTCGTTCCAGTGTACAAATCAGGTAACAGAGACTCACGCTTGAACTGCCGCCCTATAGTGTACCCTGTAAAATCACGGAACACGTCATCTACTCTCAAATCGCAAGTTTCTTGGACTCCTGCAATTTTTTCCATTGATCACAACACGGATTTCATACAGGCCTCTCCTGCGAAACACAATTGGCGCTCTTTCTTCACGACTTGCACATTAACCTTGACCGTAACATGCAGACCGATGTAATCTTTCTAGACTATGCGAAAGCTTTCGATAAAGTTCCTCACCGGCGCGTTTTGCTAAGACTTTCACAGCTGCACCTGCACCCTAACATTCTTCAATGGATTGAGCAGTTTCTCACTAGCCGTTCTCAATGAATCTTTCTTAATAGTCACCTGCCTAACTTTCTCCCAGTCACATCAGGCGTTCCCCAAGGATATGTCCTTGGTCCCCTTCTATTCCTAATATATATTAACGACTCGCCCGATCCTGTATCCTGCAGCATTCGCATGTTCGCCGACGACTGTGCCATTTATCGCACTATCAGTAATAAGCGTGATCACCTATATCTCCAAACATATCTTAACAGCGTGCTTAATTGGTGTAACACATGGTTAATGACCCTTAATTCTTCTAAATGTTAGCTTGTGTCTTTGTCCCGTCGCCACAGCCCATATCGTTTCCAGTATTCCATCGTTAACACCCCGATTGAATCAGTACGATTTTATAAACATCTTGGCTAACCTTGTCTTATGATTTATCATGGCGTACCCACATCGCTAATATAGTTTCAGCATCCAATAAACCACTTGGTTTTCTCAAGCGCCATCTCCGCCTAGCTCCCCCACATGCTTGCGTATCAATCACTAATCAGACCGAAATTAGAATATGCATCTGCCATAAGGAGCCCACATCAAGCATATTTAATTATAGCATTAGAAGCGGTACAAAATCGTGCCGCCAGATTCATTCACTCATCTTACTCATACGATATCAGTATTTCATCTTTGAAAGCAAAATCTGGACTACCACCCCTTTCTTTGCGTCGCCGCACTGCAACACTCATACTTTATCACAAATTCTTTCATTCTTCGCTGAATCAGCCACCTTATATAACAGCCGCAGCACGCATATCTCATCGAACAAGTCATCCATTTCAGGTTGCCCGCGCATGATCGCGAACCACTGTTTTTTCTGCCTCGTTCTTTTTTTGAGCAGCCACAGACTGGAGCGGCCTCCCCCGGGACATCGTCACCATGACCTCATCACCTTTCTTTCAAGACCGTGTTACTGATCATCTTCAGTACTAAAACAACGTTTTCTGCTCATTGTTAACCTAAATAGGACCCCACCACTCATGTAATGCCCCTCCTATAGAAAGGGGGTCCTTTAAAGGGGTCATGAAGCACCCCTTGGGCTTGTTTAAAAAAACACATCCTGCGGAAAGCTGGCACGGCTATCAACTGCTCTGTCAAATATTACAGTCGTGCGCGCCGCGTAAAGGCCACAAGCGGAGCGCGAAGTTGCCGTTTCCTCAGGCGCCCTCTTTTCAAACAGAGGCCCGTTCTCACTCTCGTCGGTGGGCGGGGCGTCTGCACGTTGACGTCGCGGATCTGCCAGTTTACGTCGCAAGAGACATAGCATGCTTATTGGCCGATAGCCGACGTAAATCGAGAGCGGCGTTCGGATCAGATGCGCTTCTTGCCGCGGGGTGCCGCCACTTGCCGGCGACGCACTCCTCAGTACACGGTAGCCGCACTCGCGCAAGCGAATCACAGCGGGAGAGCGATCGCGTTTCATGACGCGCGCTGACGTAACTTCTTACCTCCGTGCCATTCCTCCCAGTCTAGCTTCCAGTGCGCTCGTCGGCACGAGAAAAGAGAGAAAGCGCTGGGAGCGTGCGCCAAACCCCCGTAACTCCGCTGAATCTTGACGGATTCGAGAAATTTTTGCGGCATACGATTCGGAAGGCAGTAAACTCCGATACTGAGGTCATTAGATAACTACCTGGAAAAGTGGTTCATGACCCCTTTAAGGTAATAAACTGAACTGAACTGAAGGTAAACACATGAGCTCTAGAGTGACATGAAATTGGTTTACAGGTAGTATATATGATGCTATTCTCAGTGCTATGAAAGTAATCTCACAGAAAAGCAGTATATCACTGGGTCATCCTCAACTCCGTGAACCTTAACCCTCAATAACTCCTTAACCTCTCAACAGAAAGCTCTAGCAAGTGTGGGTCACAGAAATTGGGCAATATCCACTACTCACCACTGCGAATAAAAAAAACTAAATAAAGGAATAAATAATGCCGCTCAAAAAAAAAACTGCAGGTGCCCGAGGCAAGGCAATAATAAATAAGAAATAAATAAATAAGCAAACAAACAAACAAATAAATAAATTAATATAATTAAAAATAGTTATCCGAATAAATAAATAAGCTGCGCGCTGCTCTCCTGGCCTACGCAAATCGAGGTGGAAGTACTCTAAATTAGCATACGCTTTCTGTACTTACCTAAAAAATTGTGCCTTTCTGTACCCTTCATCAACAGCAAGATGGCAAGTTGGGCCAGTTGGTTTACGCTCATTTTGAAATTTTGGTTGAAGCGGACCGAAAAACGGACTAGAAGAAGTTGACAGGACAGCAATTACGGACAGTAAGCGCTGTCCTGTCTGCTTCTTGTGGTCTGTGTATTTCGGTGCGCTTCAACCAAATTTTCGAGACCTTCATCATCATTTTGCCTTACCTTTGTGTCGTGTGCTAAACAGCTTCACCTTCACAATGACAAGTGACTCATGAATGTTTTACGCAGTGTACATGTTAGTATGATTGTATTTTACGAAGTGTACATCAAAGTGGTTTGTACGCAGTGTATGTGTTGTGTGGGAATGTTCGCCAGAGGAACGCCGAGGAGGAGAAAAGAAGACGAAGAAGTGCGCACACTACTTCAACTGGGACCGTGCTGAATGCTGTTGGGCATGGCGGCAGCTGCTCTCCTAAACTGCGGTGCGGAATTGCGGAGACGCAGCCGTCTCCAGCAGTGGTCCAGGGAACGATGAATGCCGGCTGCGTTTCGGGAAGGACCCCGTTCGTGGGGAGGCCGCGTCGCCCTTTCGAGATCATGTAGGCGATTGCATCCCCGGCTGCGTGGCGATCTTCACTAACTGTGCGAGCTGCTGAGCCATGTCGACGAAGCAAAGGCAAGTGCCTGCCTTGGCTCTACTGCAATTCGCACAGAAAAAGTGGGAGGATGCTTACGGTTCACATTGTAAGAGTGGAACGTAATAGCGTCTCGTTTGCATCGCTTTCTCATTCGCTGGCCATGCTTCGCTTCTTGGTGGATGCTTCAACTGTGCTGCGAGGTTTGTGAGGGAGGCATTTAGCGCTGTAACCTATCCTAGCTTCTTGTTTTATAGACATTCTTATTTGATAAGAAGCTACAGGCGAACGCTTAGTGAAAGATAAGCCATATTATAATCGCAATCCAGCACAGTGCATTTTGCCGCTTATAGATACAGCAGATTAAATTGCCGACTTTACAGCGCATCGGAGTTGACCATTCCGGACTTGAAATGGTATAGCGCATTACGGGGAAGAAGAAACGGCCTAGCAGACCGACACAAGAGGACAGAGCGCTAACTTCCAACTGAAATTTATTGTCAAAATGCATCAAATATGTAGACTTGCGCAAGCATACAAAAACACCCTAACGCAACGCCAAGATTAGACACCATCGCACCGTCACACACCACAAATTCACAGACGGTTTCCCTGATTTAGAAAGGCCACTTCATGTTCAGATAAAGCCAAGGAAGGAGCGCTGATACACGTGATGCCAGCTCTGGCTATACAATGCGCCTCTATTATTTCTCGAGTGATTTGTGACGGGTGCTTTTTTAACACTTCACATTGATCAAACATGGGGGAACATCCACAATCGCGGCAGTGAATTCCAATATGGCCCTGGATAGCTTTGTGAACATTGTAATGGTGCTCTTTTAGCCTTTCATTAAGGCAGCGTCCCGTTTGGCCGATATACCTCTTACCACATGAAAGTGGTATCGAGTAAACAACCCCCACTTCACATGGCACAAACCGAGTTTTGTGGTGTTTGACGTGCGATGGTGTCTAATCTTGGCGTTGCGTTAGGGTGTTTTTGCATGCTTGCGCAAGTCTACATATTTGATGCATTTTGACAATAAATTTCAGTTGGAAGTTAGCGCTCTGTCCTCTTGTGTCGGTCTGCTAGGCCGTTTCTTCTTCCCCGTAATGCGCTATACCATTTCAAGTACGACGAACCAACTCGCCCAATCTTCAACACTTGTGGACCATTCCGGACGCCATAGGCACTTGTGCCATGCCAATATGATACGCTGCTCGAAGAAAGAGGGTAAAGCCCGAAAAAACGACCACATAAACTTGGGCGCGCAAAGGACAGGAGCTTGTCTGACCTAGTCCACGTCGTCCTCGTTTCGCTCTTTATCCTCGTTCGTCATGAAACACGAAGAACATCAAACAACCACCCGCCTTAATCGTTCGACGCCAAAAATAAAAATGCTCAAATATAAGTCGAAGGTTTTCGAAATCAGACAAGCCTATCTGGAAGAGAAGAGTTTATTCCTTGGCGCAGCGTAAGGCGATGGCACAAGCTTTCGTCCGTGCAATGCACGTGATTTTTTTGTTGCGGAAGTGATCGGTTTGAGTGCCTCTAATATTTGTGCGAAGCGAAGCTTACTGATCTTTTTGTATTTTTCTTGCTAATCAATAAAGACGCTCTGACGAAGACTACAAACTACTTGACTGTCGTTTTCATTTCATATTTATGCTGCCGAAGGCACCTGCTGTCTTCGTCGAGCAACTCTACATTGAGGCGGAGAGAGTGAATAAATGTGAATATTTTGAGAACATACTTAGCACCGGCACCTTTTGTTCAGGATGGTTTGAGCTCGGGCCAAATCCTGAACCCTCGCGACCAGCCTTAGTCTATTTTAATGGTTGGAGCTGGCCAGGGCTCTCTTGCAAAGCTCGTTGTTGTGGTAAGGATTGCGGCAAGAGATAAGTGGGAATTGCCTGCAGCCTCCTATAATATACCGAAGTGAACCGCGCTCGCCACAGAAGCGGCACTACGCAGATAATTGTGTACGAAACACATTGCTGTAAGAACTAGGGGTGTGCGAACAGTGAATTTTATAACCGAATGGAATACGAATCAAATAGTGATGACACCGAATCGAATGTGAATACAAATTGAATGCTGTTTGCATGGATTTCGAATAGTAAGGTAACCGTAGACTGGTAGGGTAACACCGTACTCGTATAAAGCAGCAACTTCAGCCTTCCCAATATTTTGTAACTGCAGGCTGAAGTATAGCAGTGACTAGAATATTCCAGGTGGTACCTTGTCAACAGCTTTTAAATAAAACTGATATATATTGATTAGGCATTTTTCATGAGTTAACATTATCGTGAATTTTATGGTGAGAGATAGAAGTTTTAAGCAAAAACGCCTTCATTCTCTTATCAATTTGGCCTCGATATTCCCGTAAGTACATGGGCTGCATGCATTTGGGGTAAATCGATTATGAAAAGAAGAAAAGTTACCCCTCTTGCTGTTTCAACGTCTTGTTCCTTCGTGCATTATTCGTCATTGCTGATTATTCGAGAAATATTCGAAAAATATGAATGAGAACTCAGTGGTAGAACATCGTGGTAGCTCTACCACTGGACGCGTTATTTGAAGGTCGCAGGTTTGGTCGCTGTCGGCGGCAAGTTATCATTTCGTCCACTTTACTTTCCTCACATTTATATCATAATTACTACAAATAACAAATCCTATACTTTCCTTGCCATCATTGTCTGTTAGTTCTCATTAATATTGTGTCTAACAAAGAAAAGCGAGCCCTTAAAGGTCATCTTCTTTCCTTGGAAAAATATTTCGAATATACACTATTAGATTCGAGTACTTAATCGAATAGAACGCTATTCCATTCGTTATTCGAAATTTTCCAATATTCGCACACCCCTACTAAGAAACGATTTGAGGGCGTTGTTTTTTATGAAAAAGTTTGGCACATACGTTTTGGCACATACGTGCGAAAGATATCGCACGTAGTTTCCGGGAGTTATCGGTGAATTCGAAGGGCCCTGTTGTTTTGGCACATACGTGCGAAAGATATCGCACGTAGTTTCAGGGAGTTATCGGTGAATTCGAAGGGCCCTGTCCGGTTATATGGCAGCGACCGCGCTGGGTGCACTGGAAGGTGGCAGCCCTGTTACGTATCGTGACGAAGTGACTAGATTTGGATGAAGGCCAGTCGCAAAAGAATCTGGTAATGAAATAATTTTCTTTATTGCCGTTCTTTTAATCTGGTAATGAAACTGCTGTTTTTTATGCGCAGCATTTATTCGCGAACCAATGACCCTTTGAGCGTTTGAGGACAGTATGATTGCAAGACGTACATCGCTGACATGTCATGATTTTATTATAACGTGATGCACCTGTCGCGTACGTCATGATATTTTTCCGAGTCACCTGTGACTCATACTCACATATTATGGCACATGATATGTGGGCATGTGCCACAGGTGATTCGCCGAATATAACAACGAAGGACAGTGAAAAGATACTGGTAATGAAACTGTTCTTTTATTCCGGTGATCAAACTGCTGTTTCAACCCCGGAGCATTTATTAGCGAACCAATGGCCCTTTGAGTGTTTTACCTATCCGACCTCTAAGCTCCTGCTTATGAGCGCTCATTGTGTGGTATAAAATAGAGAAATACATAACATTTCTTAAATATTTCTGCTCGTATGACTCAACAAGCTATGGTGTTGTGTTCTTCGTCCCCCAAGGAATACGCCAACAGACACTGCTTGTACTTCGTTACAATAAACGTGACGTTTGTGCTGTAATGTGAGTGCTGGCGTTGCGTCGGACAAGGAGCTTCCATTTAGAAGCCAGTGTAGTCAACGTGCTTGCAAAGCCCACGATATGCACACTACTACTCAAATTACACAAAGACGGCTCAATGTACGGCATATATAGGCAGCGACTTCCTGACTGCTTCGCACGAAATCTATTTCAACAATGCGTACGCTCTCCTATAATTTTACCTTCGAGATAAACACTACGAGGTAGATCGACACTTTTTGGTAAATTCAGCATTTGGGGACATATCGTAGCCTAACAGAAATGTCGACTACACTGGAGCCTTAAGTGTAGCTAATGGTTCACAGTAACGTCGGCACCCACGGTGGAGCACAGACGTCAGTTTTATCGAAACGAAGTGGATGACGCTACGGTGCGATGACGTGCACATCATAAGTAGCGGTCGTTGGCGTATTCCTCCAGGGTCGAGCAACGCTTGACCATGGCCTCCGAGATTAGCTCCGGCAGCGCACCGGAGCTAATCTCGGAGTCCACAGCTTCAATATAGCTTGTTGAGTAGTTTGAGCAGTAATCTAATGTTTATTACACTATTATAAACCGGATATTGAACACTCCTACTCGAACTGATATTGCCTCGACATCACGCCTGCATAGGGTGTTTTTGCGAAGGTGTTTAAAGCACTGACGAGGCTCTGTGGTAGAATGTATACTCGGCTGCCAAGCATAATGCCTAATGCCTGGGTTCGATTTTATCCTTACCGTTATGGCCAAGACGGTCAATATTATACGGAAATAAACAAATAAAATCCCGACCATAACCACAAAGTGAATGATGTTAGATGAGCTTCCTCGGAGATAATCGGGTAAACCGTGAATACTGCGTACAGTTTCTCTACTGTCATATAAAGACGTGACACGTTGTTATAGTAGCGATTGTGGTCAGGTTATTGTCGAACCACAAGCGGTCGCAGACCTTGCAGCTGTGGCCGAACGTGTGTTCGAGGAAATCGCGCTTGAAGCGCGCGTCGGCGCCACCAACTTCCGGTAGCGACCACTTTCGGCGCTGGGCCGCTGCATCCCACGCCCGTACCTCTTCGTGGTTCTCTTGCCGCCGCTTCCGCGCTGCTTCGGCTTCGCGGGCTTGTATCTTGGGGTCCGCACGACGCTGACATCTCTCTGCGGCCTCGCGAGCTCTCACCGCAGGGGTTTCGCGGCGAGCCCGCACTCCTTCTGCCATCCGAGCCCTCCGCTCCGCCACCTTGTCTTCTTCGTTCATGTTATTAGTATCGAAGCGCACTGACTGACGAATGTCGAAGGAGTTAGGAAGCGCGCATTTGTGGCCCTGTAGCGGTCTCCTATCAAACTAGAGCACGCGCTGGAGTGGAGCGAGCGCCGCATGCTACAGTCTGCTATGCTATATGTGGTTTTGCCTGCGTTAATATCATCATCAAGGCGCTCGAAGAACAAGAGGAAGAAGGCTTGTCTTTCGCGCGAGCGTTGGCTTTTATCACATGCTGGAGTGGAACACAGAAGTTACAGCAACTACCTGCAGTGACAGCAGTGACAGCAACAGAACAGTAACTACCTAGGTGCTTCCGCGCACCGAATGATCATATGGGCTCCGCCTCACGCGGTCCTCGATGGCAATGAGACGGCCGATGCCGCTGCCCGCGCGCTCACTCTCCGGGCACCAGCCTCGTCCCCTGCCGATCCGGACCTCGAACCCAAACCCGCATACACCTTCAAGGAGGTCATACAATTTTATCAATCCGGCCATGACATCTATCCCAAACCGTGTAAGGGCCTCGCGAAGGCGGAGGAGCGAATCCTCCTTCGCCTTTATGCCAAAACTCTATTGAGCCCGGCAATCACAAAAATCACACTTTCGCCTCAAGGGCGAAGCAATGAATGCGATAGCAAGAAATTGGAATGTCACAGGAAGAGCAGCAAGCAGCTCGACACTTGCAGAGCGCTGCTCAAACACAGAGAAGGAGGCACGAAAAGAACGCAAAGGTATACATAGGACGAGCGCCAGCTGTCACAGTTGTTATTTCAACTAGCCCCCACTTTGGCTGTTCTAGCTATCAGATCACTCGGTTCAGCGCAAAGTTTCTGGTGAAAGCACACGGCATACAAAACTCCCCCTCAAGAGATAATCCCGCGAGCGTGGTCGACCACGACCTGTATGTCCACGGCCGCTCGATGAAAAACACTTGGTGCGGCCTGCCGCGTGGAGCGCATACTGCGTCGCGCGCCTAGTGCTCCTGGCTGCCGCCGCGGCGCCACGAGTGGGGGAGCCTCTGGGGAGACCGAAAGCGAGAGCGCTGGAATGATTGCAGCGGATCGCGGCTTGACAGCGCAGCTGCTATGCGCTTGTTAGTTTTTAAAGGGTTACAACAAATCGCACAATGAGATTTCATTTAGCGAGTTCTCGTAAAATATTCCGATTTTGGGTCAGTGTCCCTTTAACCGTCGCGAAAACGTGTCTTGTAAACATTGCAAAGCATTGGTGATGTTTTTCGAGAAAGTTTTTTTTCAATAAATTGTAGAAACATGAGTACTGTTTTTCTAGAACGTTTTTGTATCTCGAGTAAGTACGCTTGTTTGTACACTATAAAAGCTTTTACAAACGTGTTGGGTTGTTCTTGGTCTAGATCAGACGGCAGCGGCTAAAATTGTGGTGGTAGTTATAAAAATTACGCTGAAAACCCTCATTCGCTTAGAAACTCTTATGCTTGGAAGTTAAGCGCAATGTAGACAGTTCAAATATTGTCACAGGGTCGTGACGTCGACGAAGGCAGCAGTCAGCAGGTCCAAGATTAAACTCTTCATTTGGCCGAACTTGTGGCCGAGAAACTGAAAGTCAAACTACAGCAATACACGGATAGCGGCGAACAGAGCGTCGACCGTCGATCAACTGACAAGCGGTCAAGCGCGTCGGATTTCATACAGGCGCTATCGAACTTTCCAGCGATATCGCTGGTGGCGGCGTTATCTCTCGACAAACCTGGAACATTCGCGTGCGGCGCGCAATCTTAACAAAACGATCTACTGCAATCGCGAAGCTTCTCGAACACTGCTTCGCGGACAGCGTCGAGCGTCGATAACCGTTGTTATAATATGGGTTCGGGGAGCAGGTTTAGTGTACAGTGTCAGAGACGCTCGTAAGGGCCGCAAGGAAGAGGACGCAGCTGGCACGGCACACAAACATATATTCTGACATAAACATACACAAACAAAATAAATACAAACCACAGCAAAACAATCAAAACGCGAAGCGTCTTTAGGAAAAAGTTCAAGGAAACGCCGCGCTCACGCTACGGGCCTTGACTTGGCGTCGTGGCTGCGTTGCGGGTCTTGCTTGAGAAGGGCCAGGCGGGATGTCGCGGGCTCCTCTGCGTCCGCTGGGCGCCGGGGCCGAAGACGCGTCGTTGCGAGGTCCCTCGGGCGTTGACGCTCGACCGGGTCCCTCCGACAGATGTTGGCCTCCCGAACGCTGACGTCCGACCAGGCCAACGCGTCTTCTCTGCTCGAGCTTCTGGCTCCGTCTGATCGGTCGACGTGGCCTGTTCCTTTTCTTTCTTTTTTTTTCTCCTCGCCCCACGCGGGCACGTGCAGGAAGGTATCTTCAAGACGTGCGTGCTTGCACGTTTTCGTCGCCGCTTCGTCGTTTTCTCAACGGCGTCAGGGCACTTCATCACATAAGCCCCCATTTGAAGAAGTGTTCGAGGGGAACACTTCAATGTGGACACGATCCCAGTCACGCTGTCTTGACAGCACACACTTTCACATCGCTTGACACATACACGCGAAAGATATACAATGGATGAAGACGAAGATAGGTCATAATTATATTACAGCCACACTAGTATACAAACAGGTGGCAGTGAGCACGGTAGTGACTAAATGTAGTCACTCCTCGTTTGTAGCCACCATGGGAATAGGTTTACTATACAATATCACAAAACATATGTGATATACCTCCAAAGGTTTAATGGTCACATAATAGACAATAAGTGCTCTCACAGAGGTGCGAACAGAAGTGAGTGACATCTATGTTCTAGACAAAAACAGGATATTGGTAAGATACAGACACATCACGAGGAAGGCAACTTTTCTTAGCATACATGACGTCATCGGTAGACTGCCCAAAAAACAACACAGTTTTCTTGTATCTCACCAAATTGCGGTGAGCACTGTCGCACCAAATAGGCCGACTCTGAAGCGCTAGCGCGTGGAAGTAGTGTTCATGCTTGTGCACATGCGCATGGTGAGCATATGCCTTACAATCACGTTGTGCAAACCGTGGCACCTTACTGCGTCTCTGGTGTTGGAAGTTATGTTTCTTTCTCTTATCATTTTCTCCGCAGTCAGCCTGTCGTGCTGTTTGCTGCAAGCGCGCCGATTTAATTTTCGATGTTCTCAAACGGACTTTAGGATAGTTTGCCTGCCGGCACTCGATTTTAGAGGCATTTGATTTACGCCTGCGTTTCCGCACATTCTCTGTTTGTTTGGCTCTATCAAAGAGGTAAGGCCGAGCCGTTTCCTTTCTGAATCTCGAAGTTCCCGTGATGTCTTGGGCTGCTTTCCTTGCGTTGGGAACACGATTCTTACGGTCTAGATTTAGCTCCGCAGACAAAGTGTCCGATACTAGAATACATCTACAGCCAATCTGGGAACATCTGGTGTCATGCACTTCACCTGAAATACGCAGCCATCATTTTGGCACACAGTTTCCTCTGCTTCTTCGTGGTGCCATTCGCTGACCCTACTCGGAGCGATCTCACCTACTTTGCTTGAGGTAGAGTGTGTCTCATTCAATCCCGCAAGATCATCCACAATGCTATCCAAATTACTTGGTAGCACATGGACTACCTCATGTTCATGCAGACTCTCAACCCGTTCTTCGCAACTACTTGTTGTTGCCATAACCACGCCATGTGGTGCGTTAGAGCAACTGGCGTCTGCTTGGCTTTCAGTTTTAAAATGGTAAATATCACTGTTATATATTGTGATACATTCATCATAGGCATTGTGAATGTCACTCACAGGGGACATATAATGATTTATACTGATGGGAACCACTGTTCGGTCACATTTCAGTTCGGCTACTTCCTTTATAGTTGTAATGTTGCCAAAAGGCTGTTCGTGCTCACTAATGAGCATCTCAGGACACATGAAGTCCTTGTATTTTCCCTTATGCTGGGATGGAACGCCGGCGTGTACTAATTGAGCGTGCTCCACATGATCATCGCACTGCACACCGCGCCCTAATATCAGACGTCCTCTTTTATCCGCGGAACTCCTGTCTAGCATCAAACTGCTAGCGTGTACGTCTTCCGTACGCAGTTCTTGTTGAAAAGTGGGGAGCTGTCCCTCTACCATACGCATTCCAGTAGAGCACGACTGGCGTTTTAACTCGAGCCTACGTAGAGCAGCTTCCACCTCTTCGCGTTGAGCAATAAGTACTTTGCATTGAAATTCATGTGCATGTGCTCTCTCTACACGTCTTCTTTCTGCTTGTGTTTCTGCCCATGCCTTAAGCTGCGCGCCTTGCAAGCCAAGCCTCTCGCCTGCGTCGATCAGCTCTACTATGTCCATCTTCCGTGCAGCTCTAAGCTGTGCTTTCTGACTGCACTGCTCCGACCTTCTGATGTTTAATAACACCATTGTTATGATATGGGTTCGGGGAGTAGGTTTAGTGCATAGAGTCAGAGACGCTCGTAAGGGTCGCAAGGAAGAGGACGCAGCTGGCACGGCACACAAACATATATTCTGACATAAACATACACAAACAAAATAATTACAAACCACAGCAAAACAATCAAAACGCGAAGCGTCTTTAGAAAAAAGTTCAAGGAAACGCCGCGCTCACGCTACGGGCCATGACTTGGGGGTCTTGCTTGAGAAGGGCCAGGCGGGATGTCGCGGGCTCCTCTGCGTCCGCTGGGCGCCGGGGCCGAAGACGAGTCGTTGCGAGGTCCCTCGGGCGTTGACGCTCGACCGGGTCCCTCCGACAGATGTTGGCCTCTCGAACGCTGACGTCCGACCAGGCCAACGCGTCTTCTCTGCTCGAGCTTCTGGCTCCGTCTGATCGGTGGACGTGGCCTGTTCCTTTTCTTTCTTTTTTTTTCTCCTCGCGCCACGCGGGCACGTGCAGGAAGGTATCTTCAAGATGTGCGTGCTTGCACGTTTTCGTCGCCGCTTCGTCGTTTTCTCAACGGCGTCAGGGCACTTCATCACAAACGTCCTTGCTGGCCAAACCCGAATACATCAAAATAAAACAAGAAGTGGGCGTGGCAATATAGACCGGACATCGATTCTTAGCCAATCAATGAACAACGCACGCGGGCCAATGCATACAGACGACCATATGCATATCCACCTAAGTATGCACCTAACTAGTACAATAAGTTGCCGCGCAGTTGCCGCGAGCAACTGCGCGGCGGACCGTAGCGTTATGCCGTGGCAGCAGACGACGCGCCGATAGTGGCGCAAGACGGAACTGCAGCGCCGCTAGTCCTCGCGACCGCCGTTCGGACCACCCTCCTCCACTGGCGGATATACGGAGCTTTGAAGCTGAGCTTGTTCTAGTAACGTTGCCCAAACCTAACCCCACTACCCAGCCCTTCGCGGGAGGAGTGGGAGGTAGCCCTGCTCGGCTGCTCTGACCTGACGGACCAATGGGCATTGGTCGAGCGGGCCCGGGCCGCGGCCAACGCCAATGGACTGCCGTAAGAGGAAGTACACCTAGTGTTTGTGTAAGGTGTACTTAAGGTGTACCTCTCCCACAGGGAGGGTGGGAGAGGTACACCTTAAGTACCTCTCCCACCCTCCCTGTAAATACCTTCTGTAAATAAATGTTTTTCCGTCAGTGAGTCAGTATCGCACGTGATTCGGGACGCGCCCCGTGCTTTGCGATTCATGCGCGGGAGGGTGGCCAGCTCCTGCTGCCGCAACGCGTGCCCCGTGCGTTGCGACGGCAGGTGGGGGCCATCCGACGTGGCGTGACGTAGCTGGCCTCATTTCACGATGGGCGCAGGCCTTGTCAAGTATACAGGATGTGTTGCGAAGCCTAACTTCGAACTAAGCTAATCATCGAGGAAATGCCACTCAGTCGCACAAAAAGTCTTCCTAGCTGTTTGACCCTTACACACAAGAGCATGGCAACAGTGTTGCCTCTGCAAAAGTCTGTAAACAGTCAAAGCTCGATTCCAAGATCAAACGACATATCCCAATTTAACAAATGCCGTTTGGAAAGGCCAAGCCAGAGAATACCACTCATGCAAAAAAGTGCTTCTAATTACCTTTGCGCCAACAATCAAAACTCGATTCTGATATAAACCGACATCTCTTAATGTATAATTATTGTCGTTGGGAAAACCTTGCAATACCACTCATGCAAAAAAGTGCGTAAATATTTTGCACTTGGCGAGAAAAGTATGGCCACAGTGTTACGTATGCACTAGTGTATCAAATATTAAAAATCAATTCAGAGGTAAACGGAAATATCGCATTTTACTAAAACCATAAGAAAAAATACCACTGATGCAAAAAAAGAGCTTGCAATTATTTAACACTTGGACCGAAAAGTTTGGCAGCAACGTTGCGCACGCAAAAGTCTGCCAGCAATCGTAACTAGATGCAGAGATCCACTATCCGCCTCGTGCGTTGCTGCTTTGTGTTGTACTGGTGGCGCCACCAACGGCGAACGGTGGCGAAAGGTGGGTACGCGCGGCTCATAGAAGCCGTGGGCAAAGCGCCCGTTACTCGCCGTTTTCCTATTCATTTTTCATTCTGGTTTGATATTTGTACTGCCGACGCTGCTCCACTAGACAACCATGCCGTTCGTTACGTCGATTGTTCTATATTATTTGTTTTAAAATGACAGGCCCGTTTTTTTATGCGTGCGCGCGATGCACTGCGTACGTTTCTTACGTGCATGTGTCCAAGTTGTTTGCGTGATCTGTTAACACAGATGAAATAAAAACTGTTGCAGTACAAAACAGCATTCTTCTTTTATTGAACACCCTAAACAGTACAACAACAATGACTATTACGGCTGTACGCCTGCTTAAGAAAAGCACAAAAGTCACGCGTTTTTATCTTCGTCCAACACTCGTAGCACTCAACTAGGCCAAGAAAACCAAAATCTAACTTGCTGAACGTTTTAACAGCCGTCACACACCTGCATAATAATGCGTGAAAGTACAGTGGCGGTCAAAATTTTGCGGACCACGGGAGCGCATGGCAGACAGCTCCGAGGCGCCTTCTCACGGCTGCTTGCGAAGCTCCAGAGCGCGCACTGCGCATCCTTGTTTACCTGCCGGCCTGATCGTTCGGTCGCTTCAAGTGCGCGCGCGCCGGAAAGCCAGAGAAATCGCAAGGTGCCGCTTCTGCAGTCGCCGCGGAAGCACCGAGCGATGATATTGCGACGAAAATATGTAACTTGTACTGGCAGTGCTCGGTGCGCGCCGCACCGCCGCACTCAACGCTTTGTTACCAGACGCTTCGCAGCGTGGAAAATACGCTTTGCGTCAGTTTGTCTCGAATCGATATGTGTGATAAGACTACCCAGCAGCTTCCATTCGCGGAACTCATGCATGTTGCATTTTTTTTTCTGGTGCTCGGTGCAACTATCATGCGCCCGTTCATATGCGCTATGAAAGAAAAAACTTGGCATCGACCGGTGTGTAGCACAAACCTACAAGGAGAACCCACATGGGTTAAAAAATGAAGAAGAAAAATCTTGAAAGCTGACGAAAGTTTTGTCGAGACCAGGACGAAGTTTTCGCCAAGTAGAAAAGTTTTCTTTTAGGCAAATCGCTTGGGGCTTCCGCGGTAACTGCAGAAGCGGCACCTTGCACTTTCTCTAGCGTTCTGGTGCGCGCGCACTCGAAGCGAGCGAACGAGCAGGCCGGCAGGTAAACAAGGATGCGCGTGCGCAGTGCGCGCTCTAGAGCTTCACAAGCAGCCGTGAGAAGGCGCCTCGGTGCTGTCTGCCACGCGCTCCCGTGGTCCGCAAAATTGTGACCGCCACTGTACTTTAGCAAATGACCAACAAACATTCACACAGCGTTTTTTTTTGTTCACAGACCGTGTTAAGATATGAGAAAGCTCTAACTGCATTGCAATCACATATTTCGGAATATATAATCACTTTCACCCTTGAAGCCACAATCCTCTAACACATGCGCTTTAAATTGAGCATGGCATTGCTCAGACTTATATAGCGAATGCGCACGCGTGGCATTACTCAGATTTATATAGGAAATACGCAGGCGTGTAATGTATCTCGTATGCTATACTCTTCTTTGGTACGTGCAGCTCAACATAAAATGCGATTCTAGAAGTTATGTTCGTGGAGTAGCGAGCATATAGAAGGGCAACTACACAGCTTCACTTACCTTTGCAAAAACGGTATTCCAATTGCAATTCAATATTAACCGACGCAACAACGATAACAACACACTTGTTGCACACAGGCGTACCAGGTTTTAAGTGTAGCACAATCGTGCACGTACAGTACGCTAGAATATTCTGGCACAATGTCGTCAAGTTTGCAATCATTTCAGCGGTTCCTACGATGTAGCACCAGTCGACGTCCTCGCGTCATCAAACAGCTAAGACGCCGAGAACTACACACACAGCTGACTTGAAAAAACGCGGTCTTGCAGGAGGCCATCTTGTCCAGCAACCAACAGACAAAAATCCACAACTGAGGCGTTTGAAACATTGCCGTTGATGAGATGGCAGCTGAACGAAATCAGGGCTCATCGTCCGACGTGTGGCCACCGCCTTAACACAATATTAACACAATATTAAGGAAGACGCGACGAAAGCGACGAGCCCAACCGGTCTTGTCGGGTGCGCTACTGCACAGTGCACGCGCGCGCTTTCACGGCCTCCGAAAGAAATAAAAGAAAGTGGAGATAGGAGTCACCTTGGAGCATGGCATAACGGTGGAAGCAAGTGGACGTGTTGCGTCGTCGGTGTGGCGTATTGTCGAGAGATGACGTTAGTTTGTTTTTGCGCAACGGAATCGCAACTTCATTCAAACTTCATTCAAACTTCATTCAAAATGCATGGGATCCTATGGGGGGTTGGGAGAGGGTGCAACCGCCTGAGCCGAGCGGTGGCGCCACCATACCGATGCACGAGGCGGATAGTGTACTAGAATAATTTCCTAGTGACGCGTCTGAGAAGGAGCGCGCGCGCCCGTTTGTGTAGCCACCACCAGGCGCCGCCACTGCGCCTTTTTCTGGTAGACCGGCCGCTGTCTCCACCGCTGCGTTTAACGTTGTCCTTCTCCGCGTTTGTAGGCGTTCCTTAAGCGCCCGATTCTTTGATTGCTGCACAAAAAGACTGCATTTACTATAGTATAGCGTAAAAAAAATTGTGAAAACCACAACTCACTAGTATCGACAACGTCGTCTGCGAACCTAAATGCCGCAGACCGGCGGATTCATTGCAGGTCGGGACATCGCCTGCAGCAGTGTCTATTCGCATTTTTTTTATCATCAATTAGCACAAACCCAGCATACGGGTAACTCTGCCTGTTCTGCTTCTATTGCGCAATATCACAAAGTGCACAGATGTGCGCAGCAACGTCTACGCTGCGTTGCTACGCCAGAAGGCGTACAATGAAATAACGGCCTCGACGGACGTATATTGATGCTGGTAAATTTTTCGTACTTTATTTTCCGTTACAGAAACACAGCTAAAAAAAGATTATTCCGGCGTCTTCTTACCCCATTTCACGGCGTGCAATGAGACTATATGGAAACATCTCACATGAAAGCGTCCGAGAAAAAAAAATGTCATCCATCATCTTTTTCACAAGAACTACCACGTTGGACGTAGCGTCGCAGGGGACACACACGAGGCAAGCAGCTGCAAAGCGCGTCTGTACCGGCCTAAACCGGCGCGAACTGGCTCCACGACTACAAAAAGGCGCAGAAAGGCCACCAGTGGCGTCTACTGGCGTTTGCTTCAACCGGCCTATTGCATGCTTGCTGTTTTGTTTGCAAAAGGCATAAAAAAATTGGGGGACCCTTAAGCTTCGCCTTTAAGAGTTAAACGCGATAGCGAAATCCGGCCCCCAATGCGCACTTCAACCACTAAGTGCATACCTATTATTGTGTATTGTTACACACACACACACACACACACACACACACACACACACACACACACACACACACACACACACACACACACACACGCACACACACACACACACACACGCACGCGCGCGCGCTACGTATCTATAGTAATGGTACACGCACTGGTACAGGTCTTCGATTTAAAGCACTTCCCTGTGCTAGAGTCGAGACATATTTCTCACAATGGCCTCACAGATTGCAGCACATTATCTAATGTTTGCTGTTTGCTTGGTCAACGCCTCCTCTAGAAAGGAGCATGGCCTCCAAGATGGCGGGGACGCCGCGCGCCCGCCATCTCGGAGCCCATAAAAGGAGACGTTGAACTTGTGCATCTTGGCACAAGTTCAAACATATCAAGACGTTGGCTTGATATGTTTCCCGCCAGATGGACATAGTGGTCCATTTTTGGAGCTCTTTGAGCGGCGATGGCTGCACTATCCCGGCTTCTTTCGAAGCATAGCGTCGCGCAAAAAAACGTAGTTTGATGGTCTCGCCAATGCGCCTACAAATCGCCGAATGGACTCATTTTCGTCGTGACAGCTGCCGAACAAAATGCGTTAACGAGACTTCTTCCACTACTTCCACTGCATGGCATTTATGTACTGTTTTTTCCCGAAGCAGTTCCAAGTGGTAGGACACCTGCTTGCCACGCGTACGGCCCGGGTTCGATCCTTAATGGGACCTAAGATTTTTATTTTTTATTTAATTTGCATCTTTCTCGATTTTTCGCTCACGGACAATTTTTCGCTCAAAAGCGACGTAGCGACGCCGATACCGACGGCGGCATTTCTACGAAACGAGCTCTTTAACGCTATCGCGTTAAAAGCACATCGCTGTTCATTCCATACATATGTACGAGTGTCTAGCTATCACAGCAATTTGAAGTTATGTGTCGAAACACACGAGGATGTCTGGAAGGCTAACATTAACAGCATCAGGTGAGATGCATCAAGCTTCCGCAAACACTGAGTCTGCATGCACATGAAAAAAATTCGCTAACGTGTCATGAGAAACAGAAGGAAACAATCAGCAAGCTTCCCACGTGCACGCACGACAAGCGCGGGAGCTAAAACTACCGATCTTGGAGGCTTTGTATCTCCGCTTATCATAAATTACTTCAGGGGGCGGCGTCAGGTGGCGACACAGTAGTATGGTGTGCTCTGGCACCGCAGGCTGTCATCGCAAAAAGAGCCACGTTTCCGGCGCCAGACGGCACACTACCCCATTCTGGTACACCATATATCCACCAACATATCGTAATTTAGGTGTTCCGTACGCAGAAGTCTGCCAACAATCAAAACTAGATGCAGAGATCAACCGACATATGGTAATTTAATAAGTCGCTGGAAAAACCATGCGATAAAATACCACTTATGTGCACAAAGAGTGCTCGCACAGTTTCACGCTTGGACACAAAAGTGAGGCAACGGTGTTGCGTACGCAAAAGTCTGGCAACAGTCAAGACTAGATGCAGAGATCAACCAACATATGGTAATTTAATGAATGTCGTTGGAAAAGCCGTGCGAGAAAATACCACTTATGTGCACAAAGAGTGCTCGCACAGTTTCACGCTTGGACACAAAAGTGTGGCAACGATGTTGCGTACGCAAAAGTCTGGCAACAGTCAAGACTAGATGCAGAGATCAACCAACATATGGTAATTTAATGAATGTCGTTGGAAAAGCCGTGCGAGAAAATACCACTTATGTGCACAAAGACAGCTCGCAGCAGTTTCACGCTTGGACACAAAAGGGTGGCAACGGTGTTGCGGACGCAAAAGTCTGGCAACAGTCAAGATTAGATGCAGAGAACAACCAACATATGGTAATTTAATGAATGTCGTTGGAAAAGCCATGCGAGAAAATACCACTTATGTGCACAAAGAGTGCTCGCAGCCGTTTCACACTTGGGCACAAAAGTGGTTGTTTAGCGTGTATCCACACGACGGACTTATCCGCGGAAATCTCGTCCGCGGACGATCGTTCCGCCGCCCGTCCGGCTGCAAAGCACATCCATACGACGGACGAAGCGAGTAGACGGACGCGCCGCAGAAAAAAAACATGGCGGCACTGTCTGAAGCGAGAGCTGCCCGCTTCGAATCTTTAAGCTCTTCGTCTCGCATTGCGTGGGCTGTTAGTCCCAAACTGACGATTGTGTCGGCTTTAGGTTTGTGTGCTCAAGCTTCGCCGGCAACGTATTCATGACAATTCGGTACTGTTTCCAAGCGCCGTACTCGTTTTCTGAGAGCTGTAGGCTTAGCGAGTGCTTCTATTGGCAGAACATAAGCTCGGTGATCTGCGATAGCTACCAAATCTCAGAGGTCATAATAATGTGCGAATGCTTGCTTGTTCTTTTTTTCTCTAGATGGCGCGAGCAGTCTGAAAGTCGAAAACGCATTCATCGCTAGCAAAAGTATTGAAGGTTTTTATGTTTGCGTCTATGGCGCAGAGTTTCTTTTAAGTTGCAGATGGAGTTCGAAAGAAAGCGACGATTAGCTGCAATGGCTGTTGCATTACCAGAATTAGACGGTGAAGCGCTCTTCTTTCCTGCAAAAAGATCTTGTTGGCAAAAGGACTACAAGCATCTGGGTATACAACACCAACTGTACGGTGAGCTTTTTGTTAGCGACACCGAAGAATACAGGAGGCTGCTGCGAGTGTCAAGAGAGCAGTTTGTTCAGTTGCTGTCGCTCGTGGGACCTCGCATAGAACGACAGGACCCCGTGATGCGGCGAGCCATATCAGCGGAAACAAGGCTGCAGGTCGCGCTACAGTACCTTGCTTCGGGCAAGTGTTGCACGTCTGTGCATTTCTACTCGAAACATAGCTCCTATTTGTTGCATCCGAGACTGTTCAGTTTAACCTACGCGCAGACTTGGAGAGCCTCGATTTTAGAGCAGCCATTACGTTGTGTGTTGGAAAGCGCCTACAAGGTCTAAAATAGATAGATATCTGGTAGGGGTGTGCGAATATTCGAAAATTTCGAATAGCGAATCGAATAGCATTCTATTCGATTCGGTACTCGAATCGAATAGTACATATTCGAAATACCGAATATTTTTCGAGTAGTTTTCGAATGATCAGCGCCGACGGGAGAACTCGAAAACAACGAAACTCTGGAACAGCCCACGATCATTTTTCTTCTTTAATCACTGAATTACCAATACGCATGCAGCCCAAGATTTTACGAGACTACCGACGCTATATTGATTACCGGATGAAGGTGTTTTTTCTGAAAACTCCACTCTTACTCAATTTTTACTACGATGCCCCTGCATCGCATTACCCAGTTCCTGTCTTCGTCATGTAATAACTGAAGGTGGGGACTGCGGCTATATTCAGCTTCACGAATTACAAGAGGCGCAAGTGGTGCGTTTGCATAAATTGTTCTTGCAGATACAGCTTTCAACACTGATGTTCGCACGCTTTCGGTGCCGAGCCCCATGTTGTAACGACAGGTTTATCCGTTTTATTACAGCCTTAGCTGTATGCGTGGTGTTCGGTTCAAAACTGATTAGTTTTTGTGTCTCAATTTTATTTAAAAGCCGGCGACAAACCTTGATTACGGTATCACTGCTGTGTTTCAACCTACACTTACAAAATATTTCGAAGGCTTAGCTTGCTGGTGTGTACGAGCTTACCTCAGTTTTCATAATTGAAGTATTTTGAGTCGCTTAAATCTAACCGTAATTTTCTTTGGTGAAAGTTTGTGAATATTCGTTTAAATGAAAATGTGGAGTTCTAGGACTGTTTTGAAAATGGTTGTTTTACTATTCGAAGAGTATTCGATTAGTATGCGTATTCGATACGGTGTAATCACTATTCGATTCGTATTCGATTCGGTTCCAAAATTCACTATTCGCACACCCCTAATATCTGGCAGTAATAAAATAAATCTTCATCGGCTAAATTTACGAAACCATACGAGAAAAAGAAAAAGCAGCGCTTGTTGCTAGACCTATAATGGCACCCTCGGCTAAATCTGTTGTGGTATTCCGCGCGAATCCGAATGCGAAAAAGAGCTTGGCATTTTCCGTCCGCGACGTCCGCGGACGAGGCACGGGTGGCACAAATCCGTGACGCGGGGTCACGTGATGCGCCGTCCGCGGCGGAAAAGACGGATTCGGTCCGTCGTGTGGATACACCCTTAACAAGCTTGGACTGAAAAGTGTAGCAACAGTGCTACGTATGCAAAAGCCTGTGAACAATGAAAACTGGATGCACAGATCACCCGCCATATTATAATTTAATAAATGTCACTGGAAAACCATGCCAGAAAAATTGCATTGTGATGCATTAGAAGTGTTAGTAGCTGTTTCGCACTCGCACACAAAAGTGTGGCAAAAGGCGCATTAATATGAAAGTAGCTTATGCTTATTCTATATGTTGTAATACGCAGTGCCGTGGAAGTAGTTTATGCGCCGTGTATATGTTGCGTGGGAATGGCGATAGAGGAACGTCGAGGAGGAGAAAAGACGACGACGAAGTGCGTGCGTATCATGCGTCGCGCTGCTGATTGATTGATTATTTCGATATTAAGGTTCTTTTCTCATTCTATTGGCACATAACCCAAAGATTCTTATCTTATTTTCAATACTCGCTTGTAGTCCGATTAATTCAATTACTTTTGTCTAAATTCTGAATTTCCATGTAATGTTTACCGCAGGTTTCATGGCCAATCCCCCTTTGTGGGTAAGGGCCAGTAGAAGAGGTTCAAGCAAGCAAGCAAGCGCTTGCTGGTGGGAGCCCCGCGATAATGGGCATGAGCCGAATGCAAGGAACGAGGAAACAAGCAAGCAAGCCCCGCCTGGGCTGCAGAATGCTGTTGGGCATGGCTGGTGCTGTTCTCCTGGACTGACTTCGAGCCTAGCCTGCGGAGACTCGGCCGTCTCCAGCACTGGTGCATGGAATGAGGAATTCCAGCTGCGTTCCGGGAAGAACTGCGTTCGTGCGGAGGCTAGGGTGCCCGTTCCACAGCATGGTGGTGGCCACCTCCCGGTCTGCGTGATCTTCGCTAACCATGTGAGCTGATGAGCCATGCCGAGCACGAAATGGCAAGTTCTTGTGTAGGCTCTCTTGGCATTTCACTAAGAAAAAATGAGAGGACGTTTACGCTTTGTATTTAAGAGTGAAACAGGATAGCGTATCGGGCCCATTTCGCATCGCTTTATCGTTCGCTTGCCATGTTTGGCTTCTCGGTGGATGCTTCAACCGAGCTGTGACTAAAGGAACATTTCTGCTGGAAGCATTTGCCAGTATAAACTCAGTTGCCGTGTATCTGCTACACCATTCTTCACTACGTAGGAGCGAAGCAACCACTGCGCGGTTGTAAGGCGAAATGTGCGCCTACGTACCGGCACACTTTGTTGAACGTATGGCTGATGTTGATTCATTACTGATGAGCCCTTTGTAATGGTTGGGTAGAGTTAAACTGCTTCCTATATACGCAATTCACATAGTGTTACACCTGTTGTGATTGAACGCTTCCGGCACACACTACCCGTCTTTTAACATGACTCGTACATGTTTCCCACTTGGACAGAAAAGTTCGGCAACAGTGTTGCGTAGAGAAATGTCTACCAACAAGAAGCAGAGATCAGCCGAGAAATCGTAATTTCATGAACGTTTGTTGAGAAACTACGCGAGCAAATATCACTCAAATGAACCAAATATGTTCTTAACTTTTTTGCACTTGAACAGAAAAGTTTGGCAGCATGCAGTGTTCCGTGAGCAAAAGTAAACATAGTGTACTCACTGGTGTTAGTTCGCAAAGTTGGTGCACCGTCGGCGTCTCTAAGTATACGACCAAGAATATCGCGTGATGACGCCTCGAAACTGCGGCTATCATACAAGCGTCGGTATCTCTGACCACGCGGCAAAGCACTTCAGTGACAGATGAAGGGCCGTCAACAATGGTGGAGCGAACCTTTCGTCAGTGAACCTTTTCAGTAAACCAGTGGGCAGACAACCTTGCGTACAGGACCGCATTGGATACCCTAGCGACGGTCCAAACAAATAACAAAAGATAGTGCTTCAGAGTTCTTCTTACTCTTTTTTCACACTATTACTGGAGCTGTAACTTTTTGTACACTGAAATATTACTTACAACTGACAATAGCGACGGTCCTAAGACGTATAGGGCACCGTACAATTTCTCTTTTAAACGCCAGCGCCAAGCCTGAGATCTTTTGAACGCCAACGGTGGGCGACTAAACAGCGCGCTGTCAGAGGTAATCGTGGAGGCAGCAGTTTCGCGGCGCGGGTTGGCGCGCTCTTCGATGGATGGCGCCATGCAGCCTAGGGTCTGCCCGTTCACTTACGACATTCCACTATCATGCGGCCAAAGATAAATAGGACAAAGGGGCAGATGCTTCGATGACAGGACAAGAGAGCATGCGGCATCATTAGAAAGAACCCCTGCTAGACATCTCGTCTTTCACAATCGCCATTGTAAGTACACGGTGCAACTGCATGACATCCAATTTTTAGCAAGAAGCAAAGGCAAGCTGAAGGGCGAAATTTTAGGAGCCATGGCCATCAACGAAAGCGGACAGTGAAACATCAGCACACCCTCCATACTATTAACAGAAAAAGAAAAAGAAAGATTCATGTGCACAAATAACGAATCTGGGAATCAGTGAGCAATGCATTCGCTATCGAATGCTATAAAAGTGCAAGGAAATTTCAAACGTTCAGTTGATAGTCCAGCGGTGTGTCGTCTCCCTTTCTGTCCTCGTCCAAGTAGTTGGCTGGAACCCCCTCGCTATCGTCATATTCTATTTAACGTCTAAATCGATAACATCGCCACGCGCATCGTACGTTATAGCCGTGAGTAACAGCGCGCGTGCGCTGGCGACGAACGCGGCTGAAGCAAAGATAATACGAGCTGGCTTCTCCGTGGCAGGGAGGGCGGATGTGATAACATCACCTCGCGTGCGAGGCCTCGCGTTGATTGCTCCTCAGGCTGAGAGGAAACGCCCCGCCCGTGTTTCCTCGGCCGAAGGAGCACGGACGCCGGGGGAGGCGCTGCGTCGCTCGAGCAGCAACTGGTAACTTTGATCGTAAGGGCGCGGGCACGATCGCTGGCGAGCGCGCTATCTCGGCAGACATCACGAAACGGCTCGTATACCTCTCTGTGTGTTGTGTTCTCATCGCTTCGCGTTGAGAGAACAGATTGCACGAAAACCGGGTCTCACCCTGGAGCGGCTTTATTCCCTTACACCGGTGTTTTACAGCGGAGCTGTAAAAGGGACAATAAAGGCAAATATTAAGTTGACGTTGATTGTTGAAATAATGTTCCAGAAACTTCGCAGTGCTTGTTTCGTGCCACGGAAATGCTTAATTTGAAATAAAAATAGTTATGAACACATTAACAAATACGTATGTTATGTGGTAGATCCCACGCCGTGTGGTAATCAGTTCCTTGCGAAGCAATCAGCGAGTACTTGTCTGCGCTGCATTTTTTGGGGGGCTTTCAGCCAAGCGTTACGAGGTGGATCTACGTGTTTTTGTAAGCGTAGTAGGTGTGTGCACATCGTGGCTTTACCAGGAACGTCGATTACACCGGCGTTTAAAGGTTAACTTATGGTGTGACGCAACGCGAGCACGCACATTAGAGCACAGACATGAGTATTATCGAAACGAAGTGGACTTTACGGTGCGATGATATGAATATCATACGCAACTTTCGTTAGCGTATTCCTCCGGGGTCAAGCAACGCTTGAATATACCTTGCTTAATCATAAAAATATAAATGTAATGTTTATTAGACTTCTATGAAAGCGCAGCCAACACTCGAACCATACTTGGAAGGGTAGCGCTAGTAGACACGGACTAGAGGAAGACACACGGACACACAGACGGATAATAATATCTGGGGTTTAACGTCCCAAAACCACGATTTGATTATGAGAGACGCCGTAGTGGAGGGCTCCGGAAATTTCGACCACCTGGGGTTCTTTAACGTGCACCTAAATCTAAGTACACGGGCCTCAAACATTTTCGCCTCCATCGAAAATGCAGCCGCCGCGGCCGGGATTCGATCCCGCGACCTTCGGGTCAGCAGTCGAGCGCCATAACCACTAGACCACCGTGGCGGGGCGACACACAGACGGAAGCGCTTCCGTCTGTGTGTCCGTGTGTCTTCCTCTAGTCCGTGTCTACTAGCGCTACCCTTCCAAGTATGAATTTCCAACTCGCCCAAGAAACAGCACTCGAACCATAATTGACGTTAACGCGGCATGACGCCTGTATCATAGCAGTACATATGTAATGATTATTGCTTTGTTATAAAATTATATAGCCAGCACAGCAACCGGAAATGGCACCCGCCACGGTGGTCCAGTGGTTATGGTGCTCAACGGCTGACCCGCAGGTCGCAGGATCGAATCCCGGCCGCAGCGGCCGCATTTTCGATGGAGGCGAAAATGCTTGAGGCGCGTGTACTTAAATTTAGACGCACGTAAAAGAACACCAGACGGTCAAAATTTCCGGAGCTCTCCACTACGGCGTCTCTCATAATGAAATCGTTGTTTTCGGACGTTAAACCCCAACAATTATTATTAATCACAAGTGACGCTGCACTGACATAACGCTTGCATAGGGTCTTCTAAAGCAGTTTCAAGACGTCGCGTGGCTCTGTGGTAGAATACCTGACAGCCACGCAAAATGCTTGCGTTCCATACCTGCTGGGATACTGATTTTTATTCTCTGCATTCGCCGGGTCAACTCTCCCGATGTCAGTTTTTCTTAAAGCTCTCGCATTGAAAATAGGAATATCTGTTCTCGCCGTTCCTGGCAAGATATCACCTGTGGCGCATACCCGCTCACCGTGGCCCATGATATACGGGTATGTGCCACACCTGTCTGGGAGAAAGGGTCTGACGACGTATACGCGACAGGATTTTCACGTTATTCATGTCATGATCAGACAGTCACCTTCGTCAAACCCTCTTACCCTCCCATGCCGATTTCGGTCTTCACCAAGCTATGGAGGCGATCACGAGAGCACCCATACGTGGGCGGCTAGATAGATACGTAGATAGAAACGCTCAAAGTGCCTAGGGTTCTCTTAGAAATGCTTCGCATTTAATAAATAAATATAGTTTTCTACGTTAATAAATAACCATTTATATAAGATGGGTGGTTATCTTGTGGCCTAGCCAAATCCAGGTGGAATTGCTTTAAATTAGCACACGCTTTCTGTAGTTTCCATAAAAATTGTTTGCCTTTCCGTACCGTTGCTCAACATTCTCCGTCACCTCAGTGCCGTGTGCTACACAGCAGCTTTGTTGGTTAGCCCCATTGTAAAGTGGCTCATGAATTTCTTGTGCATGTTAGTATGGGAGTTCTTTGCACTGTGTACATGAAAGTAGTTTATGCGCACTGTATATGTTGTTAAACGAAGTGCCCTGAAAGTGTTTTATACGGAGTGTACGTGTTACCTAGGAATGGCCGCCAGAGGAACGCCGAGGAGCAGAAAACAAGCCGAAGCGCACGCGTGTGATAAGCAGTGCGTGCGGGTGGGAGGCCGGCCTGGACGCTGCTGAATGCTGTTGGTCATGGCGGGTCCTGCTCTCCTGGAATGATTTCGAGCCTAGACTGCGGAGACACGGCCGTCGCCAGCGCTGGTGCAAGCATCGATGAATCCCGGCTGCGTTGCGTGAGGAACCGTATTCGTGGGGAGGCCGCGTCGCCGGCTCCACAGTAAAGGGGGTGACCGCCTTCCAGCCTGCGTGACCATCTTCGCTTACCATGCGAGCTGGTGAGCCATGTTGAGCAAGCAAAGGCAAGTGCCAGTGTTGGATCTCCTGCAATTCCCACTGAAAATGTGAGAGGACGCTTACGCTTCGCGTTTAAGAGTGGAATGTGGTAGCGTTTCGGCCCCGTTCGCATCGCTTTCTCATACGGCTGCCAGTCTTCGCTTCTCGGTTGATGCTTCAACCGTGCTGCGAGACAAGGAAAGTTTGTGCGCGAGACATTTGCCGTTGTAAACTATCGTAGCTTCTTGCTTGATAGACGCTCTTATTTTATAGGGCATGCAACCTATCCAGAATAGATTCCATAGGTACAAAGCTATACGGGAACGCTCAGTAAGAGAGAACCCAAGTTATGATCGGAGTCCAATGAGAGTGCATTCTACCGTTTGTAAACACGGCAGGCAAAAAATTGCCGATTGCATAGCGCACCTGCGTTGCCCTTATGGTAATCCTCCTGGCCCATATACTGTTGCGCAGTGACAGTATGATATGCAGTTGGAAGAACGAGGTTGAAGTTATGATCGGAGTCCAATGAGAGTGCATTGTACCGTTTGTAAACACGGCAGGCAAAAAATTGCCGATTGCATAGCGCACCTGCGTTGCCCTAATGGTAATCCTCCTGGCCCATATACTGTTGCGCAGTGACAGTATGATATGCAGTTGGAAGAACGAGGTTGAAGTTATGATCGGAGTCCAATGAGAGTGCATTCTACCGTTTGTAAACACGGCAGGCAAAAAATTGCCGATTGCATAGCGCACCTGCGTTGCCCTTATGGTAATCCTCCTGGCCCATATACTGTTGCGCAGTGACAGTATGATATGCAGTTGGAAGAACGAGGTTGAAGTTATGATCGGAGTCCAATGAGAGTGCATTCTACCGTTTGTAAACACGGCAGGCAAAAAATTGCCGATTGCATAGCGCACCTGCGTTGCCCTTATGGTAATCCTCCTGGCCCATATACTGTTGCGCAGTGACAGTATGATATGCAGTTGGAAGAACGAGGTTGAAGTTATGATCGGAGTCCAATGAGAGTGCATTGTACCGTTTGTAAACACGGCAGGCAAAAAATTGCCGATTGCATAGCGCACCTGCGTTGCCCTTATGGTAATCCTCCTGGCCCATATACTGTTGCGCAGTGACAGTATGATATGCAGTTGGAAGAACGAGGTTGAAGTTATGATCGGAGTCCAATGAGAGTGCATTGTACCGTTTGTAAACACGGCAGGCAAAAAATTGCCGATTGCATAGCGCACCTGCGTTGCCCTTATGGTAATCCTCCTGGCCCATATACTGTTGCGCAGTGACAGTATGATATGCAGTTGGAAGAACGAGGTTGAAGTTATGATCGGAGTCCAATGAGAGTGCATTCTACCGTTTGTAAACACGGCAGGCAAAAATTGCCGATTGCATAGCGCACCTGCGTTGCCCTTATGGTAATCCTCCTGGCCCATATACTGTTGCGCAGTGACAGTATGATATGCAGTTGGAAGAACGAGGTTGAAGTTATGATCGGAGTCCAATGAGAGTGCATTGTACCGTTTGTAAACACGGCAGGCAAAAAATTGCCGATTGCATAGCGCACCTGTGTTGCCCTTATGGTAATCCTCCTGGCCCATATACTGTTGCGCAGTGACAGTATGATATGCAGTTGGAAGAACGAGGTTGAAGTTATGATCGGAGTCCAATGAGAGTGCATTCTACCGTTTGTAAACACGGCAGGCAAAAATTGCCGATTGCATAGCGCACCTGCGTTGCCCTTATGGTAATCCTCCTGGCCCATATACTGTTGCGCAGTGACAGTATGATATGCAGTTGGAAGAACGAGGTTGAAGTTATGATCGGAGTCCAATGAGAGTGCATTCTACCGTTTGTAAACACGGCAGGCAAAAAATTGCCGATTGCATAGCGCACCTGTGTTGCCCTTATGGTAATCCTCCTGGCCCATATACTGTTGCGCAGTGACAGTATGATATGCAGTTGGAAGAACGAGGTTGAAGTTATGATCGGAGTCCAATGAGAGTGCATTGTACCGTTTGTAAACACGGCAGGCAAAAAATTGCCGATTGCATAGCGCACCTGCGTTGCCCTTATGGTAATCCTCCTGGCCCATATACTGTTGCGCAGTGACAGTATGATACGCAGTTTGAAGAACGAGGTTGAAGCATGAAGAAAGGACGACATGGACTTGGGTGGATAAAGGACAAGCGCTTGTCCACCCTAGTCCACGTCCTACTTTTCGCGCTTTACCCTCGCTCATCATTAAACACCAACTTGACTAAACAACCACCAGTCTGCGGTGGTCGAACACCCAAAAAATTAACGAAGCCTACCTGGGAGAGATGAGTTCATGAGAGCAATGACACCAAGGTCGAAAGCAAATGTCCCCAGTGAAGCACTGCTGGCCGTCTGAATTTTGAGCGTGACGAACAATGTTTGAAGCAATTATCATAGAATTGACTTATGAGCCAGTTTTCACAGCTTGTGCTTTTTGTGCGCGGAATTGTTCATCCCTCTCATTTCCAAAAATCATGATGGAATGATTCTGTCGGTTAGATGCCAGTCCTCGGGTATTCAGAAGTGCCATAAAGGCATTTATTTACCTATTTTTTTGTGAGTGTTTTTATAACTCAGAATTTTGACAACCCTTTCAGTGATAATGAACATGCAAGACTTTCTAAATTGGAAAAAAACTATACGAGAAAATACCACTCACGCAAAAAAATGTTTGTGATTATTTTACACTTCGACAGAAAATGTTGCCAACAGTGTCGCATACACAGTGGTCTGCCGCAAATCAAAACTAAATGCAGAAATAAACTGACATAACTTATTTTATTGAATGTCGTTGAAAAACCGTGCTAGAAACTACCACTCAGGTGCACAAAAAGTGTTCGTACCTATTTCCCACTACGTCACAAAAGTGTGGCAGCAGCGGGACGCAAAAGTATGTCAACAATAAAAACTAGATGCAGAAAAAACTATCGTAATTGAATAAATGTCGCCTTAAAAACCGTGCGAGAAAATCGCACTCAGATGCATGAGAAGAGTTCGTAGCTGTTTCACAGTTAGACACAAACGTACGGCAACAGTGTTGCGTCTGTCGACAATCAAAACCAGATGCAGAGATAACCAACATATCATCATTTATTAAACGTCGTTAAAGGGACAACGCTTTCTGGGCCCCGCTTTCTCTACCTTTCATCAAAATTCTGTGTGCTGCACAGATTCGCTGGTCATCCACAATTACAGAGTGGAATGGCTCAAAATGTTTTTGTGCAGTGTATATGTTAGGATGCGCGCTGCCATAAAAGTAATTTATTCTATACGTTCTTATAGGCAGTGGCATGAAAGTGGTTCATACTAAGTCCATATGTTGTGTGGGAATAGCAGCCAAAGGAACGCCGAGGCGGAAAGAAGACGACGAAGTGCGCGCGTAGGATGTGTACGCTGCTTAGTGCCGTTGAGCATGGCGGGTGCTGCCCTCCTGGACTGATTTCGGGCCAGGCTGCGCGGACTCGGCCTTCTCCAGCAGTGGTGCACATGAACCAGAACTGCGTTGGTAAGGAGGCCACGCCTCCCGTTGCACAGCATGGGGTTGAGAGCCTATCTGCGTGACGATCTTCGCTGACCATGGGAGCTGGTGAGCCATGCCGAACAAGCAAAGTGAGGTGTCTGTCTTGGCTCTCCTGCAATTCGGACAGGAAAGAGAGAACGCTCTCGCTTCACATTTATTGGGGCCCTGCAGCACGTTTATACCTTCATTAAAGGAGTTTATTGCCTCACGAGTCAGCTGCCGCAAAAAATTTTAGGATCCGTCAAGTACGAGAGGAGTTACACGGATTAGTCGCACGCCTTCATTTCTTTGTCTGCCATCGTACCAGCGATGGCGCTGAAAGCTACACAGGTGTATCGGAATTGTGTAGCAAGTCTAGCAACCATGAGGCTGGCATTGCTTATAAAAGACGAGACGCTACAACAATAAAGGCACTTTTGTTCTGGGTCTCTTGTGTCTGCCTGTCGACGCATGGTGTCAGAAATACAAGCCCAGCGTCCCGCCAGCTAAAACGCCACCATGGAAGCGTTGCCGCCGCCCGAGCGTCTGGTGCTCTCCGAAGCTCCTGCAGAAAACTGGACAAAATTTCGTCAACGCATGGAGCTATACTTCCAGGCCACAACAACGACGCCGGAACGGACCATGGCCCAGAAAGCAGCAATCTTCCTTCACGTTGCAGCTCAGGAAGCACTCGATGTTTTGAACACCTTTCCACTGACGAATGAACAACGCGAGGACTACGATGTAATTGTGCAGAAGTTTGAAGAATACTGTAGTCCGAAGCGAAATGAAACCTACGAACGCTATGTCTTTAGAACACGCCTGCAGCTTGAGGACGAGCCATTTGAGCAATTTTTGAGAGATGTTCAGCTAAAGTCGCAGTACTGCAATTTCGGAGAGCTGAAAAATTCTATGGTTCGAGACCAACTGGTGTGCGGCACGAAAGACAGCAAATTGAGGGCGAGACTTCTGCGAGAGGGGAACCTCACGTTGGAAAAAGCAATAGAGTACTGTAGGACGGCTGAAATCGTTGAGAGTCAAAACCAAGCTTGGGAGCACAGCGAAGCCCAGCTCAACGCTGTACGAAAAAAACAACGGGAACCAAAGAGCTCGCCAAAAAAGGAATGCATGTACTGTGGGCGAAAGCATCCACCAAGGACGTGCCCGGCATGGGGCAAGACATGTGGCGTCTGCCACAAGAAGAATCATTTTGCAGCTTGCTGCAAGGCGCGAAAGAGCGTTCAACAAGTTGACTATCATAATGCGCCCCAAGAACAAACCGAGGAATCCGATGACGAGTTTCAAGTTCTAGTGGTAAGCGTGAACGAGGTATCGAGAAACTCGGAATGGGTAATCGCCACAAAGCTGGCCAACCATGACACAAAGCTAAAGGTGGACACAGGCGCGCAGGCCAACCTTCTTCCCCACTCCCTGGTTCTCAAGCTCGGCAAGACAGCGACAACTCGACCTTCAGCAACGGTATTGACAGGCTACGACGGTGGTGTAATCAAGCATTTTGGAGTCGTCACCTTGCCGCTACGCATCAGCGAAATCGAGGAGCCAACAGACTTTTTCGTCGTTAAGAAAGGCAAGCAAGCGCTCTTGGGACTGGAGACTTGTGAACGCTTCGGTTTGATTTCAAGGGCACAGTGCCTGCAGGTTCAAGGACATCTGGAGTCCAGGATTGTCAGCGAATTTCCACAGCTGTTTTCAGGTCTGGTGTGCTTGAAGGAAACCTGCAGCCTACGCCTCGAAGAAGGGGCGACGCCAGTCGCGTTGCCAGCGCGTCGTGTTCCGTACTCCATCCGAGAGCCAATGCGGGCTGAGCTTGCACGTATGGAACGACACGGCATCATTGAAAAGGTAGAGGAGCCCTCTGACTGGGTAAGTCCTCTGGTCGTTGTCCTAAAAAAGAATGGTGGTTTGCGCATTTGCATGGACCCTCGGCATGTTAATCGTTGCTTAAAACGGGAACATTATCAGCTCCCATCCCGAGATGAAATAGAATCGGAGCTAGCGGGAGCCAAAGTGTTCAGCAAACTAGACGCTAACTGTGGATTTTACCAGATCTCGCTTGACAAAACGTCATCAAAAATCTGCACATTCGGCACACCGTACGGACGCTACCGTTTTCTTAGGCTTCCGTTTGGAATTCGAACGGCAAGTGAAGTGTTTCAGAAGGCAATGAATAACGTGTTTGATGGCCTAGAGGGAACGCGCGTCTACATCGACGATGTGCTTGTGTGGGGCAGAACGCAGGAAGAGCATGACAGGCGTCTCCGGGGCGTTCTAAAGGTAGCGCAGGAAGCTGGCCTCACTTTCAATCGCGAAAAATGCGTCTTTGGCGTTGAGGAAGTGCAGTTTCTGGGTGACCTAATTTCTGAAGACGGCATCAAACCAGATGCACAGCTGGTCAAATGCGTTGCTAACATGCCTATACCTACATCGAAGCAAGGAGTGCAGAAGCTGTTAGGCGCTGTAAATTATTTCGGCAGGTTCATACCAAACTTGTCAGAAAGGACTCGGAACTTGCGCGCATTGCTCAAGCGTGATCATTTGTTTGACTGGACGAGTGCGCACGATAAAGAGTGGAAAGAATTGTGTGACCTCTTATCAACTGCGCCTGTGCTCGCAGTATTCGATTCGTCAAGACGGTCGAAAATAACAGCAGACGCGTCTAGTTTCGCGCTAGGCGCAGCCCTTCTACAGCTGCACGGCAAGAACTGGCGTCCAGTTGCCTACGCTTCACGATCGTTATCAGACACCGAGTCAAGATACGCCCAAATAGAAAAGGAAGCGCTTGGAATAACATACGCATGTGAAAGGTTCCGTGATTTTATAATTGGGTTCCACACGACAGTCGAAACAGATCACCGACCCCTGCTCGCAGTTGCCCAAAAGAACTTGTGTGACATGCCGTCTCGTCTACAGCGTTTTTTCTTGCGTTTAATGCCATTTGACATCTCACTGCAGTACGTTGCTGGAAAGGACTTGCAGTTGGCTGACGCACTGTCCAGGATAGCAGGCAGCGACCAGAGCGCCAGTGAACATGATGCTGATGACTTCACAATCCATGCAACCTCAGTGTTAAATACCCTCGTCAGTCCAGCGATGATGTACCGCCTGGCAGAAGAAACCAAGGCAGACGACGACCTAAGGCAAGTGATCGAGGCCTTGGAAAGTGGCAGCAAAGTTACAGGGCGTTTAGCACCTTTCGAAGCGGAGCTAACATGAGTTAGCGGCGTACTCCTGCGAGGATCGAAAGTCGTAATTCCAAAGAAGCTCAGAAAAACGATGCTACAAAGAGTTCATGAAGGGCACTTAGGGATTGCCAAATGCAAAGGAATGGCAAGGCTACTAATGTTCTGGCCCGGCATGGTCGCGCAAATAGCAGAAATGGTATCTAAATGTCCAACGTGCCGACGATATGCATACCGGCAACCGGATGAACCGCCCTTACCAACGGGCCATCCCCCTGCTCTACCTTGGGCCCGTGTAGGAGTTGACCTCTTTCAACACGCCGGGAAAACGTACCTTGCTGTATATGACGCATACTCTACCTACCCCGAACTGCAGCTCCTCTCACATACGACAAGCCGCCATGTAATTGATCAGCTTGGACTAATCTTTGCGCGTCATGGAATTCCACTCGAAGTGTGCACAGATGGCGGACCACAGTTCGTTTCACAAGAATTTCGCTCCTTCGCCAGAAAGTGCGACTTCAGGCATATAGTGTCAAGTCCGGGGTTCCCTCGTTCAAACGAACTAGCAGAGAAGGGAGTGCAAGTAATGAAGCGTTTGCTCAAGAAGACATTGTTTGCCAAAGAAGATTTATGGATTGGTCTTCTGAATTACAGGATGGCACCACTGGAAGATGGGAGAGCACCGTGTGAGCTGCTTATGGGCAGAAAGCTGAGGGGCCGACTGCCCGATTTCGCTGAATGCCAGGCTCCTGAGGTCAAGAAACACACACAAGCAAGCCAATCAAAGCATCCACTTGCACCACTGAACGAAGGTGAGCAAGTAAGAATTCTAGGGAAAAACGGCTGGACAACAAAAGCGTGGGTCGCAAAACCGCTCGCACCTCGATCCTATCAAGTCCGCACGGAAGATGGAGGCCACCTTCGTCGAAATCGCCAACACTTGCTCAATACCCAAGAGGATTTTAGCGAGCGTCACACTACATATGACGATGACTGGGATGATGCCGCAGCAACGCAGCCGGAGAATGTGCGGGGTGCTCCATTCTCGGGCGAGCCACAAGGTGGACAGCGACAGGATAATGGCCACTCTGAATTATCACCAGGACCACAGCCAGCCACTCCTTGGTCTTTATTACCCGCACCAAAACCCGATCAGACGTCAGGGACTCCTTCGCAACTCCCTGTTGCAACAGAATCCTTCGGCTCAGCGGTCGAGGATGACCAGCCGCCCGTCAGTGAAGAGGTTCGTGCTCGCCGTAGTGCAAGGTCTAGAAAGGGGCCCTCTCGTCTCGCCTATGGAAGAGACTTTCAGCAAATTCCTTAAATTCATATTGTTTTCTTTCTGTGTTCCTTCACAGGAACGGAGGTGTATCGGAATTGTGTAGCAAGTCTAGCAACCATGAGGCTGGCATTGCTTATAAAAGACAAGACGCTACAACAATAAAGGCACTTTTGTTCTGGGTCTCTTGTGTCTGCCGCAAAAAATTTTAGGATCCGTCAAGTACGAGAGGAGTTACACGGATTAGTCGCACGCCTTCATTTCTTTGTCTGCCATCGTACCAGCGATGGCGCTGAAAGCTACACAGGGAGGATGACAAGGGGGCTGCAGCTACGTCCGTTCGTTAGCGCGCGTCATGACCTGGAACAATTTCTTTTCCTTTTTTGAACGCGCGGCTTACTTTCAGTTTGACAGCGAGCGCACAGGGCGGGCACGTCGCGGCATCCCGCGGCAGCCGCAGTAACTCTGCAACTCACGATGCTCAAGTCAGCCAAATGCCGTTGACTTTGTGTTGGTGATTGGGTAATTTTGGATTATGGCATCATTTGTTGAGAAAATAGCGAGCGATTTCTAGCTGACATTTAAAATTAATTGTAAATTCGAGGCCGCGTGCTGCTCAATATTATTTGGCTCGCATGTCCTCAGGAGCCTTGCGTACCGACAGGTAACGTTTTCTGACCATGCTCAAGAAGTGTTGCAGAGCCTCTTTGAGACAAACATGATAGCCTATCGGGCCCCGTTCTCATCGCCTTCTCATTCGCTTGCTATGCTTCGCTTCGCGGTGGATGCATCAACCATGCTGCAAAACAGGAACACATGAACGTATACAAATGCCATCACGATTCCGTTCGAGTATAGTGTCGGGCTGTCTGTGGCGAATTTTCTTAGTCTATTAGAATATTATCTTAAGCCGTGTAGATGTTGCATATGCAGTGTCACGCAAGTGGTTTATACGGTAGGTTTTGGTTGCGCAGTGCCATGAATGTTTAGCCTGTGTACGTGTTAATGTGCCCAGAGAAAGTTGTTTCTACATAGTGTACATGTTGCTCTACCCAGTGGTATAGACCGTTTTCACGGAGAGGAGGAGCGTAGCCTCGAACCGGTATATTTTCACCGCTTTCTCTCTCTCCACCTCGGCCGACCGCTGCCGCTGGTGTGTGCGGATTCCCGAGTTTTGCACTGCGTGGTGCGTGAGAGGTCAGCGTGTTTCCATTTTTCGACGCGCTGAAGCAATTGTGCTGCCGCAAATCGAAATGATGGACGAGGACAGGTTACCCAGCTACCATTGCGCTGTGTTTGGCTGCGGCAACAGCAACGGAAGCCTGAAGGACTGGCAGCCAAGGCATGCGAAGTGCACAATGCTTTTAAATAACTTCGCTTCTCTCAGGTCGCACGCCGTCTCCCGCAAATGGTATATTATATGTGGTGTCTTCACTTATGGCCACATTTTCAAGTCATCAAACCAGCTTGTGATTGTGCTTGGGTGCTGGCACACTTTATCATCTGCACCAAAGAGAACCAACGTCAAGGCTGACGATTAATACACAAAATGTTTGGCCAAGAGTTGTTCTCTCATAACATCAACCTCTCTGATTTCTATGCTACAGCACATGATTTACAATGTCTGCGGCTAGAAAATGTTCCATCTTTGTGCGTGCAATTTCGAGGTTATCGAATTAGCACTTTCCAATCTACATGACAGAAAGGCCTGCATGACATGTGTGCTTTGGCGCAGGTACGCGTCTCGAACGTTTCGTCGAGAGCATGTTCTTTCCCGACTTGACAATTTTGTGACGATAACTAAGGTAGCGTTATGACAACCGCACCTTTTTTTTTCGCGCGACAACCTGGGTATTGTGAATAATCGGCCCAGGTTCGTTAAAGCCAGGTCGTTACTTGGACACGTGCGCTTGTCGTAATGCTTCTCAAATACTCGCCAGAAAACAAATTGACAATAATGTTACCAAAAGCGGGCGCCCTTTCGGCCTATCGCTAGTGGCGGCGGCTCGCGCCGAAGCGAACTTACGCCATGTCATGCTTCCAGATGTGCAACAGGCTTATTTTCATTTTATCATCGTGTTGTTTCTACGCCGAATTTTGAGCTCACCCGTCGTACATTGTTTCCTATCTTGTGCAACGATCAGAGGCCACAAGCTTTTAACTACGACGGCGACACGAATGAACACAGGCATCGGTGTTTGTGCTCCTGTCGTTCCATGAACATTGTATTGCGACGTGCTAAGCGGAACCAAATGGTCTGTTAGGGATTATAGTTACTTTTAACTTGCATAATCACGGCTCGGAAACCCGAGAGTCATCTTAAACATTAATGCGCGCACCTATAGCGCGCAGCCGCGGACAATGGCCTACGTGTTCGCTCGTCTCCATTTACGTTTCTCCGATTACTTCGAGAGTTGTCCTAAATTTAACGCTCCCTTATAGCGCATATTCCAAGAACCACACCGAGGTCAGCTATAACAAAACATACAAAGCAATTGCCAGTTTACAGATGCTGCTTAAGAACTGCATTGGCATTCTACTCATCGTCGGCACTGCTGCGGGTACGTCGCGTGGGCCGCCGCTGCTTGCTGTTTGAAGCCAGTTTGAAGCTGACAGCTTAGCGATTATTTACCAGCGCCTTTACACTCGCGAAGCGTTGCTCTGTTTTGCCCGTGTACCGCGAAGAACAGCGATACCTTGTGAACCGAGCGTATACGCTGCATACACTAAAGTCCCTGGATATTCTTGGGAAAGTACCGTCCTTCTTTTAACCGAGCCGCCACGCCGAGCACCCTCCTCTCCCGCCTTCCACCTCCCCACTTCACGGGCCGTCGCCTGGGAAACGCGCGCGTTATCTGCGTGACAGCATTCTTGATAGGAAAGTGGCGCGAGCCGGGTTATAGGGCCGGCGCCCGCACGGTGGTCGTTTGGGAGAGGATATAGCTGTGGTTTGGACACTTGGGAGAGGAGGGTTGGACACTTTGGTAAGGATATGGAGGAGAGTGTCGCTACTTTCTCTATATTAAGGGACTTTAGCATACACCACCGCGGAGCCCCACACACCGGAAGGGCGGCGAAACATCGCAGACGCTAGACGGCGCTGCGGCGGTGGAGAGCTTTAAAAATGGCAGCCTCCTTGTGAAATTGGTGTATAGAAGTGGTTTCTAAGCAGTGTAGCTGTTGGCATACGCAGTGTCATGAAAGTGATTCCTGCGGGTTGTATCCAAAAAACGGCAGGAAGTGGAAGATGGAAGCTGCGATGAAAAAATCCGTAAAACAGGGGGTGGATGCTCGAGCCAACGTTTCGACAAGTGGACTTGTCTTCTTCAAGGCTGGAACTGATTTACTTAGCTATCGTGTGTATATGCTTCGTGCCCTCTCCAAAAGAGGGGAGAAGGGGTGGGGAGGGGTGGGGGGAGAGGCCACCGCGACGACTGGGTCAGTCGTAAGGAACGAGAAAAAAAAAGGCGGGGGGACGGGGGGGGGGAACGGGAGGGTGTACGTTTCACTGAATGATTGTCAATGGAAGCACGTGGCATTTTAACAATAGTAGGTTCGAAATGCCTAGAAGAAGGGATTAACTCTCATTCGTTTTCGTTGTGTATGTACCATATCGAATAGATTCGAGAGCCCCCTTAGAAACGTTAATGCCTGCTGGCTGGAGTGTATTGAACTTGTGAATAAGGTATGACTCTGTATATTTTCTGTCTCTTGGGGACCGGAAGTTTGACTGAAGTATGTAAAGTTTGAGATCTTCGAAGTTGTGACCTGCTACATTAAAATGCTGTGCCATTGCTTTGGGTAACTTTTTCGCTGTGTCCGCGCGATGCCCGTTTAACCTAACATTAACAGGTTGTCCCGTTTCGCCAATGTACCGTTTTTGACAATATGAACATTCGATCATGTGGATAACGTTTGAACTAGTGCAGGTGAAACTAGATTTTATATGATGGACGTAATCACTTCCGGTGCTTTTAACGATAACGTCATCTTGAAGGTGCTTACAAGTCTTACATCTTGGACGAGAACACGGTGTTATGTGGGCAGTAGAATGAGGGTTTACTTTTGCGTGCACTAACATGTCCTTAAAATTTTTATTGCGGCGATACACGACCTTTGTTACTCCGGGAAACGCTTTTCTAAGGCGCTCGTTGCTTGCCAGTATTGGGTAATACTTACGGAGGATATTATTTATGTTTGGTAGCGCATTTGAGTATTTGGTTATAAATGCTGGCGGCTGGTTAGGCTGTGCTACGGGGGCCCTTTGAGCTAGTGATGATTTCCTATCTAGTTGACATGCTTCGTTGAAGACCTTGTTTAGAGCATCATGCGGGTAATTTCTTTTAACTAATGTTTCCTTTAGGTTGCTTAAGTGGTGAACGTAGTCGTTGTCATCGCTACAGATCCTTCTTATACGCCTCGCCTGTCCTACAAATATCCCTTGTTTGCAGTGTCGCGGGTGATGACTAGTGTAATCTAGGTATTGCTGGCTGTCTGTTGGTTTTCTGTAAAGCGTCGTCTTTAATTTTCCTGCTTCAATAGATACCGTCGTGTCTAGGAAGTTAATTTCACTGGCAGAATGGTGCATGGTGAATTTAATACTAGAGTGAAACTTGTTACAGTTGTCAATGAATGCGTTTAGTGTACTTACGCCATGTTCCCATATGATAAATATGTCGTCTACGTAACGGAGATAGGTGGAAGGCTTCACTGGACATGACTCCAACAGCTCCGATTCTAAGTGTCCCATAAAAATGTTGGCGTATGTTGGCGCAAAAGGGGTTCCCATGCTAGTGCCGAAAGTTTGCAGGTAGTAGGACGAATCAAATTCAAAATAATTTAGCGTCAGGACTAGTTTAAGTAACGATAGGTAAACTTCAGCATTATGTGCTTGCTTGCTTTCTATGAGTGATTTTGAGACCGCTTCAATCCCTTCATCGATAGGTATATTCGTATACAAGGAGCAGACATCTAATGTTACCAGAACGGCCTGATCCGAGAGTGTTTGTGTTTCGTTAATAGAATCTATTATTCGAAGGAAATGAGGTTATCTTGAACAAAAGACGGTAGGTTAGATGGTATTTTAGATAAATGATGATTTAGAAATGTTGATAGCGACTCAGTAGGTGTATTGTTGTTAGATACTATAGGCCTGCCCGGGATTTGCGCGATAAGCAGTTCATCTATGGACACCTTATGGATCTTCGGAAGAAGGTAGAAGCGGCCTGCTTGCTTGTTTTTAGGCATCAGGAAGCGGTGCTCAGAGTGTGTGATTAATTCCCTAGCTAGAAAATCCGTGATCGTATGTTGTATGCTATTACTATATTCTTGAGTCAGGTCCGTGGCTAATTTTCGATACTGCGTATTGTTACTGAGTTGTCTGATAGCTTCGTTTTTATATTTTTCTATAGGCCAGATTACGATACTACCTCCTTTATCCGCTGGTTTTATCACAATCTCTTTTCTGTTTGAAAGTAGTTTCAAGACCTCGTGTTCTGCGTAAGTTAAGTTCTTCGGCTTTCGACTCCGTTTAGCTGTGCTCAGAATTTCCCTTGAGACTAGTTTTATATATTGATCTAACTCTTGGCATTGTTCTGCATCTGGTGTCCAAGTGCTTGGCGGACGCAAACAGTCATTGCTTACGTCTTCCGTATCCGCCTTATCAAAAAAGAATTCCTTGATGCGCAAACGTCTTGAAAACTCAGTTATATCTTTGTGGAGCTCGTACTCTTTCACTGCATTGATTGTCGGAGAAAATGTAAGGCCGCGCTTGAGCAGATATCGACTGGACTTAAGCTTTGTGATATGTCTACCACTTCGCTGCGGCGTTCTGGCTGTTGGGCTGGGATTGCGGGGCTTTCTACCGTGTTCATCGAATTATTGAGGGCAGAGTTCGTAGCATGATTTTCTTTGGCAGCCCTGTTACGTATCGGTGGCAGCCCTGTTACGTATCGTGACGAAGTGACTAGATTTGGATGAAGGCCAGTCGCAAAAGAATCTGGTAATGAAATAATTTTCTTTAATGCCGTTTTTTTAATCCGGTAGCGAAACTGCTGTTTTTTATGCGCAGCATTTATTCGCAAACCAATGGCCCTTTGAGCGTTTGAGGACAGTACGACTGCAAGACGTACAGACGGGTCCACAGTTAAAGGGAGCACTTGCGTGCAGGGCATGTTTGGATTTCGCTCTCTTGCAAAAATATAGTGGCTTAGATTTGCATAAAACTACAGATGCTTAGCAGTTCAGCCTCTTTTTGACAGACTCGTGCAGTGTATGAACAATGTTTCTCTGTGCACTTCCTGTTAGAGGGCCAGCAAAATGAAAGGTGCTCATTGGAGTGTTCCCTTTAACAGTGGACCGCTGACATGTCATGATTTTAATATAACATGATGTGCCTTCGCGTACTTCATGATACTTTTTATCAGTCACCTGTGACTCATACTCCCATATTATAGTCCATGATATGTGGGCATGTGCCACAGGTGATTCGCCGAATATAACAACGAAGGACAGTGAAAAGATACTGGTAATGAAACTGTCCTTTTATTCCGGTGATGAAACTGCTGTTTCATTCCCGGAGCATTTATTAGCGAACCAATAGCCCTTTGAGTGTTTTATCTATCTGACATCTAAGCTCCTGCTTATGAGCGCTCTTTGTGCAGTATAAAATAGAGAAATACATAACACTTCTTAAAGTTTGCTACTCGTACGACTCAACAAGCTATGGTGTTGTGTTCCTCGTCCCCCAAGGAATACGCCAACGAACACTGCTTGTACTTCGTTACAATAAACGTCACGTTTGTGCTGCAATGTGAGTGCTGGCGTTGCGTCGGACAATGAGCTTCCATTTAGACGCCAGTGTAGACAACGTGCTCGGTAGGCCCACGATATGCACACTACTACTCAGATTACACAAAGACGGCTCAATGTACGGCATATATAGGCAGCGACTTCCTGACTGCTTCGCCAGTTCGCACGAAATCGATTCCCACAATGCATACGCTCTCCCATAATTTTACCTTCGAGACAAACACTACGATGTAGATCGACACTTTTTTGTAAATTCAGCATTTGGGGTGATATCGTAGCCTATCTGAAATGTCGACTACACTTTAAGTGTAGCTAATGGTTCACAGTAACGTCGGCACCCATGTGAAGCACAGACGTCAGTTTTACCGAAACGAAGTGGACGACGCTACGGTGCGACGATGGGCACATCATCAGTAGCGGTCGTTGACGTATTCCTCCAGGGTCGAGCAACGCTTGAACGTGGCCTCAGACATTAGCTCCGGCAGCGCACCGGAGCTAATCTCGGAGTCCACAGCTTCACTATAGATTGTTGACTAATTGGAGCAGGAATCTAATTTTTATTACACTAATATAAACCGGATATTGAACACTCCTACTCGAACTGACGTTGCCTCGACATCACGCCTGCATAGGATGTTTTTCCGAAGGTGTTTAAAGCACTGACGAGGCTCTGTGGAAGAACGTATACTCGGCTGCCAAGCATAATGCCTAATGCCTGGGTTCGATTTTATCCTTACCGTTATGGCCAAGACGGTCAATATTATACGGAAATAAATAAATAAAATCCCGACCATAACCATGAAGTGAATGATGTTAGAGGAGCTTCCTCGGAGATTATCGGGTAAACCGTGAATGCTGCGTACAATTTCTCTACTGCCATATAAAGACGTGACACGTTGTTATAGTAGCGATTGTGCTCAGGTTATTGTCGAACCACAAGCGGTCGCAGACCTTGCAGCTGTGGCCGAACGTGTGGTCGAGGAAATCGCGCTTGAAGCGCAGGTAGCGACCGCTTTGAAGCGCAAGTAGCGGTCGCTACTTCAGGTAGTGACCGCTTTCGGCGTTTGGCCGCTGCATCCCGCGCCCGTACCTCTTCGAGGTTCTCTTGCGGCCGCTTCCGCGCTGCTTCGGCTTCGCGAGCTTTTATCTCGGGGTCCGCACGACGCTGACGTCTCGCTGCGGCCTCGCGACCTCTCACGGCAGGGTCATCACGGCGAGCCCACGCTCCTGCTGCCTTCTGAGCCCTCCGCTCCGCCACCTTCGTTGCCATCAGGAGAAGCGATGAGACGAGCAGTTGCACTACACTGCGACGTCAGTGGTCGACCATATCGTATCGACGACTTCAGGAAACCCCTCAAAGACTTGGCTGTGATACTGCAAGTGAGTGGCATCGGGGCATATCAGATGTCTCACGTGTGGTTATTGAACATGAAGACTGACGAAGCGAAGAAAGCGTTCACGGAAGCAGGCGTCCTGAAACATAAAAACCGGGTGTTCCTTGTCATCGACCCGATGCATCAAGAAGTTAAGATGAAGCTGCACTGGCTGGCGTTTGATGTTACAAGGGAAGCTATCCCACGTGCCTTCTATAAGTGCGGCGACGTCAAGGAGGTGAGCGATGACCGATGGAGGGTTGAGGATTTTGAAGGAGTAGAACCAACAACCCGTATGATACGCTCGCAGCTTCGTGAAGGTGTTTCTGTGGATCAACTGCCGCATCAAATGCGTATCGGAAGCAGTGTGACACTTGTCGTAGTGCCAGGGAGAGCGCCTTTGTGCTTGCGTTGCTGAAATACGGGGCACATGCGACGCGATTGCAAAGTTCCAAGGTGCTGCGACTGTCACTCTTTCGGACATGAGGGAGATGAGTGCACCCACTCGCACGCTCGAGCTGCAGGGCGGCAATCTGAGACTCAACAGAGTGAACTCATCATGGATGAAGAAGAATCGGAACAAGCGTCAGTGCCTGCAACATCACAGAAGCTAACGTCATCGAATGACGCGGCGGTGATGAACGACATTAAGGCACTTTCTACAACCCCCGACACGAACGCCGAGCAAAGGAAAGAAACTGCAGTAGCCACGGAGCGTACTGCAACAATGACCGGACAGACGCGCCCTGCGCCTGCAGGAGACGCCGCGCCGCTGGAAGCAAAGCGCCTGGAAATCTCGGCGTCGCAGCTCAAGCCTACTGTGACATCATTGAAATCGCCTTCACAACATCCTTTAGGGATAGAAAGAGACAAAATGCGAGGTTTGCTTGGTGATCTCAATACTTCAAGTATGAAGTTAGTGGTAGCGTCTTCAAAACGCAGGCACGACTCAGATGACGGTGCTCAAGAGGATGAAGCATAAGTGAAGTCTGAAGTGCAGTGGAAGGTAGTCAGTGGAGGAAAGAAGCGAAACGCTGCCCGACAACGGTCGTCGTCGCTCAAACGCGACGACGGCCGAGCAAACTAGAGGTCAACACCATGGATCCACCCTGGACGACGAGAGCCCAACAAGTGAAAGTGCAGGGCTCTCGGCCTGGACCCGCTCACCGATCTCGTCGCTGTGCGGGTCCGTGAAAGCAGCGACGCTCAACGTACGAGGGCTGGCTTCTAGAAAGAAGCAGACCCAATTCTATAGGCTTGTCATGGATCATGACCTGGACATTATCGCAGTCCAAGAGACGAAAGTGGAGATCGAGGACGGCACCGAGAGTCTGTTGCAGCGTTTCACCGGACGCTACAGCGCCAGCGTCAGTCGTGCAGTTGGTAGGTCGGCAGGGTGTGTGATCTTTGTGCGGAACAGTTTAAGTGCCACTGTCGAAAATGTCACTTCTGATTTATCTGGAAGGTTTGTTGCTTGTGATTTAACTTTCTTTTAATTTAATTGGCGGGTTATTTGTTTATATGCACCTGTTAAAGCTGATGTACGCAGCGCAACGTTTGATCAAGTTCGTGCTTGTGATTGTGATCGCTTAGTTATCCTAATGGGAGATTTTAACTGTGTCTGCCGTGCCAGTGATAAAACAAGTACAACCGCTTTTAACGACTCAAGCACAGAAGCGTTAAAAAAACTTAATTACTTTAGTCTCGACGATGTGGCAGAGTGTATTGGTAAAGGACCGACAATGTATACACATTTTCAAGGCTCCAGTCATGCGCGCTTAGATAGGGCCTATGTGTCACTGGAATTAGTTCCGATTGTCAGTGAGTACAACGTCCACCCTATTTCATTTACTGATCACTGCTTAGTATCAGTTGTAATAGGCAAAAGAAATAGAAGTAGACAAGTATTTAACTGGGCCATGTGGAAACCTAGTCTAATCTCTTAGAGGATGAGAAATTTATGGACAATGTTCGAGAGGCTTTGTTAAACATAGGCAGCGGAGACCAGAAATACGGAGTGAAATGGGAACAATTTAAACAACATATTAAGCTGAAAGCGCTGGAGCGCTCAAGTGCAATAAAGCACGCGAATTGTAAAGAAGAAAGTACCCTACGCTCCAACATGAAAGAGCTTCTAGCAGAGGAAAGCAAAGCACCAGGGGTACTTATGAACGATATAAAATCAGTAAAGCCGAAATTGGAGCAAATAGAAGAGGGAAAATATCGTGGTGCGCAGATAAGGGCATGGGCAGAGAAGATGACCGCGGGTGAAAAGCCGACCAAAAGAATGTTGGGTCTTGAAAAACGAAATGCTCAGCGGAATGCTATACAGCAGATTCAATAAAGAGGTAATATTACAAGTGAAAAGAAATCTATAGAGGATGCTTTCCATGAGTACTACAGCCAGCTATTCGATAAGAGTGAAGTAAATGTAGACGGTTTTAAAAAAGAATTTCTAACATCAATGCCGAAGGTTGAAGACTGCAAGAAAGATAACTTAGATCTCCCCTTTTCTGAAGCAGAAGTGGCAAATGCAATCACTGACCTTCATTTGGGAAAGTCCCCAGGTCCTGACGGATTAACGGCTGCATTTTATAAACAGTTGAAACACGAAATAGCCCCATGTCTAGCAGCGGTATCTAACGAAGCATTAGATATAAAAGTACTTCCGCCGTCATTTCTATTATCTCATACTATATTAATTCCGAAAACTGAAGACGCAGTTAAATGACGTGACGTAAAGTCATACAGGCCAATCAGTCTATCGAATATTGACTACAAGATTTTGATGAAAGTCCTAGCAAGGAGACTTCAAACAGTTGTTCATGATATTGTAGGGGACCACCAGACATGCGGAATTAAAGGGCGTACTATATTTACAAATATTCATAAGGCACGAAGTGTACTAGAATGCTGTGATGCCACAAATGACCACATTGCAATGATCCAAATTGATTCAGAAAAAGCGTTTGACCGAGTACCCCACGACATTCTACTTCTCTTGTTGGACTACGTTAATGTTGGTAGCGTGGTTCGCGATGGGGTCCAAATGGCATATACTGGATTTAAGACGCGGCTCATCATCAACAAAGTTATCGGGAAACGAATCAACGTTGAACGTCCTGTGCGGCAAGGCTTTCCTTTGTCTTCTCTTCTATTTTCAATTTATATAGAATCATTTTGTCGGAAGGTCATAGAAAGTAATACCATAAAAGGATACAAACTACAAGAAGCTGAAGTACAGTTGCTGGCTTACGCCGATGATATAGCTGTGTTTTGTAAAGGTTACGAGAGCGTCACTGAAACCGCTAAAATTGTGAGCCTTTATTGCAATACGAGTGAAAGTCTGGTCAACTGGAGCAAGTGCGTGGGTTACTGGCACGGTGAATGGCCTGTGACTCCTGACTTCTTTGCGGGTATATCATGGGCTACTACTCCTGTGCGGTACTTAGGTGTTCCACTGGAATATTATTGTGACAGTGAACCGTACTGGCGGCGTGAGGCCGCTGAACTGCGAGAAAAAAGTCAGCAATTGAAGGGTTTTCATCTATCAATTTTCGCCAGAGCAACGTTTTGTAATATATTTTTGGTTAGTAAGCTCTGGTACGTGCTTCAAGTACTGCACTGTTCGCGTGTGAATGTACAAAAGCTTCACCGAATATTTGCTGTTTTCTTGTGGGGTTCTTCTTGGGAGCGAACAAGTAGAACTAACCTTTTCAGACGGGTTCGCTCTGGTGGCCTTAGTCTGGGTCATTTGTATCTGCGTCAGTTAGTTAACCGGTTCATGTTCTTCAGAAATAATCGAGACGCGTTCATACGGGCTGTTATACAGCTTAGGCTTGGGAGGGTATTGCCGGAACTGGTGGTGGCCTCTGGCAACATGAAAACAAATGTTAGAGGTTACTTGAAATAATAATAATATCTGGGGTTTAACGTCCCAAAACCACCATATGATTATGAGAGACGCCATAGTGGAGGGCTCCGGAAATTTCGACCACCTGGGGTTCTTTAACGTGCACCTAAATCTAAGTACACGGGCCTCAAACATTTTCGCCTCCATCGAAAATGCAGCCGCCGCGGCCGGGATTTGATCCCGCGACCTTCGGGTCAGCAGTCGAGCGCCATAACCACTAGACCACCGTGGCGGGGCAGGTTACTTGAAAGAAGTAGCTAATTCGTGTCAATTTTTAAAAACGCGTTTTTCTTTGGAATATCTCTCTTCTGTTTCCCGTAAAAAGTTACACAAAGATCTAGTAGATACAATTCTTCCTGTTCTTCTCTATAGAGCAATGTACCGTGTAGGTCCAGGTCAGAATGTCTTAAGCCGAGTAAAAAAATGGAGCTACCATCTGGAGTAAAATATTTTTTCTTCAAATTACACAGTGCAACATTGCCTGTCAAAACATGGATGCAGGAAAAGGGCTTATTCGTTCCATGGGGAAACCTTTGTTCACTCTGCAAGGGGGGGGGGAAGCCGGAGACAATCGAACATGCTTTTCTTGACTGCTGGGATGCGGTCTTTTTTTGGGACGTTCTTCAACGCACTTTAAAAAAGGATTTGCCCCTTGACGCCTTCGGCATCTGATTTCTCCCGGTTGAAAATGAGGAAGGGGTACTGTTCGATCTAATCATGTTACTGGGCCTGCACAGTATATGGCAGTCAAGAATGACGGTGCGCCATGCTGATATTAATGCACGTCCGGTTCGACACTACTTCATCGAGACTATACCCTATTGGAAAAAGTCAGATGGTGGACATGGTGGAAACCACCATCCACCATTATAGTGGATTAATGTAGTGGGTGGATGGTGGACGATGGTGGATGGTGGACGGTGGTGGATGGTGGACGGTGGTGGGTGGATAGTGGACGGTGGTGGATGGTGGACAAGGTAGGTGGATAGTGGACAGTAGTTTAGATGGTGGACGGTAGCCTTGGTGGGTAGAAATTATGCGGTGTACAAGGTACGTGGCAAGTACGGAGATGGCGGGCATATTTGTCAATCAACTATTTCCCTTTCAATGCTATTTCAGTTATATTTCAAAACATATTTGCCTGTTACACAAGGCACACAGGTTAACCACAGAAAACCAATTGGTAACTCTCAGCTTTGGTTCCAAATGTGTTATAAGGCAAAACAGGCACCATAATACCATGTTTGCACTAAGCAAAAAACAGACTGGCTCAGTGAATAAGTTTATTCCCTTTTCTAGATTTCTTGGCGTTATGCTTACTCCTTTGCCTCGACGAGCAGCTTCTGCAGAAAACTTGTAGAAAACCCTCACCACTACATCACGGCAGTTCCTCAGGTGGCTATAATTGAAGCGGCTACAAAGAGATGCATTTCTCCAAGCAACCTGAAAAATATTTGAAAAGCATCATTAAAAAATATAAATGATTTGTTTAGTAATCAATATATTGATGCGTCTTACACTGCTCCTTTCATACAAATAGTTACTATAGTTAGTCCTTGTTGCAAGTATGGCATGTTGTTGGGCTAGTTGGTTCACAGATACAGCAGACACCTTTAAACTGGGCGAAGACAACACGTTAGAAGACAGAAATAAACAGACACACACGAAGCGCACGTTGTGTGTGTTCTCTGCGCTTCGCTCGTCTTCGCGCAGTTTATACGTGTCTGCTGAACTTACGACTAAGTGACTTTTTAATTAATACAGTAAAATTGCACTACAAATCACTACAGCTGGTGAGGTACTACCGGCTGTTATATTATTTCTTTCGCGAGTTGCCGTAAGCGAAATAGTGCCGGCATTTTATGCGGAGACAATTACATGCCCTCGCAACAGGCCGGCAGCGTTCACGTGATGGTAGCCCTTGAAATAAATCTGATTAAAACCACAAGTGGGTCAGTTCTCGCGGCAAATAACGTACCCCTCGCCAGATGAACGCGCGATTCGCTAGCCCGCGTTGAGCAAGAAGAAAAAAAAACATACCGAAACCACAGCCTAAACTTTCAAACGTTGCAGCGGAAAAAGAAATCCACATTGGACGATGCCGGCGGCCAGCCAACGGGGATACACAGCCGGCCAGTTGACGCTAGCGCTGCAGTGCCGAACCCCCACCCCATTGCGCCTTCCTCAGAAGCCCACCTACCACATTATATCGTCCTTCAGGGGCGGATTCTGAACAAATTCCCGTTATTTCCGACGTTAAAACTTATGAGTGCACAAGGGTGCTAGCGTAATCAGTGTTGTTTATTGCATCACCAAATGCAACTTATCGCGCCTCACCGATTCCCAGTCACAGCACAACCCGGTGGCAGAAGCAATAATTTTTTTAGTTTGGTTATTACAAGTGCAGTGACGAATTGCTAAATACCTGTGTAAGACGAGCGCCTTTCTGGCGAAAATTTTATCAATGCTTTCAGCTTTACGGCGGGTAGTGGGTCCGTCTCACATATCCAATCACTTTATAACAGTAGCGATTAAACTGATCACAAACGTCGGGCGGGAGCAGCTTCAACACAACTGCAAAGACATTCAGCACCACCGTATTCAATATCCCTTGGTCATACGCATACAGCAATAATAATGCATAACGTGCACAGAGTAACACTCAAAGCCACCTACCTTTCTCAAGAAAACATGCAGCGTACACGTTGTGACGTCCGCCGGTGTTCAGGTGATGTGACGAGTCGGCGTTGGCTGACCACCCCGTTTGCAGGCATCCGTCGGTCTAGAGGCAATATGGTGAGTTCCCATATGCACGAACTGTCACGTCGATTCTCCATGCCACAGCGCGCGTTGTGAGAAACTATTCCGGCACTCTTCAGCGATGATGATCACCAACAAAAGAATCGTACTTGGGCAGCTGGTGCCTGCAGCTCACTTAGTCTGCCGTGTACCGCGCATCATACTGATTCAAGATGTTCCGCCTAAGTCAATGACCGCAACATAAAACACAAAGCACGGGCACGCACAAAAATCAACCGCATCAGCACAAACACAATCACCACGCCATCACCACGTTGTATACAGCGCGCCGCCATGTCAGGAAAGAAAAATCTGGGAGGACGACAGCGGCGACGCCAGTGGCCACGGCCAAAACAAATTTCACTTCCGACGCTGTCGGACGTGACGTCACTGCCACCATTGAGACAGCGCCTATGGCGAACACGGCCTCAGAGACGGGCAGTAGACATTAATCTCGGAGGCGAGGTTGTAAGGCGCCACCAGCGTCGCCGCATACTCGCAGCGAGGAGGAGGGAGCTGGGAAGCAGCTGCTCGGCTCAGATAATAATAACTGCTGGGGTTTCACGACGTCCCAAAAGCACGATATGATTTTGAGAGACGCCGTAGTGGGGGGCTCCGGAAATTTCGACCACCTGTGGCTTTTTACGTGCGCGAAAATCTAAGTATACGCTTGTGCTTTGCACTTTGCCCCCGTCTTGTACGGTTTTCAGCTCAAGCCGCAAATTGTTTTTGTAATACCGTACATTGTCAATCTGTTTACGCGAGGTGATTCGGTTGCACCATACATTTCACGGATCTTTTTCTCAACGTTTTCATCCGTAGCGCACATGATGTTTACTTTCAGCCTTATCATAAATGTGAGCGAGCAGCAAATTCAGCGCGAATGTTAAAGCGCGACACGCGTGCTCTCGGGTAGGTACATCCCACGGAAGCCCGAAAATTAACTGATATACAGTGATCACTAATTCTGCTTTTTCTTCGTGCTCGAATCAATATTCTCAGTCAGGACAATCGTATTAAAATTTACTAATAATTTAGCAGCACATTGTTGAGCATTTTTTCGCGATCAATACAATAGGTGGGCTGCAAACAAAATGTAGCATTGAAAAGGAAAGCTCAAAGCGCTCGACCAGTCACCACAAAAATATTGATTTATTTCCTGTCAGTCAATAAGAAATAAAGAAACGGCATGCTCACAAAGGGTGCATTACAAATACAACACAAATTCGATCCTGTCTATTAAGTTTTACATTGCCCCATTAGGCATTACCAACTCGCCGAAATGCTATCCGTTTGCACTAAAATGATATTTCACATTATACTCATCATAGTTGCCACTGCTTTCGAGTATAATGACGGTGTTTGGCGCAGCTTCTCCAGCATGGTGCAGCATGGTACACCATCATTTTCCTCACCCACCATTCCCTCGCTGATTTCCACCATTCGCGCCATAGTGGGCGCTGTCTCCTACCCCTGCCCAGTATTTTTGCTGCTACTCTCCACCATCGTCCACCATCCTTTCCACCTTACCCAGCTAACGTACACCATGCCACCCACCACTGTTCACTATAACACCATGATTTCCAGCATACCCAGCATTATTTCCACTATATCCACCACCTTTTCCAGTATCCACCATGGTAGTTTTTTCGATAGGGTATGTTCATTTGTGGAAACCCAGAAGGTCCAGCAAGATGTACCGGATTGGCTTCATCAAGTAGAAAGCCTTCTACAGATGAAGCCATTTTAAGAGGCTTGCAAACTGTATTTTTATATTTTTATTTCATTTTTTTTCTTTGTTCCGTATATATTTGTTTGTCACTGCTGTATGTATGTGCACGGTCAATAAAAAAAAAACATTGTGGCCTTGTGGTAGGACACCTGCTTGCCACGTGAATGTCCCGGGTTCGATCCTTAATGGGACCGAAAATTTTTATTTAATTTGCATCTCTCGATTTTTCGGTCACGGACAATTTTTCGCTCACAAGCGACGTAGCGACGCCGACACCGACGGCGGAATTTCTGCGAAACGAGCTCTGTAATGTTATGCGTCGAAACACACGAGGAGGTCTGGAAGACTAACATTAACAGCATCAGGTGAGATGCACGAACATCCGTCACCTGCATCAGCCAGAAGAGCAGTCGCAAGGTTTTGGACAGAAAAAATGCAAAGCTCAATGACAAATGCTGCTCCATTTCTTTGGAGATTTTACTCATTAAAGAGGCGCCAAAGCGCAGGAATGCAGCTAAATGCACCGCGATGTATCCTGTGTGAATAAGTCCGTAATTCCAATCGGTCTGCAAAAACTTGAATGCATCAGGCTTCCTCAAACACTGAGTCTGTCATGCACATGAAGAAATTCGCTAACGTGGTGTCATGAAAAACAGAAGGGAACAATCAGCAAGCTTCCCACGTGCACGCACGACCAGCGCGGCAACTACAACTACCGATCTCGGAGGCTTTGTATCTCAGCTTACCATAAATTACTTCAGGGGGCGGCGTCAGGTGGCGACCCAGTAGTACGGTGTGCTCTGGCACCGCAGCTCCACCAACATATCGTAATTTAGGTGTTGCGTACGCAGAAGTCTGTCAACAATCAAAACTAGACGTAGAGATCAACCGACATATCGTAATTTATTAAATGTCTTTGGAAAAACATGCGAGAAAATACCACTTATGTGCACAAAGAGAGCTCGCAGCAGTTTCACACTTGGACACAAAAGTGTGGCAACGGTGTTGCGCACGCAAAAGTCTGGCAACAGTCAAGACTAGATGCAGAGATCAACCGACATATGGTAATTTATTGAATGTCGTTGGAAAAGCCATGCGAGAAAATAACATTTATGTGCACAAAGAGAGCTCGCAGCAGTTACACACTTGGACACAAAAGTGTGGCAACGGTGTTGCGCACGCAAAAGTCTGGCAACAGTCAAGACTAGATGCAAAGATCAACCGACATATGGTAATCTATTGAATGTCGTTGGAAAAGCCATGCGAGCAAATACCATTTATATGCACAAAGAGAGCTCGCAGCAGTTTCGCACTTGAACAAAAAAGTGTGGCAACAGTGTTGCGTACGCAAAAGTCTGGCAACAGTCAAGACTAGACGCAGAGATCAACCGACATATGGTAATTTATTGAATGTCGTTGGAAAAGCCATGCGAGAATATACCATTTATGTGCACAAAGAGAGCTCGCAGCAGTTTCACACTTTGACACAAAAGTGTGGCAACGGTGTTGCGCACGCAAAAGTCTTGCAACAGTCAAGATTAGATGCAGAGATCAACCGACATATGGTAATTTATTGAATGTCGCTAGAAAAGCCATGCGAGAAAATACCATTTATGTGCACAAAGAGAGCTCGCAGCAGTTTCACACTTGGACACAAAAGTGTGGCAACGGTGTTGCGCACGCAAAAGTCTGGCAACAGTCAAGACTAGATGCAGAGATCAACCGACATATGGTAATTTATTGAATGTCATTGGAAAAGCCATGCGAGAAAATACCATTTATGTGCACAAAGAGAGCTCGTAGCAGTTTCACACTTGGACACAAAAGTGTGGCAATGGTGTTGCGCACGGAAAAGTCTGGCAACAGTCAAGACTAGATGCAGACTAGGTGCACGTTATCAAGGCGAGACTACAACGATGGGAGGAGGAACATGACCTAGGAGAGTGGCAAAATGGGTTCAGGCCGGGCTGTTGCCTGAAAGACAACCTATTTGTTGTCACCCAGGTGATGGAAATTGCGGCAAAGGAAGAGCACCCCCTCCTGTTTGCTTTCCTCGACATATCTGAGGCTTACGACAGCATTGAGCAGGACAGGCTATGGCAAATCTTGCAGGTGCTTGATAAGCCAGAGGAGTGGCGCAACCTAATGCAGCGCCTTTATGCAGACGCCGAGGCAGTGGTTCCGTGGGGCAACTTGATCACTCCCCGGATTCAGGTGCCTAGGGGACTCAGGCAGGGCTGTCCGATGTCACCACTGCTCTTTATGCTGTACGTAGCCGGAATGGAGAGGAGGCTTTCAGAGTCTGGACTGGGGTTCAATTTGAACTACCTAGAGGAGGGTTTTCAGAGGGTACGAAGGCTGCCTGCTTTCTTCTACGCAGATGACATAGTCCTGCTGGCGGACAATGCTGCCGAGATGCAGGCTCTGCTTGAAATCTGTGCGGGGGAGGGTACGGATCTTGGGCTGATCTTCAGTGCAAAGAAGTCTGCGGCCATGCGGTTCACACCACAGGAGGCAGTGCGGGACCCGCCCCTCCTGCTGCAGGGCAAGGAAATTGAGTGGGTGGACAGTTACAAGTACCTCGGGGTAACGGTGACGGCAACGACGAACCATATATGCGGGTACGAGGGGGAAGGAGTTGCGTGCCAATGCTTTAAAGCGCCGGGCCTTCCTAGGCTCACGAGCTCTGTGGGCCTTCAGCGGGTACGAGGTCACCAGGGAACTGTTGAAGGGTGTTGCGGTCCCTGCTCTGACTTTCGGCAACGCTGTGGTGTGCCTCTCGTCCGCGACTAGGCAGGCGCTCGAGGTTCGCCATAGGGAAGCGTGTCGCACAGCCTTGGAGGTGCACGCCTTCACTCCTAATGAGGCAGTACAGGGCGATCTTGGGTGGTCGTCTTTCGAGGCGAGGGAGGCAGTCGCCAAACTCTTACGAAAGGCGCCTCAGCGGTCTGCCAGATGGCCGTTGGGCTCGGGAGGTGTACAAGTACGTACACCTCCGTTCGGTGCGGACGAAATGGGTCGCCCGAACCCGCTCGCTGTCGGAGCGATACAGGGTGGAGGCTATCCGGCTGACGGCCACCCTCCAGCGCGACACAAGGAAAAAGGTGTGGTAATCGGTTAGCGCGGTGGAGACCGAGAGGTGGAGGGAGTCGCGACGAGCGATGAGGGCCCTGGCCTTGTACCGGGAGGGAAAGGTGGATATTTCTAGGGAGGCTTTGTATGAGAACTCCGGGGCCAGCGGGCTACTGTGCGAGGCGCGAAGTGGTGTACTTAGGACACGCTCGCTGCGCGCCAGGTACACTGCCGAGCTTGACACGATGTGCCCCTTGTGCCAGGACGCAGAGGAGACAATCCGGCACATTTTGCTAGAGTGTACTGGCCTGCGACCTTCGATACATGATGCTCAGGACCCTGGCACCTCGGGACAAAACACGATGGGCGCGACAAACGGCAACATCGCTTTGGCAAGGGCTCTCGGTTTTCGTGGGTCCGGCGAGCCGCCAAGCTGGGAAGCGATGGAGGCTACGAAGCGGCGGCTCGAATGCTGGTGGAGAAATCAGGTCGAGCAAACGCGCGCGCCACGGCGGTAGCGGCGGCTATGATGCGCCGAGGGCGCATTAGATTTGACGAACTTTTTTAAATGCGAAGCATTTCTTAGCGAACCTCTGGCACTTTGAGCGTTTCTATCTACGTATCTATCTATCTATCAGCCGCCTTAATAAAGTTGTTAAAAAAATAATAAAGTTGTTTACTACTATCAGCCGCCTACGTCTGGGTGCTCTCGTGACGCCTCCTTAACTTGGTGTAGACCAAAATTAGCATGGGAGGGTAAGAGACCTGGACGAATATGACAGTGTGGTCATGACATAAATAACGTGACAGTCCTGTCGCGTGCGTCGTCAAACCCTTTCCTCCAGACACGTGTGGCACATACCCGTTTACCACCGGCCGCGGTGTACGGGTATGTGCCACAGGTCATTGACAGTTTATATCTACCCAGGAATGGCGAGAACAGACATTGGTAATTTAAATGCGAGAGCGTTAAGGAAAACCCACATCGGCAACGTTGACCCGACGAATGGAAAGAACAAAAATCAGGATCCAAGCAGGAATCGAACCCAAGCATTCTGCGTGGCAATCAGGTATTCTACCACAAAGCCACGCCAGGTCTACAAACTGCTTTGGTAAAACAGCCTATGCAGGCGTAATGTCGGTGCAACGTCAGTTGTGGTTGTGGTGCTGGGTATCTAATTTTACAAGAAAGCAATAAACACTACATATGTAGTCCTACAATACAGGCGTCATATCAGATTAACGTCCGTGATTCCAGTGTTGGCTCCGGTTTTATAGCAGTCTAATAAGCATTACATTTGTATTCCTATGATTCTGCAAGCTATACTGAAGCATTGCTCGACCCCGGAGGAACGCATTAACGAAAGTTGCGTATCATATTCGCATCATCGCAGCATAAAGTGCACTTAGTCCGCCTGAACGACGCAGTGTCCTCTTCATTTCTTACGAGGCTGGGCGATGGCTTCATGCTGACTGAGGATGATGACAGATTGATTGACAGCCGCTTTGTAGACTAGGCTACGTAGGTCACATACGCCCAGGTAGCCTACGAATACGACAAGCGCCATCCACTGATGTTCGTCTACGTAGCCCTATACAGGCCTACCAGCCTCAACGGCCTAAACCTCACCAACGCGATGGGTGACTTCAGATTCCCACATGTCGCCGGCTCTATAGACAGACAATTTGTCGACGAAATGGCTGAGGCATCCACGATTTCTAACAGCTGTACTATGAACCCCTCGCCACCGCGTTCTCGACCAGATCCGATAACAAGTCTTTACCATCGTCTAGTGCTCACTGATCACGGTGATGATGACCTTGTTCAAGAACTGTCGAGAACCTCTTCCACACATGCACACGGGTTCGTGAAACGTGCGTGCTTTCTCCATGATAACAGACAAGTATAAGCACTACATATCAGCTCACTGCTTCTGGTGTTCGTAATACCCACGTTGCCGTTGACAGCGTTACCCAACTGTAAACAACTGGTTTATAACACATATGCTGCTCTTCAGCATATATGTGCGTATAAAATTTATACGAATCTTTAGTATCATTTCGTAACGTTTCGCTCAGCAAAAAAGTTACGCCACAGTCGCCTTCCCGCGCATGCTTCGCATAACATGGACTCCCATGGTACGTGGGATCTGCCGAATTTTTTTTCTTTTCTTTTCTTTTTCTTTCCCTTCTCCTTCCATCTTTTTAAATTTTCTTCTCAACTTAACCTTCGCTTTGTCTCTTTCTTCCTTGCCCGATCCGGCATAGCCCGTTGATCTCCCGCTCCAAAGGGAAGAGGCAGCAGACATCATCATTATCATCATCATCAGATCAACCCACATATGGTAATTTAATGAATGTCGTTGGGAAAGCCATGCGAGAAAATACCACTTATGTGCACACAGAGTGCTCGCAGCAGTTTCACACTCGGACACAAAAGTGTGGCAACGGTGCTGCGTATGCAAAGGTCTGGCAACAGTCAAGACTAGAGGCAGAGATGAACCGACATACGGTAATTTAATGAATGTCGTTGGAAAAGCCTTGCGTGAAAATACCACTTATGTGCACAAAGAGTGCTGGCAGCAGTTTCACACTTGGACACAAAAGCAGTCATTTTCTCTGAATATGTCGGAGCTTCAGCGGCCTTCGCTACCATCACGAGCCGCCTATACGCCCTTATCGTATGGTGCTACTGCACCCAATGAAGACAATGAAAAGATGGATAATGCAGACGTCAAGTCTATGTTAAAAAATTTGATGGCTTCAATGCGCAAGATTCTTGGCGGCCTAAACACACCCGCTGCTAAGGCTGCTGTCCAGCTACTGGAAGTTTTGGAGCCACTTCTGGTGGTTCTTCAATAAGCGAACGTGGCACTGATGTTCGAAGAACGTATACGGCAGTCGCTTGTTATGCAATGGAATGCTCGAGGTCTAAGTGGCCGTTTGTCGGATTTCAGACAGTGGGTTTTTAAATACCAATTTCCAGTTATTGTTGTCTGCGAGCCAAACATGGATTCGACTATTCGCATCTCTGGGTATATCCAAATGTGGTCTCGCAGCGATCAACGTACAAGTAAAGTACTAATTTGCATACGACGCGATCTGACGTACTTAAGACACGACATAGTGCCGCACACTAGCAACGATTACGTGAGCCTTACTATAACACATAAAAGGCGGACGTTCTCTGTAATAGGAGGATACATCCACCCAAGCGCGAATATCGACTGCTCCCACCTGAATACCGTGCTGCAAGCCGCACAAAGCCCACACATTGTGATTGGCGACTTCAATGCACATCATCCATTCTGGGGTAGCACTGCGATGAATTGCCGTGGAAGAGACTTGGCGAACTTTATGTGCACTAATGGACTAAGCGTACTCAACGACGGGTCACCTACATTTATTCGTGGTACTTCTTATAGCAGCTGCCTCGACCTTACCTTAGTATCGAGGAGCCTTCTGTCTTCTGCATGTTGGTTCACGGATTTGGAGACTCGTGGTAGCGATCACCTCCCAACCTATGTTCAGTTTAGGTGGTTTCGCCGCTCAGCTTCACGCTACATCCGTCAAACAGACTGGACCTTGTTCAAGGCCTCTGTCAAGACGGGCTGTCAGCACACGACTGTATCATCCGAAATAGAGGATAGCATTGCTTCTTCTCTGCGTGACCCAACCAGACAGGTTAACCTAATGATGCAGAGATCTGCAAGCGACTCCCAATACGAGGCACTTCGTGCAATCCATCGCCGCGCAGAACGACGACACAGAAGAACGAAATCCCCGTCAGACCTCTCCGCCTGTCGCCGAGCTCAACGACACGTTCTTCGGCATCTCGACAAGCTTGACAGGCAGCGGTGGAGGACATTCTGCGGATCTCTTGACCCAAGGCAACCTCTATCTAAGATCTGGCGGGTGGTACGAAGTTTGCAGACAATTCCACAACAAAGTCAACCATTCCGAGCCGTGGCTCTACATCAAGGTCGGGGAGCAATTGACATAGCCGGAGACTACTGCAGCCTTATCGCGGCCACTACTGATGCCTTGATTGAGACTCTTACCACCATAGCGCCCCCATCGTCTGATGAGCGCCTCGATGTGCCTTTCACAATACATGAGCTTGACGCTGCCATTTCTGTTTCCCGACACTCATCGGCGCCAGGACCTGACGGAATCACGTACGCTGCACTCCGCCATCTTGGTACAGAAGCACGACATATCCTGCTCTCCCACTATAACAACTCGTGGGAGTCGGGACATGCCCCAACTAAATGGAAATGCAGTCGCATTATTGCGTTGCTCAAACCAGGGAAGTGTCCTCATCCCCTTTCCTCCTACAGACCGATCGTCTTAGCCAGCTGCGTCGGAAAAGTAATAGAAAGGATGGTGCTGTCAAGATTAGAGCGGCTTCTAGAAAGCAAGAATTGTTTTCCTGCATTTATGAACGGCTTTAGAAGAGGACGATCTGCAGGCGACGGTGTGGTCGACTTGATCTCAAATGTTGAAGAGGAAAGAAACCGACGCAGACTAGTAGCGGCCGTCTTCCTAGACATTAAGGGCGCCTACGATAATGTGCTGCATTATGCGATCCTTGACACACTGGAAGATTTAGACGTCGGCGGACGACTGTACGCCTGGATCGTAAGTTACCTTAGTGACCGTACGATTTACATGACGACAAGCGACGGAGACACCAATCGACATACTATTCACCGTGGTGTTCCCCAAGGGGGAGTTTTCAGCCCAATTCTGTTAAATGTTACTATGATTGGACTGGCAGCAGAACTTCCCAGCACGGTAAAAGTGAGCGCATATGCGGATGACATATGCATATGGGCGTCCGGAGCTACTCGTCCACAATTGCGTGCTCAACTTGCAGTGACGTTAACAGCTAAATATTTACGGCGCCAGGGTCTCACTCTTTCCATTGACAAATGCGCAGTGCTTGCATTCACGCGCAAATATATGTCAAGATACCCTATAACTATTAATGAAACGGCGACACCTACTGTAACGCACCACAAGTTCCTTGGGGTAATCATAGACAGGGATCTATCATGGTCGAGACACGTCGCCGCACTGAAATCAAAATTGAAAAGTTTTGTTCTCGTTCTTCAGACTGTGGCAGGAGCAAGATGGGGCCCATCAGAATCGTCACTTCTTCAACTCTGCAATGCGCTGTTTGTAGGATATATACGGTACAGCATGCCGGTGCTCTCAAACATGAGACCGAGCTGTGTGAACACGCTAGAGAGTATTCAAGCTCAAGGATTGCGAACATGCTTGGGCCTACCACGCTGCACGTCAACGAATGGAAGCATCGCGGAAGCTCGGGCTTGTCCCACCAGCGTATACATGCGCTGCGAGCCATTTCGAGTGCATCTTCGCCTTTTGACCCGACACAGGCAGCACCCGCTATCAGCACTCCGCGCCACCCACCCAAACTGCAGTTTTTCAAAAGCAATATCACGGCATGAAAGCATTATACCATTAAGGTTTTCTTCGCCGAGATTTCCTGGAACACATCCGTGGGTCCTGCCTAAACCGCCTGTTAGCCTTGCGATTCCTGGGATTACGATGAAGTCCCTAGTATCACAAATTGGCCTCCCACAACTGACCCTACATCACATTTATAAAGCGTACGGTGGCACTGTGCACGTGTTCACCAATGGATCTACCACGCTATGTACCTCTGCTGCAGCCTTTGTCATCCCACAGATGGTTATAGCTCGACGGTACAAAATAGACCACAAGACCACATCAACTGCCGCAGAGCTTTTTGCTATCCGGGAGGCAATCAGATTCATTTTGGAGAGCAACCTCGTACATGGACGATATTCTGCGATGCAAAACCCGCTTTGCAAACTATTATTTGCGTCATGAGACAAGGTCCATACTATATTTTAGCCATAGAAATTATGGAGCTTCATCACGTTGCTTCAACAAATGGCCACCTCGTCACGTTCCATTGGATTCCTGCCCACTGCGGCATAATGGGAAACGAAGACGCAGACGCCGAAGCTAAAGGAGCCTTGACCAATCGCCCTGAAGTGCGCACTCCGTTTTCACGGCCAGACACGAACGCCCTGCTTCGGTACGTAATGCGTAACCTCACACTTGAGCCCTGGTCCAAACCAGAGCGACGACACTGGCGATTACACAAATGGGACCCCGAGATGAGGTTCTGTATGCCTCCTAAATTAAAACGACACACCACAAGTATGATTCACCGAATTCGTCTTGGGGTGGCCTTCACAAGACGTTATGCACATATCATCGGCTGCAGTGACACCGGTCCCAACTGTGACCACTGTCAAGTGCCAGAAACACTTGAGCACATATTTTGTACCTGCCCAGCATACGCACGCGAACGACAGAAACTGATTTCCTCAACTGAAGGAGTGCATAATAGGCCATTAACTGATGAGGTGGTGTTGGGTCCTTGGCCTGACGCCAACAGCACAACTGTGGTCATAAGAGCGGTCGCAGCTTTCCTACAAGCCACTGGACTGGATGCGCGGATATAGCACTGCGCCACCTACACGGGACTGTACATACTCACCTCCCTAACTTACCATCGTCATCCATTATTCTTTTTTCTCCCCTTTCCCCACCCCCGGTGTAGAGTAGCAGGCTAGAGCATACTATCGCTCAGGCCGACCTCTCTACCTTTCTGTAAATAAACCCCTCTCTCTCTCTCTCTAAGGAATGTCGTTGGAAAAGCCATGCGAGAAAATGCCACTTATGTGCACAAAGAGTGCTCGCAGCAGTTTCACACTTGGACACAAAAGTGTGGCAACGGTGTTGCGTACGCCAAAGTCTGGCAACAGTCAAGATTCGATGCAGAGATCAACCGACATATGGTAATTTAATGAATGTCGTTGGAAAAGCCATGTGAGAAAATACCACTTATGTGCACAAAGAGTGCTCGCAGCAGTTTCACACTTGGACACAAAAGTTTGGCAACGGTGTTGCGTACGCAAAAGTCTGGCAGCAGTCAAGACTAGATGCAGAGATGAACCGACATATTGTAATTTGATAAGTGTTGTTGAAAAAACCTTGCGAGAAAATGCCGCTTAGATGCACAAAAAGTGGTCGTAGTTGTTTAACAAGCTTGGACTGAAAAGTGTAGCAACAGTGTTGCGTGCGCAAAAACCTGTCAACAATCAAAACTAGATGGAGAGATCAACCCACATATTGTAATTTGATAAATGTCATTGGAGAAACCGTGCGAGAAAATACCGTTTAGTTGCACAAAAAGTGTTCGTAGCTGTTTCACACTCGCACACAAAAGTGTGGCAACAGTGATGCGTACGCAAAAGTCTGTCAACAGTCAAAACTAGATGAAGAGATGAGCCGATGCATTGTAATTTGATAAGTATCGTTAAAGAAACCATGCCAGAAAATTGCATTGTGATGCATTAGAAGTGTTAGTAGCTGTTTCGCACTCGGACACAAAAGTGTGGCAACAGTGTTCCTTCTGTCAATAATGAAACTCACATGCATAGACAAACATTTACAGAGTAGAATGCCTCAAGAATTTTTTATGCAGTGTTAGTAGGCGCATTAGTATGAAAGTAGCTTATGTTTATTCTATATGTTCTAATACGTAGTGCTGTCAAAGTAGTTTATGCACCATGTATATGTTGTGTGGGAATGGCGACAGAGGAACGTCGAGGAGGAGAAAAGACGACGACGAAGTGCGTGCGTATGATGCGTGGCGCTTGCTGGTGGGAGCCCCGCGATGGGTATGAGCCAAATGCAAGGAACGAGGAAGCAAGAAAGCAAGCCTCGCCTGGACTGCAGAATGCTGTTGGGCATGGCTGGTGGTGTTCTGGACTGACTTTGGGGCTAGCCTGCGGAGACTCGGCCGTCTCGAGCACTGGTGCTTGAGATGAGGAATTCCAGCTGCGTTCCGGGAAGAACTGCGTTCGTGGGCAGGCTATGGTTCCCGTTCCACAGCATGGTGGTGGCCACCTCCCGGTCTGCGCGATCTTCGCTAACCATGTGAGCTGATGAGCCATGCCAAGCACGAAATGGCAAGTTTTTGTGTAGGCTCTGTTGGCATTTCACTAAGAAAAAATGAGAGGACGTTTACGCTTTGCATGTAAGAGTGAAACAGTATAGCGTATCGGGCCCATTTCGCATCCCTTTATTATTCGCTTGCTATGTTTCGCTTCTCGGTGGATGCTTCAACCGAGCTGTGAGAAAAGGAACTTTTCTGCTGGAAGCATTTGGCAGTATAAACTCAGTTGCGGTGTATCTGCTACACCATTCTTCACTACGTAGGAGCGAAGCAACTACTGCGCGGTTGTAAGGCGAAATGTGCGCCTACGTACCGGCACACTTTGTTGATGCTATGGCTGATGTTGAGTCATTGCTGCTGAGCCCTTTGTAATGGTTGCGTAGATTTAAACTGCTTGCTATTTGCGCAATTCACATGGTGTTACGACTGTTGCGATTGAACGCTTCCGGCACACACTACCCGTCTTTTAACATGACTTGTACATGTTTCCCACTTGGACAGAAAAGTTCGGCAACAGTGCTGCATAGAGAAATGTCTACCAACAAGAAGCAGAGATCAGCCGAGAAATCGTAATTTCATGAACGTTTGTTGAGAAACCACGCGAGCAAATATCACTCAAATGAACAAAATATGTTCTTAGCTTTTTTGCACTTGAACAGAAAAGTTTGGCAGCAGTGTTCCGTGAGCAAAAGTAAACATAGTGTATGACTGCTTTTAGTTCGCAAAGTTCGTGCACCGTCGGCGTCTCTAAGTATACGACCAAGAATATCGCGTGCTGACTCCTCGAAACCGCGGCTAGGCATACAAGCGTCGGTATCTCTGACCACGCGGCAAAGCACTTCACTGACAGATGAAGGGCCGTGAACAATGGTGGAGCGAACCTTTCGTCAGTCAACCTTTTCAGTCAACCAATGGGCAGACAACCTTTCGTACAGGACCGCATTGCATACCCTAGCGACGGTCCAAACAAATAACAAAAGATAGTGCTTCAGAGTTCTTCTTACTCTTTCTTCACACTATTACTGGAGCTGGAACTTTTTGTACATTGAAATATTACTTATAATTGACAATAGCGACGGTCCTAAAACGTATAAGGCACCGTACAATTTCTCTTTTAAACGCCAGCGCCAAGCCTGGGATCTTTTGAACGCCAGCGGTGGGCGACTAAACGGCGCGCTGTCAGAGGTAATCGTGCAGGCAACGGTTTTGCGGCGCGGGTTGGCGCGTTTTTCGAGGGACAGCGCCATGCAGCGTAGGGTCTGCCCGTTCACTTACGACACTCCACTATCACAACGGGCAGATGCCTAATGACAGGACAAGAGAGCATGCGGCATCATTAGAAGAACCCCTGCTGGACATCTCGCCTTTCACAATCCCCAATGTAAGTGCACGGTGAAGCTGCATGACATCCAAATTTTAGCAAGAAGCAAACGCAAGCTTAAGAGCAAAATTTTAGAAGCCATGGCCATCGATGAAAGAGGACAATCAGGCATGAGCACACCTTCCGTACTACTAACAGAAAAGGAAAAAAAGATTAGTGTGCACAAATAACGAATCTGGGAATCAGTGAGCAATGCATTCGCTATCGAATGCTATAAAAATGCAAGGAAGTTTCAATAAACGTTCAGTTGATGGTCCAGCGGTGTGTCGTCACCCTTTCTGTCCTCGTTCAAGTAGTTGGCTGGAACCCCCTCGCTATCGTCATATTCTGTTGAACGTCTAAATCGATGACATTGCCCCACGCATCGTATGTACTACCAGTGAGTAATAGCGCGCGTGCGCTGGCGACGAACGCGGCTGAAGCAGAGATAATACGAGCGGCCATCTCCATGGCACGGAGGGCGCATGTGATAACATCACCTCGCGTGCGAGACTTAGAGTCGATTACCCCTCAAGCAGAGAGGAAACACCCCGCCCGTCTTTCGTCGGGCGAAGGAGCACGGGCGCCGGGGGAGGGGCTGGGTCGCTCGAGCTGCAACTGGAAACTTCGATCGTAAGGGCACGGTCACGATCGCTGGCGCGCGCGCTACCTCGGCAGACATCACGAAACGGCTCGTATACCCTTCTGCGTGCTGTGTTCTCATCGCTTCGCGTTGGGAGAACAGACTGCACGAAAACCGCGTCTCACCCTCGAGCGGCGAGTTGGTATTGCAGTGTTTTACAGCGGAGCTGTTAAAGGGACGCTAAAGGCAAATATAAAGTCGACGTTGATTGTTGAAATAGAGTTCCAGAAACCTTGTATTGCTTTTCTCGTGCCAAGGAAATGCTTAATTTGAAAGAAAATCAGTTATAAACAGATTAAGAAATACGAGGGGTGTTCAATAAAGATTTCCCCTGACTAACTTCTATTTATAGCAGGATGCTGAAACTGCGCATGTGTAATGACATAAGTCACTGTAGGTCACGTGCCAATTTGCAACTTTAAACTAATATTGGTCTTTCTTGTAGAGGTGCTGAAGTGGTGTGAGGTGTGATAATGGATGCAGTGGAATACAGAGCAGCCGTCAAGTTCCCGTACTTGAAAGGCCGCACTCCAAGGGAGACGTTCGATGAGGTAAAAAAAGTTTACGGGGAGGGTTCCCCATCATATGATGTAGTGAAGAACTGGCATCGTCAATTCAAATACAGTCTGATTTCCGTGGAGGCGGCTCCGATTGCAGGGCGACCCCACTCCGCTGTCGATGAACACACCATCCAGCAAGTGGGGGCCGCCATTTTGAAAAATTGCCGCGTTAGCGTTCGAGACCTAGCCCAACATGTCAAGATTAGTGTGGGGTCCATGGAAAAAATCATTCAGGACCATCTTCATATGCGTAAGGTACCCGATCGCTGGGTTTGCCGGCTGCTCACACCTTTCCAAAAGCAGTAACGAGTCGAATGCTCCCAGGCTCTCTTGACTACGTGCCATGGAAACCAGTAGGACTTTTTCAACAAACTGATTACACGGGATGAATGCTGGGTCCATCACTATGATCCGGAGACTAAAGTCCAGTCGATGCAATCGAAGCACTTGGACTCACTGCCTCCAAAGAAGGCACGCACCCTGCCCTCGGGCGGGCAAGTTCATGCTCACAGTCTTGGGACCAGCACGGAGTAGTATTGATGGATTTCCTAGCAAAGGGTGCCACGATTACTGGGGCATACTATGCTTCACTGCTGCGGAAATTGCGAGAGACCATCAAAAACAAGAGACGTGGCATGCTCGCCAAAGGCGTCCGCCTTCTGCAAGACAATGCCCCAGTTCACAACTCACATGTTGCCCAGAGGGAAGCACGCTCCTGCGGCTTTGAAATTCTACCGCATTCCCCTTATTCACCCTACCTCGCACCATCGGCCTTCCACCTCTTTCCAACATTGCAGTCATATTTGAAGGGCAAGCATTTTCCAGATGATGAGACTGATTTCTGAAGTCACAACATGACTTTTGCAGCAACCTGTCGACTTCTACAAGCGAAGTGTTTACAGTTGCATAAAAAGATGGGAGAAGTGTGTGTCCCTAGGTGGCACCTATGTAGAGAAGGACCAGTAAATCTGAAAAGTTTCGTCGCTCTCCGTCCCCAGGAAGTGGGTCAGGGGAAATCTTTATTGAACGCCCCTCGTATATATGTAAAAATTTAGCAGATCCCACGCCATGCGGGAATCGGTTTCATGCGAAGCAATCAGCAAGTACTTGTCTGTGCTGCATTTTTTTGGCTTTCAGCCAAGCGTTACGGGCTCGATCTACGCGTTTTTGTAAGCGTAGTAGGTGTGGGCACATCGTGGCTTTACTAGGAACGTCGATTACACCGGCGTTTAAAGGTTAACTTGTCGTAACGTGAGCACGCACATTAGAGCACAGACATGAGTATTATTGAAACGAAGTGGACTTTACGGTGCGATGATGTGAATATCATACGCAACTTTCGTTAGCGTATTCCTCCGGGGTCGAGCAACGCTTGAATATACCTTGCTTAATCATAAAAATATAAATGTAATGTTTATTAGACTTCTATGAAAGCGCAGCCAACACTGGAACCATATTTGACGTTAACCCGGCATGACGCCTGTATCATAGCAGTACATATGTAATGAATTTGTTATAAAATTATATAGCCAGTCCTGCAGCCAGAAGTGGCATCCGCCACTGTAGTCTAGTGGTTATGGTGCTCAACTGCTGACCCGTAGGTCGCAGGATCGAATCCCGGCCGCGGCGGCCGCATTTTCGATGGAGGCGAAAATGCTTCAGGCCCGCGTACTTAAATTTAGACGCACGTAAAAGAACACCAGACGGTCAAAATTTCCGGAGCCCTCCACTACGGCGTCTCTCATAATCAAATTGTGGTTTTCGGACGTTAAACCCCAACAATTATTATTAATCACAAGTGACGCTGCACTGATATAACGCTTGCATACGGTCTTCTAAAGCAGTTTCAAGACGTCGCGTGGCTCTGTGGTAGAATACCTGACTGCCACGCAAAATGCTTGCGTTCGATTCCTGCTGGGATACCGATTTTTATTCCCTGCATTCGCCGGGTCAACTCTCCCGATGTCGGTTTTTCTTAAAGCTCTCGCATTGAAATTGGGAATATCTCTTCTCGCCGTTCCTGGGAAGATATCACCTGTGGCGCATACCCGCTTACCGTGGTCTATGATATACGGGTACGTGCCACACCTGTCTGGGAGAAAGGTTCTGACGACGTATACGCGATAGGATTTTCACGTTATTCATGTCATGATCAGACAGTCACATTCGTCAAACCCTCATACCCTCCCATGCCGATTTCGGTCTTCACCAAGCTAAGGAGGCGATCACGAGAGCACCCATACGTGGGCGGAGATGGATACGTAAATATAAACGCTCAAAGTGCCTAGGGTTCGCTAAGAAATGCTTCGCATTTAATAAATAAATATAGTTTTCTACGTTAATAAATAAATATTATTATAAGATGGGTGGTTATCTTGTGGCCCAACCAAATCCAGGTCGAAGTGCTTTAAATTAGCATATGCTTTCTGTAGTTTCCATAAAAATTGTTTCCCTTTCCTGTACCGTTCAACATTCTCCGTTACCTCAGTGCTGTGTGCTACACGGCAGCTTTCTTGGTTATCCCAATTGTAAAGTGGCTCATGAATTTCTTACGCTGTGTGCATGTTAGTATGGGAGTTCTTTACAATGTGTACATACATGAAAGTAGTTTATGCGCGGTGTATATGTTGTTAAACGAAGTGCCCTGAAAGTGGTTTATACGCAGTGTATGTGTTACCTAGGAATGGCCGCCAGAGGAACGCCGAGGAGCAGAAAATAAGCCGAAGTGCGCGCGTGTGATGCGTGGTGCGTGCGGGTGGGAGGCCGGCCTGGACGCTGCTGAATGCTGTTGGTCATGGCGGGCCCTGCTCTCATGGAATGACTTCGAGCCTTGACTGCGGAGAAGCGGCCGTCGCCAGCGCTGGTGCAAACATAGAGGAATCCCGGCTGCGTTACGGGAAGAACCGTATTCGTGGGGAGGCGGCGTCGCCGGCTCCACAGTAAAGGGGGTGACCACCTTACAGCATGCGTGGCCATCTTCGCAAACCACGCGAGCTGGTGAGCCATGTTGAGCAAGCAAAGGAGAGTGGCAGTGTTGAATATCCTGCAATTCGCAAAGAAAATGTTAGAGGACGCTTACGCTTCGCGTTTAACAGTGGAATTTGGTAGCGTTTCGGGTCCCGTTCGCATCGCTTGCTCATTCGCTTGCCAGTCTTCGCTTCTCGGTTGATGCTTCAACCGTGCTGCGAGACAAGGAAAGTGTGCGCGAGACATTTGCCGTTGTAGATTATCCTAGCTTCTTGCTTTATAGATGCTCGTATTTTATAGGACATGCAACCGACATGCAACCTATCCATAGTAGATTCCACAGGTACGAAGTTCTAGGGGAACGCTCAGTAATAGAAAACCCAAGTTATGATCGGAATCTAATGAGAGTGCCTTGTGCCGTTTTTAAACACGACAGGGAAAAAATTGCTGATTGCATAGCGCACCTCCGTTGCTCATATGTCAATTCTCCTGGCCCGTACACTGTTGCGCAGTGGCAGTATGATATGCAGTGTGAAGAACGAGGGTGAAGTGCGAAGAAAGGACGACTTGGACTTGGGCGGACAAGGGACAAGCGCTTGTGCACGCTAGTCTACGTCCTCCTTTTTCCGCGCTTTACCCTCGCTCATCATTAAACAAAAACTAGATCAAACAACCTGTCTGTGGTCGTCCAACAACAAAAAAAATGCTCTCGATCAGTAGAAGATTTTCGAAATTAGCGATGCCTACCTGGGAGAGAGTTCATGAGAGCAAATGGCACCAACTTCGAAAGCAAATAAGTCCCTAGTGATGGACTGCTGGCCGTCTGAATTTTGAGCATTAGCAACAGTTTTTAAAGCAATTTTCACAGAATTTACTTCTGAGCCAGATTGCACAGCTTGTGCTTTTTGTGCGCTGATTCGTTCATCCCTCTAATTTCCAAAAATCATGATGGAATGATTCTGTATGCTAGATGCCAGTCCTCGGGTATTCAGAAATGCCATAAAAGTATTTATTTCCCTAGTTTTGTGAGTGGTTTTACAAATAAGATTTTCGACAACCCTTTCAGTGATAATGAACATGCAAGGCTTTCTAAATTTGCAAAAAGACTGCGAGAAAATACCACTCATGCAAAAAAAAATGTTTGTAATGATTTTACACTTGGACAGAAAATGTTAACAACAGTGTTGCCTACATAGTGGTCTGCGACAAATCAAAACTAGATGCAGACATAGACTGACATATATTATTTTATTGAATGTCGTTGAAAAACCGTGCTAGAAACTACCACTCAGGTGCACAAAAAGTGTTCGTAGCTATTTCCCACTAGGTCACAAAAGTGGGGCAACAGCGGGACGCAACAGACTGTTAACAATAAAAAATTGATATAAGAGATAACTATCGTAATTTAATAAATGTCGCCTTAAAAACCGTTCGAGAAAATCCCACTCATATGCACGAGAAGAGTTCGTAGCTGTTTCACAGTTGGACACAAACGTATGGCAACAGTGTTGCGTCTGTCAACAATCAAAACAAGATGCAGAGACAACCAACATATCATCATTTAATAAACGTCGTTAAAGGGACAACGCTTTCTGGGCCACGCTTTCTCTACCTTTCATCAAAAATCTGTATACTGCACAGCTTCGCTGGTCATCCACAATTACAGAGTGGAATGGCTCTAAACTTTTTTGTGCAGTGTATATGTTAGGATGCGCACTGCCATAAAAGTAATTTATGCGTATTCTATACGTTCTTATACGCAGTGCATATGTTGTGTGGGAATAGACGTCAAAGGAATGCCGAGGCGGAAAGATGATGACGAAGTGCGTGCGTAGGATGTGTACGCTGCTTAATGCCGTTGAGGTTGGGCATGGCAGGCGCTGCTCTCCTGGACTGATTTCGGGCCAGGCTACGGGGACTCGGCCGTCTCCAGCAGTGATGCACGTGAACCAGGAATCGCGGCAGCGTTCCGGGAAGAAGTGCATTGGTGAGGAGTCCACGCCTCCCGTTACATAGCATGGGGTTGAGAGCCTGGCTGCGTGACGATCTTCGCTGACTATGGGAGCTGGTGAGCCATGCCGAACAAGCAAATTGAAGAGTCTGTCTTGGCTCTCCTGCAATTCGGACAGGAAGGAGAGAGCTTACGCTTCACATTTAATGGGGCCCTGCAGCACGTTTATGGCTTCATTAAAGGAGTTTGTTGCCTCACGAGCCAACTGCCGCAAAAAATTTTAGGATCCGTCAAGTACGAGCGGAGTTACACGGATTAGTCGCACGCTTTCAGTGCTTTGTCTGCCGTCGTACCAGCGATGGCGCTGAAAGCTACACAAGGGGGATGACAAGGAGGCTGCAGCTACGTCCGTTCGTTAGCGCGCGTCATGACGTGCAACAATTTCTTTCCTTTTTGAAACGCGGCTTACTTTCAGTTTGACAGCGAGCGCACAGGGTGGGCACGTCGCGGCATCCCGCGGCCGCAGCGGTAACTGTGCAACTCACTGTGCTCAAGTCATCCAAATGCCGTTGACTTTGTGTTGATGACTGGGTAATTTTGGATCATGGCATCATTTGTCGAGAGAAGAGGGAGGAATTTCTAGCTGACATTTAAAATTAATTGTAAATTCGAGGCCGCGTGCTGCTCAATATTATTTGGCTCGCATGTCCTCAGGAGCCTTGCGTACCGACAGGTAACGTTTTCTGACCATGCTCAAGAAGTGTTGCAGAGCCCCTTTGAGACAAACATGATAGCCTATCGGGCCCCATTCGCTTGCCATGCTTCGCTTCTCGGTGGATGCATCAACCTGCTGCAAAACAGGAACGCATTAACGTACGCAAATACCATCACGATTCCGTTCCAGAATGTTGTCGGACTATCTGTGGCGAATTTTCTGAGTCTATTGCAATATTATCTTAAGCGCAGTTTTATTGTTTTTAAAGACCAGCCAAATGCACAGCGTGATGGTTTTTGCATAGGCTCCTGTGTTACTCCGGTTCTTGTCGATATCTTTTTATCTTTTGACGACAGGTCCTTAGACAACGTATTTATTGACTTGCAGATTTTAGGAGTTTTTAGATAAGTTGATGATTTTATTGTCTCTTTAACATTTACCTCTGAATAAAGAATAACGCATTAGCCTTAGACCCCAGGAGAGGCCATTGGAACAAAGTAACCTAAAAGTATAGTTTAATTTGCCTCGCAAGTTATTTTCCTATAAATAACTTCAAATCCGATCATCCCAAAACCATGATAACTAATTTAAGCCTCGGCGAAGAATTATATACGTGTGGTAAATTTCGCAACAGTCATCAGCAAATAGACAAATTGGCTTCAGTTGCCACATCTCTCTTAGTGGACTTTTGAAAATAGCGTACCAGTATTGCCGTCGAAGAGTTACGGAGTCGCCGTTCATCGGACGCACCTAGCTTGTTTACTAGGTAGGACAACGCCGGCGCTCCTTAGAGGTTAGGCTGTCGGTGCTCTATTACATACCAAGTGAAAGCCCTTCTAGACATTTCTGTAAATACTTTATCAGCAAGCGAAGCTTTTAGAGTCAAAATAATAATCTTGGACAAAAAGAACTGTTTACAGGCGGTATCTGTTTACGGAACATGTACAGTGATGCGATGAGGTATCCCGAAACCGGCTTCTAGCGCGAAAGGCAGGATAGCGGTGTTGGCAACACATTGTGACATATGGTCAGTGAGAGAATGAAGCCTCAATTCAGTGATTGTGCACCCTCAGAAGAGGAACATTGAACTGCATACACAGGCACCTGTTGTGGTGTGGACGTTATCAAAACTTTTCTAAAATAATTTCGTTAAGACTTATGGCGAAGTGGCGCCTACGGCGGCTTACCTGCGCCGTCAGGAAGATTCATTTTCTCTTCTATAAATTTTCGGACGCCTCATTATCATTTCTCAAGTGTCTTTGCATTATTTCTTTGTTAGTCAACCTCACTGAGCAATGTCCCGCTGCTCCTCTTTCTTAATCCAGTACGTTCATTGGTTGGGGCTTTAATAAACATGATCATATGCCGTGCCTGTTTTTTACATTGTTATTACCGCTCCCTTTCTATTCCATTGAACTTGCCAGTTTTTATAGCTTTAAAACGTTCATAGACCAAAGCTACGCGACTGCTGTTAGAAGGAGGTGCCGTCGCGAAGACAAAGACCAGAATGAGCTAGGAGTCCCAGTGAAAAACAGAATTTATTTCAGCAACTACGTTGCACTTCCAAAGTGGACTAATGAGGGGCAGAGACTGCAACAAAAATTTATAACGTGCAACATTATTTGGCGAGTTGCCAAGTTTTGGTGGCAAACTCGTGTCTATAACGCAAAACGCGGGGCACCTTTCCGACAAGAATACATAGGACTTCGTAGAAAACAAATGGGGTAGGGATAGGTCCACATGAATTTGTGAGCAAATCAACCTAATTTTGGGGGCGATATTGAGGTGAATAACGTATGGGCCAGCTTGAGGGTGCAAAGCGTCATTAGCCGGGAGTGAATGGGCGAGCGCCTCATTGAGCACTCTCTGCTGCTTAATGAACATCGCTGCCCCACGCCGAAGAAGAAATCTGCCTCGCGGAAGTGCTGGCTGCAACACGCGTATTGCAGCAGATCGCTGCTTGGCGGTCCTAAGCTTCGCAACCAAAGCGTCGCGCAGCTTCTTACCCTGCGGGCACATGTGAAGGCTGACACCGGGTTCCGTTGCGTACGTCCTACACTTCGGCACCGAACAGTGACCTACCAATAACACACCATCAAAGACAGCGCCTGCTTTTGTAGTGTTCTCAAGCTCACATCTAAAGTGGGAAAACCCTCCTACCTGACGAGAACCGCAGCGCAGGTGGCATCCTAAAATTTCATTTTCAACTCAATTTGGTTCTCTCGCAGAAGACGGCGCAGCCACTGTGACCACGTGATCCAGTAATGCACATCACCACTGGGTCTTGCGCCCAATTTTCGCTTATTTGGAAGAGCATGTCAATGCGCATAAAGCCGAGAACGTCATTACAACAGAGGGCCGAAATGTTCTGAAAGCTACCGAAACAAATAGGCAGCTAACATGAAGTAAAACAAAATAAATATATAGAAACCCGATATTATTGTGGGTTAACCGACGACCCACGACCTCGCAGTAGCCTGCCGAATAGGCTCCCATGATTGACGCAGCTATGCAGTGCTCGCTGGACCGTTTACAAAAATCATTTATTGAATTGATCAATAGCTATGAAACTCTTTAAAGTGCAAGTTCAAGAAAACGAGCGGACTAAGCGCTGAACCAGTCAGTATGGAAGTCACTCCAGCGGCAGCTAGAGAACAGGTAGCGTTCTGGCTCTCTTTACCCTAAACGTTAACAATGGTGGGCCGCACTAAAGAACCGATTATATATGGCAGTGTAACTACGCCAGTTTTCAGAGGGGAAAGGCCCCACTGTAGCAATATATCGCGACACAAGCGAACAAACCGCACGCTATCTTTTTACAAGACATCAGAACTGAAATTTCGTCATTTCCAGGTTAGCGAGCTATCTCTCAAACGGAGAGGCCACACTCGGCCTTGGGATCCTAGTTGTGAAGATATACTCTTTTCAGGAGCGCACATCGCATTTCAGCAACAGGAGGGCGGAGGTAACGCTTGTCGAAATCCTTCCGAACAGCTGGCTTAAAACAGCGTTTTCTTACTAAATATTTATAGTTTATATAGAAAATTCTTGCCCATGGTCCGCTAGCTCAGGTGAGTTTGAAACCCCTGCCTTAGGCTGCATTGTGCGTCCTCATGAGTCACATAAACTACGCAGCATCGGCGCTGAACTAGTCGCGCTCGAAGGAGACCAAAATTAATGCACTGATGAGAAAACGCATCAAATGCACACTGGAAATTCTCACTAGCACTAGCACAGAGAAGTTCCTCTAACTAGTGGTTCACAACACCCTCACGGATGTAACCGAAGCGTAATCGAAGCACAAAGAACGTCGCAAACCATCCGCATGGCATGGATCCCATGCATGGCTACGCTGCGCTGTGTTCACCCTAAGAGTACATCCCAGGAAAAAAAAACCCGAATGCGCTAGTTCATGATCAAGCGCGAGGTCCAACGTTCCGCGATAGTCCTGATACGCTAAACAGTCCGGATTGTGAACATAACTGTGACCCATTACTCTCTTGTCATGAAATAGTCATGCACTATCAGCTGGGGCGCAGCAAATTCCATTTCCCACACACAAAACTAACTAGACCTCAATCTTCTACAATGAGAATGTTACAAACGGGAGCTTTCCCGTCGAGAGGAAGGTTCAGCTACTTTGCTCCAGACATCGACCCACACTGCCCGCAGTGCAATGAAGAGTATTGCTCATTAGCACACATGCTCTGGCAATGTTCTGCGTTACAAAACGCTTCTTTTAATAAGCAAGAGGACTGGCAGGAAGCCCTTAAAAGCGGTGATCCGCAGGACAAACTAAGGGCTGTCCAAAGGGCCCGCGAACGGGCGGACATCTTCCGGCCCCAACGTGAGTGCGTCCCGCATCGACGACTTAGTAGTTCCTTCATACCTGTACAGAGTGGAATGGCTCAGGAATAATAACACGAAAGTGTTTTACGCCGGGGTCCACCAAGACTTTACTGACATCACTTTCGGTCCGCGACGATAGGCGCCGAGAGCTCAACCCACTGCGCCACCGACACTCACGCATGAGGATTCACAAACGCGCCTTATATCTCTCACCCCTTCTCCCTTTCACAATGACCTTAGTTGTCAGGGGTGGGGGGGTCGCCATGTGGGATCGGTGACGTGAAGTGGCTCATCGTGACACTAATGAGCACGAATACGGAGCCTTTCGGTAGTTTCAGCTTTCGGTGAAGCGAGAGACACCCCACGGGGAAGCTGATGCCTTGCCACGTTTACGGCTGAGGCGCTGAAGCTACGAACACTGCCTCTTGCTTTCCTGAAGCGCTGTGTGGTAGATGTATGAGCACAGGCGTAGGATACCCAACTACTGGGGATCGCACACCTTGGAATAACTTTCATAAAACGACGACGCTTTCAGTGTGTTCATATTGACTACCAGTGTTTATTATGTGCTCGTTGATGCGATCTTTGCGCCGGATTCACCATATGTTGTGTCCAGGTGTACACTAACTACTTCAGCTAATAGAATGGGTTAATCGTGATCATGGACAGAAATAAAACACGGCTGATCCCTCCGTCATAGGAATCGGTATAACACGAAAGTGAAACGTGTCTTCACAGAAGTAGTGTTTATTGTGTAGTGATATATGAGAGCTTGTACAATGTCTATTCGTGTTTGGCAGCTATAGCACCATTTGGATGCACCCATGTTGACAGCATGTCTCTATCGCGACGACTAACGCCCATGATCATGATTAAACCGCTGTGGTAGCTGACGGTGTGAACGTATACTTGGACACATCGAATCGTGAATCCCGCGTAAGGATGATATCAACAAGCTCATAATCAACACTGGTACCCGGTATGCGCTTCTTCAAAGCGTCGTCAATTAAGGAGAGAAACGGCACGGTGTGCGCTTTCTAGTAATGGGTAGCCGACGCCTGTGCTCATGCATACATAACACACACTGCGCTTCAGCAACACGGGAGGTAGAGGTTCGTAGCCTGAGCCGCAAACGCGTGCGTCCCGCTGGCCTCTGTCCTCAGGCGCTGCTCTCGCTCCACCAAGGCACGACATTCGCCCGTCGAAATCGCGTCCTTTCTGCAACGCATATTGCAGCAGTTTTGTTAGTCGGTGCTCGCGCCACTGAAGCAGTCGGCGGCGGAGAAATCCCGTTGGTGCACGTGGAAGCTGCACTACTCCGATGAGCCGACGCACGCTAACACAAAGCCAAAGGCAAAGAACGTAACTGCGTCAAGGGTGCCTCGGCGACGCCAGCGCGGCCAGTCTACCTCTCTGGTACCGAGACGCTTTAACCATGACCTCCGATATCGCGTGCAATCTCGGAGTAAGCGCTAGTAAGTGTCGATCGTGAAGCATTACTTCTTTTCACATCTCACAGACGGCGGCACCGCGCCCCTCCGCCCGCCGCGAAAGAGAATGTGTGAAAGATATAAGGCGCGTTCGCGCCGTGTCTAGCATCTCCCTAGTTAGCTTAGTCGGTAGGGCGTCGGGTGCTTGCCGTCGCGGCCGCAACGTCGTGGGTCGATTCCCAGCGGGGTATCTATTTCTTGTTTTTTTTTCTTTCTCACCCGTTGGCGTCCATTTTATCAACGTCATATCCGTGACGGATGTACTTGGTGGACCCCGGCATAGAACACTTTCGTGTTAAAAAAATCAACTACTACTGTGAAGACGCGGTTCACTTTCATCTTTTCTACGACGGAGAGATTAACCATGTTATTTTAGTGTATATATTAGTAAGCGCATTCTATATGTTGTTATACGCAGTGCGTATGTTGTCTGAATGTCAGCCAGAGGAACGCCGAGGAGGAGAAAAGAAGACAACGACGTGCTCGCGTATGATGCGTGGCGCGTGCTGCTGGGAGGTCTGGAGAGGGCTGAATGTGTTGAGTGGGGCGGGCACTGGTCTGCTCGACTGACTGCGGATTCTCAGACGTCTCCCGCACTGGTGGACGCAACGAGGAATTCCGGCTCCGTTCCGCGAAGAACAGTGTTCATGGGTGTTCATGGGTTCACCCGTTCTACGGCAAGAGGGTGACCGCCTCCCGGCATGTGTGACGATCTTCGCTAACCACGCGAGCTGGTGAGCCATGCCGAGCAAGCAAAGGCAAGTAGTTGTTTTGGCTCTCCTCCAATTCAAGAAGATATCGTGAGGGGACGCTTAGGTGTTGCATTTAAGAGTGTAGCGTGATAGCATTCTGGGCCCCGTTTTCTTAGCGTTCGCATAGTGTTGCGTAAACACCGAGAAGTCGCAATTTCATAAATGTCGACGGAAAAACAACACGAGCAAATACTACTCAGATGAACAAAGTGTTCGTAGCTGTTTCGCACATGAACAGAAAAGTTTGGCAACAGTGTTGCTTAGGCAAAAGTAACACATACCCTACTGAGTGGTTGGAGTTGACACAGTTCGCGCTCCGTTATACCACGGCTAGGCATTCACGCGTCGGTATCTCTGCCCACGCGACAATGCCCATTGCGGACTGATGAAGGGTCGTCAACAAGTACTGGTGGTAATTCAGGCGAACATACAGCCTTGCTTCGTAACGGAGGTTGCGTGCAACCTAAATGGTTGAAATTAAAACGGCTAGAATGAACTTAGGAGTCAATTTTCTCAGCAAAAATTGTCAATTTTCTGCGTCCATTCGTTCATCCCTCTCATTTTCAAGAAATCTTGACAGAATTGTGGTTTGTTGCCTGTCAATCCTGGAATATTCAGAAGTGCAATAAGGATGTTTAATTTTGTTTTGTAAGTATTTTATGCATGAAATGATCTTAGCAGCCTTCAAGTGACCAGGAGCGAAATGCCAGTGCCGTTATCCAGGCCCTTAGAACGCGACATCCGGGAATTCAGGCGAGACCATGCAGGCATTGTTGCGAGAACAAACGAGACATCAGGAAATCAGCCCTAAAGACTGAGAGAGCGCACTCTTTTGTAATCAGCCCTTTCTACAGGACCGCATTGCGCACCCTAGCAACGGTTCAAACAAATTACGAAATATATTTTCAGATTTCTAATTACTGCTTGTTCACACTATCAAAGAAGCTGTGACTTATTGTACGCAGAAATATTACTTACAATTTACAGTAGCGACGTTCCAATGGCAGATAGGGCAGCATACACTTGCTCCTGCCAAAGGTTATCTTGGAGGCAGCGGTTTCGGGGTGCGGGTTGCCGTGTTTTTCTAGTAATGGCGCTTTGCTGCGTGGATCGCACCAGCCCGTTGTCGAGTCGTGGCCGCATTGGCCGCGTTGGCCGCTGGTTGGAAATATGTCTCGCACAGAGCCAGCAAACAGCAGCGTCCAGTTGACTGTGCCCTTGCGAACATCCACAAGATTGTGGGAAGCATAATAATATCAATATACTTTGCCGGTAGATATTGTTACGGGGAGAAAAGGCGTTGCAGATTGTATTTACAAAGCTATATACAGAGGAGCACTCGCAGCCAGGCATACAAGATGAAAATCAGTCTGCGCGAAATCAGGGAACGTCGTCTTCATTCGTGCCGTCTCCCTCTTCATGTTCGGTAGCGCTTCGTAGCAATATGTTCTGCAAAGAAAAAAATCACCCCCAAGCGATCCGGCCAGAAGGTTAACCAGCAAAGCTGAAACGTGTGGCCTGATTGTTTATCACTGAGTTTCTCCCGACTGCTCATCATCATCATCATCATAATTTATTATCCCTTAAGGGCTCTGGGTTGGGCATTACATAAGGGGGGGGAGTATCGAAATATGCATTCAAGGTCACATTTACAAAGGAAAAAGGCATGTTAGCTCTGTGCACTGCTACGAAACCGAAAATAAAAACGAAAAGGACACATGCTATGCGTTTCCGCATGCGTTTGCAAAGTATTTGCATTGTGGTTTGACATGCACAAAACATTCATTAAAGTCTTTCTCAATTATTGGTTACGTTTGTCTGGAATCTTTAACAAGTGTATGCCGCCCAACCCTGACCGGGCGTCACGGATCTGGCCATAATGGCCCAAGTGGCGCATTGGGTCCCAGTCAACCAGCGGGCCAGCGCAGTCACTCTGATTTACACCGGTGGTTTCTTTGAACTCGCCACGAGATGTATAGCTCGGGGCTGCTGGCCGGCTTGAGCTTCTGTGGAGGGTGGCTGTGTCTTGTACGTGTTTGGTGAGATTTTCCACTCCAGCCAGCTGATATGACAATCTGTTCTATTATCGAGGTCACTTGTCATTTCTCGTTCACAAATTTCATTGTTGCCATTCGTTGTTGCATGTAATTGTCTCGCGCGCTACTGTCCTTATTGCCCGTAGCAACAGAAGTGTTGCGTTGATAAGAACGAGAGCGAAGGTCCAATTACCGCTAAGGCACCAACACTCGACTGAGGGAGAGGCAGGCATTTTTTTTCAAACTAAGAATTTTTGGGAACGGTTCGAAGTAGGGGTGTACGAATATTCAAATTTTGAATTCGAATCTAATAATACTTAACCGAATAAATCGATTTGACTTTGGAATAGCTAGTATTCGAAGTTTCGAAAAATTCGACAGGACGGATATCTAAGACGTGACAAAGGCCAATGGTGCAACTGGGTTAGAGTGGGGTGGCTAAAACTAACGCTAACGTTGTTACAGCAGGCGTTTCTTTAAAACTTTCGCCGATATACTGGTTCATAAGCGAGCGCATGTTTATTTTCAAGGACATTATATCATTTCCGCACGTAATGGCTCCAGCAAGGAAGGCCAGGGAACACTCAAGGAGACTGTCGAACTCCTAGCGTAAAAAAAAAACCAGCACATTGAGCTTAGACCTTGCAGTCAACAGGTTCAAAAATACTTCAATGAGCCCGTGATCCCAAGGAAGGATGATCCTCCGAAATACTGGCAAGAGCATGGAGCTGCCCTTTATCCAGCTATCACCAAAATTGCTTTGCGATGCCTTCCCATCCCTGCTACTGAGGTGTCCAGTGAGCGTATGTTTCCAACTGCAGGAAACACAGTAACATTATGGCGACAGAGAGTGAAGCCAGTCCACGTGGAACAGCTTGTGTTTCTTCATTTGTAGTCTTTCGGTAGCAGTCACTGCGTTAGGTGCTGGAGGACATGAGGAGATTTCATTTCTTTGTTTCTTTTTTCAATTTTCAATAAAATATTTTTATTCGATATTCGATTCGATATTCGATATTTTTGGTCACTATTCGGCACTATTCGATTCGAATTCGATTCGAGATGAAATTTCACTATTCGCACACCCCTAGTTTGAAGTAATGAACATGAAAATCTGTTCGTGTGAACATTGATGGTGAAAGATTAATGCAATAGACTTATAGCCCAGTAGAGACCTTCGGATCAAAGCAGAATAAAGATGTAGCTAAATTTGCCAAACAAATTATTTTGATATATATTGGAGGTTTTAAAGCGGCCATTCCACAACTATAAGAAAAAATGTTCGCGTAATCGAGATTAGATGTAACCGTGAAATATCTACCAGCAAAGCCGGCTGGTTGTAGATTATACTACCGATAATCATTGTGCAAGTTCGCAAGGGAACACCCTGCAAACTACATCACACTACATGGTGTACGCGTCCGTATGGACGCCATTGCTTATGTCACTGTGCGAGATAAATCTTTGCCTAGTGTGTCCGGCCGATGCGGTCACGACGCGACAGCCGGCTGGTGCTCCGCACGCACCGTGGCGCCATCCCTCGAAGAACGTGGCCACCTTCGCTACGAAACCGCTGCCTCCACGATTACTGCTAGCAGAGCTCCTTTACACGCCCACCACTAGTGTTCAACAAAGCCCAGACTTGGCGCTGGCGTTTAAAATAGCAATGCTATGGTCCACAATCTGCCCTTGGAATATCTTGACCTGAAAACAGTCTACCAGTATTCTAGCTTAGTTGGAAGTGCGTGGCAATGTGCCTAAGACCGAGGACTTCATTGCAACAAATGGCCGAAATGGTAGGGAAGAAAGCAGCCGAAACAATAGGCAGACATTACGAAATAAAAAAAAACTTTCAGGAAACCCAGCATTAATTCAGGTTAACATACGAGTGGGTTTACATTGCTCCTCCCACTTGAGATAGCCAACTTGAGGGATTAAACTATGCCGAGAAGCTAAACACATCAACACTAGGGTGCCATGATATTGATTAATAAACAGTGTATATGTTGGTATTCCCAGTGCCATGAAAGTCGTTTTACAGTAGACATATATAACTAAGCCAAACGTAACTGCATGAACGGTGACCATCTCAACAGAAAACTCTAGCAGGTGTGCTACATAATTGGACAAACACTACTGCTCACCACTGGTCCACTAAATATAAAGTTGTGCGCGGGCAAAAAAAGTAAATAAATAAATGCCGCTCAAGCAAAACACCAATCGTTTGGGGAAAGACAGTAATGAATAAACAACACACAAATATGTAAATAAATAAATAAATAAATAAATAAATAAATAAATAATGGACATCAATATAATAAATAGCGCGCTGCTGTTCTAGCCCACACAAATGACGGTGGAAGTGCTTTAAATTAGCAAGGGCTTTCTGTACTTTTTATAAAAAATTGTGTCTTTCTGTACCATTTATCAACGGTCTCCGTTACCTCAGTGCCGTGTGCTACACAGATTCGCTAGACATTCACCTTCACAAAGTGGAGTGGCTCATGCATATTTTACGCTGGGTGTATATTAGTGTGTCAGCTTTTGCATACTTTGAAAATCAGCGCGAATACGGCGGAGACACAAGACGAGAAGGACACGGTACGAGCGCTGTCTAACTGACGTTTATTGCAACAAGAACGAACGCACGAAAAACCAGTACCATGCGCGGGCAGGAATTTCAGGTACACGTGAAATTTAGGTCACGTGAAAGAAGAAATCTCTAAGCTTTCACATGATCTGAAATTCCTGCGCACCCATGGTGTTGGTTTTTCGTGTGTTCGTTTTTGTGTCAATGAACTTCAGGTGTTAGACAGCGCTCGTATTGTGTCCTTCTCGTCTTGTGGTCTTGTGTCGCCGTCGTGTTGGCGCTGATTTTCCAATTATGCATTGTTTCCCACTCGCCCACCTCTATACCTTATTGCTGTCAGTTCCTGACGCAGTGTACGTGAAAGTAGTTAATGCACAATATATATGTTGTGTGGGAATGGCCGACAGAGGAACGCTGAGGCGGAGAAAAGAAGACGATGAAGTCCCCGTGCGGTGCGTGTTGGTGGGAGGCCGTCCTGGAGGTTCCTGAATGCTGTTGGGAATGGCGGGTGCTGGTATGCTGGACTCACTTCAGGCTTAGACTGCGGCGACGCGGCCGTCTCCCGCACTGGTGCACACAACGAGGGGTCCCGGCTGCGTTCCGGGAATAATCGAATTCGTGGGGAGTCTGTGCAGCCCGTTGCACAGCATGGCAGTGACCGCCTTCCGGGCTGCGTGACGATCTTTGCTAACCATGCGAGCTGTTGAGCCATGCCGAGCAAGCAAATGCCAGTGGCAGTGTTAGGTGTCTTGCAATTCGCACTGAAAAAGTGAAATCACGCTTACGCTCCTCGTTAAAGAGTGAAACGTGACAGCATCGCTCTATCATTCGCTGGCCTTCATCGCATCGCGGAGGATGCTTCAACCGTGCTGTAAAAAAAGGAACGTTTATGCGCGAAATCTTGGCCGCTGTAAACTATCGTAGCTTCTTGCCTTATAGAGATTCTTATTTTATAGGACATCCAAACTATTCAGAACGGATTCCACAGATATGAAGCTATATGTGAAAGCTTAATAAAAGATAACCCAATTTATAATCGGAATACAATAGAGTGCATTGTGCCGTTTGTAAACACAGCAGGAAAAAATTGTCGATAGCCCAGCGCAGTTGCGTTGATCTTACGAAATCCTCCTGGCCCCATAGTCTGTTGCGCAGTGACAATATGATATGCTGTTCTAAGAAGGAGGGTAAAGCACCAAAAAAGGATGATCATAGACAAGGGCGGACAAAGAACTGGCGTTTGTCTACCGTAGTCCACGAAGTCCTTTTTTGGCGCCTTACCGCCCATCATGAAACATCAACTAGATGAAACAACCACTTGACTACGCAGTTTGAACGCCTAAAATAAAAATGCGCACATATAAGTGGAAGATTTTGCAAATAGGAGTTGAAGAGAGCAGTAAGCTTGGCTCTTTGGTGGGTCTTCTCGGCTTTTTGTTTTCTTGCGCTAATGGCAATAAAGGTGACAAAGACGAACTTAACAAGTTGCATCCATTGCCGTTGTCTCTATGTCCCCGCTCTTGTTTTTAGCGCACAAAGAGACTATGGATGTCGAAGTGAAGTTTAGAAGCAAATATAGAACTATAATGAGGAATTAACCAGTGCCTCGCAGTACCTTAATATCAAATGGTTAGTATCGTGTGCAATACATTTATTCCGCTACGATCTTGTTAACTCCCGCGGCGGCCACATTTTCGATGGAGGCGAACATGATTGAGGCCCGTATACTTAGATTTAGGTGCACGTTAAAGAACCCCAGGTGGTCGAAATTTCCGGAGCCCTCCACTACGACGTCTCTCATGGCCATATGGTGGTTTTGGGACGTTAAAACCCAACAATTATTGATCTTGTATCTCTATCTCAAATACTTGTCTCGGTATCTTGAATCTGATTTCTATACAATGGCAAAGAGTATTTGCCCAGCTCTGCACACCCGCAACGGCACACTTTGCTAATGCTGTGGCTGAGGTTGATCAAATATTGCTTAGCCCTTTGAAATGGTTGCGTAGATTAAACCCCTCACTCGTTACGCCATTCACACGTTGTGACGCTGTTGCGATTCTATACCTGTGCCACGCAATATTATGTATTTTAAAGTGACTATTGGCCCTACACGAGGTTCATATATGGTCTTTTTCTAATGCAGATTTATGCTCTGGCATCGCCCTGTGGTAGAACACTTGACTGCCACGCAGTATGCCTTGATTCGATGCTGGCTGGAACCCTGAGTTTTATGCTTTGCACCCATTGAGATATTGCGCCCAATGACACCGCCGCCGACGCCGGCACCGCATTTTGAGCGACACGGGCGTTTATGGTTGCGCCGAGAAGCAAACTGACGTAACGATGCATCAAGCACTTCGTCTCCTCGGTCATGGAGAAGGGCGCCAGCGATGCTCGGGCGATGAACTCTACGTAGAAGCAGACATCGATCATGGTATAGAGGATGACGTCATCAAACAGGAAGCTACGCTAAGGCGAAGAAGTCCTTGCGCAAGCAAACTTACGCCAGGATGTGTGACGACGAGGACGTGAAAAAGGAGGCGCCACTATGGCGAAGAAGTCTCTGCCCAGTGAAACTGGTTTCTACGCAGTGTAGTGTAGGCAGTGACATGAAGGTGGTTTAAACGGGGTGTATGTGTTAGTATGTGCAATGCCATGAAAGTGTTTGATAGCCAGTGTACACGTTGGTGTCCCCAGTGAAAATAGTTTCTGCGCAGAGTACATGCTGGTTTACGCAGTCGTGAAGGTGGTTTTTGCCCAGTGCAGATTTTGGTATACGCGTTCTTATGAAAGTGGTTTCTAGGCCGTGTAGATGTTTGTATGTGCGGTGCAATGAAAGTGTTTTCTAGGCTGTGTTTATGTTGGTGGGCCCATTGAAAGTGGTTCCAAGGCAGTGTACACTTTTGGCATACACTGAGTCATGAAAGTGTTTTAAACGGGGTGTATGTGTTGGTATGGGCAGTGACATGAAAGTGTGTTATAGCCAGTGTATGTGTTGGTGTGCCCAGTAAAAGTGGTTTCTATGACCCGTAAATGTTGGTATACGCATTGTCATGAAAATGATTTCTTACGGGGTGTATGTATTGGTATGCGCATGCCATGAAAGTGTCTTATAGCCTGTGTGTATCCTGGTGTGCCCAGTGGAAGCGGTTTGTACGATGTGTATATGTTGGAATAGGCAATGTCACGAATGTGGTTCAAGGGGGCGTGTGTGTGTATGGCCAGGGCCATGAAAGTATTTTATAGCTAATGTATATGTTGGTGTGTAGATGGTGGTATACGCAGGATCATGAAAATGGTTTCTACGTGGTGTACATGTTGGTTCACAGTGTCATGAATGTAGTTTCTATGGGGCGTTCGTGTTGGTATGCTCAGAGAAAGTGGTTTCTACGCAGTGTAGATGTTGGTATACGCATTGTCATCAAAGTGGTTTTTTACAGGGTGCGTGCGTTGGTATGGTCAGTGCCATGAAAATGCTTTATAGCCGGTGTATATGCTGGTGTGCCCAGTGAAAGTGGTTTCTATGCAGTTTACACGATGGTATACGTAGGGTCATGAAAGTTGTTTAAACGAGGTGTATGTGTTGGTATGCGCAGTGCCCTGAAAGTGTTTTAACTAGCTTATATGGTGGTTTGCCCCGTGAAATAAGCTTCTACGCAGTGTAGAAGTTAGTATACGTAGTGTCGTGAAAGTGGTTTGTACGGTGTGTATGCGTTGGTATGCGCAGCGCCAAGCAAGCGCTTTAAAGGCTGCGTATATATAGCTGTGTCCAGTTTCAAATAGTTTCATGCAGTGCATATGTTGGTATATGCAGTGTCACGAAAGTAGTTTCTACGGGGTGTTTTGTGTTGGTATGCACGTTCAGAAAAGTCTTTTATAGTCATTTTATATGTCGTGTGCCCACCGAAAGTGATTTCTACATAGTGTACATGTGGGTTTATGCAGTGTCCAGAAAATGGTTTTTGCGGCGTGTATGTTTTCGCATGTGCGCGGAGTGCTATCAAAATATTTTATAGCCAGTGTATAGGATGGCGTGCCCAGTGAAAGTGGTTCCTACGCGGTGTAGATGTTGGCATACGTAGTGTCATAAAAGTGGTTTATACGGGGTATATGTTTTGGTGAGCGCATTGCCATGAACGTGTTTGTTACGCAGTTTTATGTTAATGTGCCCAGTTGTAAATGGTTTCTACACAGTGCGCATGCTGGTATACGCAACGTCATCAAAGTGGCTTCTACGGGGTGTTTGTATTGGTATGGGCAGTGACATAAGTGTTTTATAGCCAGTGTATGTCGTGTGCCCAATGAAATTGCTTTCTACACTGTGTACATGAAGGTATACGCAGTGTCAAGATGGTTGTTTTTATGGGGTGTATGTTTTTGTATGCCCAGTGATATGCATGTGTTTTATAGCCATTGTATATGTTGGTCTGCCCAGTGATTTATACTTAGTATATCTCTTATGCGCATTGCGAAGAAAAAGGTATATTGATACTATATGTGTTGGTGCGCCGTGTGATTTATATTTCGTATATGTGTTAGTATGCGCAGTGTCATGAAAATACTTTATATGCAGTGCATACGTTGGTAGTCACAGCCCAATGAAAGTGGTTTATACGCGGTGTATATCATTGCATGCACTGTGCAAGTGAGTTCTTTATGCGCAGTGTACTTGTTTAAATGGGTAATGCGATGCAAGTGGTTTAGACGCCGTGCATATGTTGATGTGTGTATTGAAATGAAGGTATTTTATACGCAGTTCTTTTTCATGTGGGCAGTGTCACGTGCTGTGCCAAGCTTTTGTCCGTGCAATTCACGTGATGTTTATGTGGAGGAAGTGGTCGGTTCGAGTGCCTGTAAACTTTTCATTAAATAAAGCTTGCTGACATTTTTGGGAAGTTCTTACTCAGAAATAAAGACCATTGAACGAAGACTACACAATTTTGTCCGGCGGCACACCTACAAAATGCTGCTCGCGATTAATGTGATCGTAAAAAAATTATGTCAAGCGCATATCGCACAATACTCTGAACTAAATTATATTTGTCTGGGTCAGTTTTGCGCACAAAATGTTTGAAGAGAAGTATCTGAGTAGCGCTGAACGCAGCGGTAGCACTTTAACAGCGAAGCTGTTAAGCAAATCGTTCCTTGTTCACCCGACTTTTCATACAGCGTCCCGAGTTCCGCGCAGTCCCAGTCGGGACAGCTATGTCCCGGATTTGTTGCGGGTCATCCAGTTAGAAATTTTTATATGATCTAACGTTCGGCCAACAGCGCGCGCGTCCTGCTACAGAACACGAAATTCGCACCAATCGCACTCGTGAAGCAGTGTAGCAGTGGCTGCGAGGAGCTTTAGCCACATCAGCTGAAGCTCCGCGTGAAGTTAGTTAGTTAGTTAGTTAGTTAATTAGTAAGTTAGTTAGTTAGTTTAAAGAGTTTGTTTGTTTGTCCGGTGGACGACTATCCTAGCCCCGCGAGGGGAGGATCATCGCGATGCGGCCACACATGCCTCGGCGTGACGTCCTTCAGGACATTCTTCAGGAGGAGAAACTGTGGCGAGCAGCACGTAGCGAAAGTGGAGAGGGAGAGTGGAGAGGGAAAGTGGAAAAGGAGAGCGAAGAGGGAAAATGGAGAGGAGAAAGGGGGAGAGGACGAGTGGGGAGAGGGTTTGCGCATGCGCAGTAAGGGTGGTCACGCCGCACGCCACCACCACCGGATTGAACTCCGCCATAAGATGCTTCGCATCTATGAAATCGGCAGATCCCACGCTTTCTGGGAATCTGTTTCATGCGAAGCAGTCAGCGAGTGCCAAGCGTTACGAGGTGGATGGACGTGTTTAAAGCCGACAACACTGGCCTTTAAAGGGTAACTTATGGTGCGACGTAACGTCAGCCGTCACGTTAGAGTACATACGGCCGTATTATCAAAACTAACAAGACTTTATGGTGCATTCATGTGAATATCATACGTAACTTTCGTTAATGTATTCTTCAGGAGTCGAGCAATGCTTCACTAAGCTTACTGAATCATAGGAATACACATGTAATGTTTATAAGACTGCTATAAAAGCGGAGCCAACACTGGAACCACAGACGTTAATATGATATGACACTTGTATCGTAGGATTACATATGTAGTGTTTATTGCTTTCTTGTAAAGCTAGATAGCCAGCACCACAACCGCAGTTGACGTTGCACCGACATTACGCCTGCATAGGCTGTTTTTTCAAACCAGTTTATAGACCTGGCGCGGCTCTGTGGTAGAATACCTGACTGCCACGCAGAATGCTTGGGTTCGATTCCTGCTGGGATCCTAATTTTTATTCTTTCCACTCGTCGGGTCAACGCTGCCGATGTCGGTTTATCCTAACGCTGTCGCATTTAAATTAGCAATGTCTATTCTCGCCGTTCATGGGCAGATGTAAATTGTCAATCACCTGTGGCGCATACCCGTAGACCGCGGTCCGTGGTAAACGGGTATGTGGCACACGTGTCTGGAGGAAAGGGCTTGACGACGTACGCGACAGGATTTTCACGTTATTCATGTCACGGTCTGACAGTCATAATCGTCAAATCTTACCCTCCCATGCCAATTTTGGTCTACACAAAGTTAAGGCGGCGATCATGAGAGCACCCAGACGTAGGCGGATGCGAGAAGACCCCGAAGCGATGGAAGGCCTACGCCAAGAACGACGTGTCTGTACATCTACGAAAGGTGCGAACGCTTGCTTTCAGCGCGAGTTTCGGTCTCTAAAGTTTGGACGTCCGTGTTGTGTCTGTGAATGTCTGCACAGTGGTTTAACTCGAACCTCTCTGCGCTGAGAATCAACGTAGAAACAACCTAGTATCACCTAGCTAAAGCCTAGAAACTTGAAAAAGCTTGAATCACGTAGCTACGGACTAGAAACAACCTAGAAAGAATCAGATTAATCTTCAGAATCGTCCAATTTCGCTGCCTAATATTTAGGGTGTTTAAAGTAATGTGTCCGAAAATCCTCAAAGCTAAGGAAAAAGATATTTTCACGCTGCCTCTATAATTTTCCTGTGGCGGCAGGCATCTTAAGATAAGTAGAGCGATTGAATACGACAGTAATTTCTGCGAAGAGCTCGTTGCCGCTTTCAGATTTCGCAAAAGCAGCCGCTGGCAATTATTAGCGAATAATGAAATCTGACTGATTTCGCCGGCGGAACCGAAATCGAAACTCGGAATTGCGCAACTGCCATACTTTTCCGAGACGTCCAGAATGAGCGAATGTCGTTGTACCAATGATCGATCGACTTCGCTTCGTGTTCATACGGGTTTCGTTTGCGGTTGGATCACGTATGTCGCATGTATGCTAACAAATGCAGAACTAACGCCACTGCAGTCGCCGCGTGAACAGTGACGTCATTCTGATCGTCTGCTAGTTGCGCTCCTCGGATCGACGGTTTCGGTTTTACCGGTGAATTTGGTTGAATTTCATTGCGGCGCAATAATTAGCAGAGACCGATTTTTCAAAACCTCAAAGCGGCAATGGCCTTTTCGCAGGAAGGACAGGAAATCTCCCGACTTAGCCGACCACCTGTCTCTGCTAATTAAAAAGTTAATTATTTATTTTATTTATTTACTGCCCAAAATTGCTGTGCCTAGTCATCTTCATATGTCGCCACCACAGAAAAAGCTATTATGAACGCAGCCTGCAAATATTCCATTTCCCCTATTTTTGATAATTTACGGACACATTTCTTGAAACACCCGGTATAGCAAAAGTAAGGTAAGTGTCAAGAGGTGATCATGAAGTCAATGGAAAAAACTAAAGTTCGGGAGATCCGACGCTTTGTGGGAATCAGCTTTATGCGAAGCAGGCAGCCTGTAGTTCTATGCTGCATTTTTTGGCTTTGAGCCAAGGGTTATGAGATGGATCGACGTGTTTTTGTAAATGGAGGAGTTGTGTGCGCATATTGGGCTTACCAGTAACGCCGACTGCACGGACGTTTAAATGGTAACGTATGGTCTGACATAGTACCAGCACTCACGTTAGAACGCAGATGTCTGTGCAACCGAAACAAAGTACGCGCTAAAGTGCGATGATGTGAATATCATAGGTAACTTCCGTTACGTATATTCAGTGCACTTCGTTTCGATAATACTGATGTCTGTGCTCTAAACTGAGTGCAGAGGTTACGTCAAGCATAAGTTACCCTTTAAACGCCAGTGTAGTCGACGCGCCTGTTGAAACCGCGATGTACACACAACTGCTACGCTTACGAAAGCACGTCGATCCACCTCGTAACGCTTGGCTCAAAGCCAAAAAATACAACATAGACAACTACTCGCTCATTGCTTTTCATAAAACAGATTACTACAAGACGTCGGATCAGCGGAATTTTTCTAAACATGAAAAATTGCCAAGTAATTCAAGAATTAGGAACAACATTTGTTCAAAGGAAACTTGGAAAAGTTACTACTGACGTCATATATAATGCTAGGAAGCCAATACTGTAAGCTACTTTTTTATATTTAATATTCATCCTATACTTTATACCGATGATGGACTACGCAAACGACATACGCAATACGTTTCGAACAGGATTAATAAGCCGACTTGAAAAATCTAAAGAAAATGCTGATGGTTTATTCTATCCCGTTATTTTCCAACTGGCCCTGTTTCTGAAATGCTAAAAGTTGGTGGTGTGTCACGTGCCGAAACCATGCTTTTGAAATGCCTTGTTTGTTCTGAACCGTCTTTAAAACTAGATACTGCAATGAAACGAAAATTGCTAATGTAATAGAAAGCGTTGTAAAAACCATGCGAGAGAATACCACTAATGGACAAAAAAATGGCGAAGCTTGCACTAAGTCGCGCATGTCTTGAAAGAGCAAAACTGGACAATTCTGCAGCCTAATCCGGTTGCTTCTAGGTTGTTGCTAGGCTTTAGCTAGAGTAGTCACGACACCGATGTCCCAGCTCCAGAACCGAGCGTTAGCACCTCTCATAGATCTACGGGCACGTCGTCGTTGGCGTAGGGCTTTCATCGCTTCGGGCTCTTCTGGTAGCCGCCGTTGCCTTTCCCATACTCTATAGCATCGCAGCCTCGTATTAGTCATGCCTACTCTTACTATCTTTTTCGTCTTTATTGCCCTGATTTCTCTATTTTTCTCTCTCTTTCTTTCTATATATTACTCTCTCTATTTCTTAGGGAACCAGCGAGGCCTCACCATTGAGCCTCTTCGCCTCACCCTCACCCTCATTTCCCTTTCCCACCCCTTGCTACACTATACTATAAAAGACTATGCTATGCTCTGCTAGCATAGCCTTTTAGGCGAGTGGTTAGAGGGTACACGGCTTCGAATACCGCCTCGTGAAAAAATCTTTTTCAGCTAGAATTTTTCTTTCTCTTTCTTTATAGCATTCTTTCCATCTCTCTGCTTGTTTCTCACATTCTTTCTTTTCTTTTTCCTCTCTCTCTATGTTTACTCTCAGGGTTATTACTGGTCAGGCTGTAGCGGTGATACGGTAGCTAGATATAGCGGTGTGTAGTGGGATCTGCCCAAATTCTTTGCCACATACCTCGCAGATACACGAAACGTACATAGCTGCTTCACGCTTTGACATGGAAGTTTGGAAACAGTGTTGCGGACTGAATACTCTGTCAGCCATCAACACAACACGCAGAGATAAACCAGCATATCATAATTTAACAAATGTCGCTGGAAAAGCCATGCGAGAAGACACCACTCAGATGAACAAAATGTATTCGAAGTTCTACACTTCCACAGAAAAGTGCGGCAGCAGTGTCCTACCCAGAACACCGCAAACAATCAAAGCCAGATAGAGAGATAAACGGACACGTTTTTAATAAATGTTATCTGAAAAAGCATGCCGCGAAATACCCGACAGATGAACAAACTGTGGTCGCAGTTGTTTCAAACATGTACAGAAAAGTATGGCAACAGTGCTGCGTAACTAAAGCTCTGTCAACAATAGAAACTATACGCAAAGATAAAGTACCAAATCATAATTTAAAAAATGTCGTTAGAAAAATAAAGGGAAAAAGAAAAGCCCAGATGACCAAAAAGTGTACGTAGCCATCTCCCACTTACAGAGAAAAGTTTGGCAACAGTGTGGCGTACCGAAAGCCTGTCCACATTAAAATATATACACCGATATAAAACGACATATCATAATTTATTAAATGTCCTTTAACAAATATTAGGAGAAAATACAACTCCGATGAACAAGAAGTGTTCCTAGCTATTTCCCACTTCAACCGAAAACTGTGGCAACAATGTTGCGTACTTAAAAGTCTCTCCTCCTCACGCTCACTTCCCTTTCCCACCGCATTGCTACACTACACTATACAACGCTATGCTATACTCTGCTAGCGCGCCTTGATAGCCGAGTGCTTAGTACGCTCGCTTTCGGATTAGGAACAACATTTGCTCAAAGGAAACTTGCAAAAGTTACGCAGAGATAAACCGACATATCGATACTTCATAAATGTCCTTAGAAAAACCACACGAGAAAATACCACGCAGATCAGCGAAAAGTGCTGGTAGGTGTTTCCCATTTCGACCGAAACAATAAGCCCGCAAATATATAGCGGCAAACCATAATTTATTAATTTCGTTAGAAAATATTGGGAGAAAACAGCACTCAGATGAACAAAAAGTGCTCGCGGTTGTTTCAAGCTTGAACAGAAAAGTTTGGCAACAGTGCTGCGTACCCAAATGTCTGTCAACAATCAAAACTGTACGCAAAGGTAAACCGGCATACCATAATTTTATAAATGTCATCTGAAACGCAATGGGAGAACAGCACTCAGATTAACAAACAGGGTTCGTAGCTCTTTCCCACTTGGACCGAAAAGTTTGGCAGCAGTATTGCGTAACCATGCCAACAATCGAAACTGTACGCGAAGATAAGCCGGTATACCACAATTTGCTTAAATGTCGTTGGAGAAACAATGGGAGAAAACGGCATTTGGATGAACAAAGATGGTTCGTAAGTGTTTGACACTTTGACAGAAAAGTAGGACACCATGTTGCGTACCTAAAAGTCTTGTCAACAATCAAAACTGAACGCAAAGATAAACCAGCCTACCATAATTTATTAAATGTCGTTTGAAAAACAATAGTAGAAAATAGCACTGAGATGAACGAAAAGGGTTCGTAACTCTTTCCCACTTGGACAGGAAATTTTGGCAACAGTGCTGCGTACCCAGAAGTCTGTCAACAACCAAAACTGTACACAAAGACAAACCGGCAAACCAAAACCTAATAAATTTGTTGGAAAAACATTGGGAGAAAATAGCACTCAGATGAACAAAAAGTGTTCGTAGCTGTTTCACACTTGAACAGAAAATTTGGGAACAGTGCTGCGTACCCAAAATTCTGCCAACAATCAAATCCTTACGCAAATATGAACCGGCAAACTTTAATTTAATAAGGGTCGTTTGAAAAACAATAGCAGAATATAGCACTGGAACAAAAAGTCTTCGCAGCTGTTTCACACTTGAACAGAAAAGTTTGCTACCAGTGTTCCGTACCCAAAGGTCTGTCAACAATCAAACCTGAACGCAAAGATAAACCGGCATACCATAATATTATAAATGTCGTTTGAAAAACAATACAAGAAAACAGCACACGAACAAAAAGTGCTCGCGGTTGTTTCAAGCTTGAACAGAAAAGTTTGGCAACAGTGCTGCGTACCCAAATGTCTGTCAACAATCAAAACTGTACGCAAAGGTAAACCGGCGTACCATAGTTTAATAAATGTCGTTTGATAAACAATGGGAAAAAGTAGCACTCGAACAAAAAGTATACGCAGCTGTTTCACACTTGAACAGAAAAGTTTGGCCACTGTGCTGCGTACCCAAACGTCTGTCAACAATCAAAATTGTACGCAAATATAAACCGGCATACCATAATTTAATCAATGTCGTTTGAAGAAAAATAGGAGAAAATACCACTCGAACAAGAAGTGTTCGCTGCTGTTTCACACTTGAACAGAAAAGTTTGGCAACAGCGCTGCGTACCCAAAGGTCCGTCAACAATCAAAACTGAACGCAAAGATAAACCGGTATACCATATTTTATAAATGTCGTTTAAAAAACAATAGCAGAAATGAGCACTCGAACAAAAAGTGCTCGGAGATCTGTTCAGAGCTGTTTCACACGTGCACATAAAAGTTTGGCAACTGTGTTGCGTAAACAAAAGTCTGTCAACAATCAAAAGTAAATGGAGAGAATAAATACGAAATAGTAATTTAATCAACATCGTCTAAAAACCATGCGATAAAATACCACTCAGATGAACGAGAAGTGGTCATTGCTGTTACAGACGTGGACATAAAAGTTTGGCAACTGTGTTGCGTAAACAAAAGTATGTCAATAATCAATAGTAAATGGAGCGAACAACTACGAAATTGTAATTTAATAAACGTCGTCTAAAAACCATGGGACAAAATACCACTCAGATGAACGAGAAGTGGTCATTGCTGTTACAGACGTGGACATAAAAGTTTGGCAACTGTGTTGCGTAAACAAAAGTCTGTCAACAATCAATAGTAAATGGAGCCAACAACTATGAAATTGTAATTTAATAAACGTCGTCTAAAAATTATGCGATAAAATACCACTCAGATGAAACGAGAAGTGGTCATTGCTGTTACAGACGTGGACATAAAAGTTTGGCAACTGTGTTGCGTAAACAAAAGTCTGTCAACAATCAATAGTAAATGGAGCGAACAACTACGAAATTGTAATTTAATAAACGTCGTCTAAAAACTATGCGATAAAATACCACTCAGATGAACGAGAAGTGTTCATAGCTGTTACACACGTGGACATAAAAGCTTGGCAACTGCGTTGCGTAAACAAAAGTCTGTCAACAATCAATAGTAAATGGAGCGAACAACTACGAAATTGTAATTTAATAAACGTCGTCTAAAAACTATGCAATAAAATACCACTCAGATGAACGAGAAGTGTTCATAGCTGTTACACACGTGGACATAAAAGTTTGGCAACTGCGTTGCGTAAACAAAAGTCTGTCAACAATCAATAGTAAATGGAGCGAACAACTACGAAATTGTAATTTAATAAACGTCGTCTAAAAACTATGCAATAAAATACCACTCAGATGAACGAGAAGTGTTCATAGCTGTTACACACGTGGACATAAAAGCTTGGCAACTGTGTTGCGTAAACAAAAGTCTGTCAACAATCAATAGTAAATGGAGCGAACAACTACGAAATTGTAATTTAATAAACGTCGTCTAAAAACTATGCAATAAAATACCACTCAGATGAACGAGAAGTGTTCATAGCTGTTACACACGTGGACATAAAAGTTTGGCAACTGCGTTGCGTAAACAAAAGTCTGTCAACAATCAATAGTAAATGGAGCGAACAACTACGAAATTGTAATTTAATAAACGTCGTCTAAAAACCATGGGACAAAATACCACTCTGATGAACGAGAAGTGGTCATTGCTGTTACAGGCGTGGACATAAAAGTTTGGCAACTGTGTTGCGTAAACAAAAGTCTGTCAACAATCAATAGTAAATGGAGCGAACAACTACGAAATTGTAATTTAATAAACGTCGTCTAAAAACCATAGGACAAAATACCACTCAGATGAACGAGAAGCGGTCATTGCTGTTACAGACGTGGACATAAAAGTTTGGCAACTGTGTTGCGTAAACAAAAGTCTGTCAACAATCAATAGTAAATGGAGCGAACAACTACGAAATAGTAATTTAATAAACGTCGTCTAAAAACCATGCGATAAAATACCACTCAGATGAACGAGAAGTGTTCATAGCTGTTACAGACGTGGACATAGAAGTTTGGCAACTGTGTTGCGTAAACAAAAGTCTGTCAACAATCAAAAGTAAATGGTTCGTGGGGAGGCTACGGTGCCCGTTCCACAGCAATGTGGTGGCCACCTCCCGGTCTGCGTGACCTTCGCTAACCATGTGAGCTGATGAGCCATGCCGAGCACGAAATGGCAAGTTCTTGTGTAGGATCTCTTGGCATTTCCTTAAAAAAATGAGGGGACGCTTACGCTTTCCATTTAAGACTGAAACAGGATAGCGTATCGGGCCCATTGCGCATCGCTTTCCCATTCGCTTGCTATGTTTCGCTTCCCATTCGCTTGCTATGTGGTTCAACTGAGCTGTGAGAAAAGGAACGTTTCTGCTCGAAGCATTTGCCGGTATAAACTGACTTGCGGTGTATCTGCTACACCATTCTTCACTACGTAGGAGCGAAGCAACCACTGCGCGGTTGTAAGGCGAAATGTGCGCCTATGTACCGGCACACTTTGTTGATGCTATGGCTGAAGTTGATTCATTACTGCTGAGCCCTTTGTAATTGTTGCGTAGATTTAGACTGCTGGCTATTTACGCAAGTCACATGATGTTACGCCTGTTGCGATTGAACGCTTCCGGCACACACTACCCGTCTTTTAACATATGACTCGTACATGTTTCCCACTTGGACAGAAAAGTTCGGCTACAGTGTTGCGTAGAGAAATGTCTACCATCAAGAAGCAGAGATCAGCCGAGAAATCGTTATTTAATGAACGTTTGTTGAGAAAACCACGCGAGAAAATATCACTAAAATGAACAAAATATGTTCTTAGCTTTTTTGCACTTGAACAGAAAAGTTTGACAGCAGTGTTCCGTGAGCAAAGTAAACATAGTATACTGACTGCTTTTAGTTCGCAAAGTTGTGCACCGTCGGCGTCTCTAAGTATACGACCAAGAATATCGCGTGCTGACTCCTCGAAACTACGGCTAGGCATACAAGCGTCGGTACCTCTGACCACGGGACAAAGCACTTCGCTGACAGATTAAGGGCCGTCAACAATGGTGGAGCGAACCTTTCGTTAGTCAACATTTTCAGTCAACCAGTGGGCAGACAACCTTTCGTACAGGACCGCATTGCATACCCTAGCGACGGCCCAAACAAATAACAAAAGATAGTGCTTCAGAGTTCTTCTTACTCTTTGTTCACACTATTACTGGAGCTGTAACTTCTTGTACACTGAAATATCACTTACAATTGACAATAGCGACGGTCCTAAAACGTATAGGGCACCGTACAATTTTTCTTTTAAACGCCAGCGCCAAGTCTGGGATCTTCTGAAAGCCAGCGGTGGGCGACTAAACGGCGCGCTGTCAGAGGTAATCGTGGAGGCAGCGGTATTGCGGCGCGGTTTGGCGCGTTTTTCGATGGATAGCGCCATGCAGCGTAGGGTCTGCTCGTTCACTTACGACACTCTACTATCATGCGGCCAAAGATAAATAGGAGAAACGGGCAAATGCCATAATGACAGGAAAGGAGAGCATGCGGCACCATTAGAAAGAAGCCCTGCTGGACATCTCGGCTTTCACAATCGCCAATGTAAGTGCACGGTGAAACTGCATGACATCCAAATTTTAGCAAGAAGCAAAGGCAAGCTTAAGAGCAAAATTTTAGGAGCCATGGCCATCGACGAAAGCGGACAACCAGGCGTCAGAACACCTTCCGTACTACTAACAGAAAAGGAAAAAAAAGATTAGTGTGCACAAATAACGAATCTCAGAATCAGGGAGGAATGCATTCGCTATCGAATGCTACAAAAATGCAAGGAAGTTTCAATAAACATTCAGTTGATAGTCCCGCGGTGTGTCGTGTCCCTTTCTGTCCTCGTTCAAGTAGTTGACTGGAACACCCTCGCTATCGTCATATTCTGTTTAACGTCTAAATCGATAATATCGCACCGTGCATCGTATGTTCTAGCCGTAAGTAATAGCGCGCGTGTGCTCGCGACGACCACGGCTGAAGCATAGATAATACGTGCGGGCTTCTCCGTGGCACGTTGGGCGCATGTGATAACATCACCTCGCGTGCGAGGCCTGGCGTTGATTGCTCCTCAAGCAGAGAGGAGACGCCCCGCCCGTCTTTCCTAGGCCAAGGGACACGGACGCCGAAGGCGGAGCTGCGTCACTCGAGCAGCAACTGGAAACTTCGATCGTAAGGGCACGGTAACGATCGCTGGCGCGCGCGCTACCTCGGCAGACATCACGAAACGGCTCGTATACCCTGCTGCGTGCTGTGTTCGCATCGCTTCGCGTTGGGAGAACAGACTGCACGAAAACCGCGTCTCACCCTCGAGCGGCGAGTTGGTATTGCAGTGTTTTAGAGCGGAGCTGTTAAAGGGACGCTAAAGGCAAATATAAAGTCGACGTTGATTGTTGAAATAGAGTTCCAGAAACCTTGTATTGCTTTTCTCGTGCCGAGGAAATGCTTAATTTGAAAGAAAATCAGTTATGAACACATTAACAAGTACATATGTAAAAATGTGGCAGATCCCACGCCATGTGGTAATCAGTTCCTTGGGGAGCAATGAGCGAGTACTTGTCTGCGCTGCATTTTTTTTGGCTTTCAGCCAAGCGTTACGAGGTGGATCTACGTGTTTTTGTAAGCGTAGTAGGTGTGTGCACATCGTGGCTTTACCCGGAACGTCGATTACACCGGCGTTTAAAGGTTAACTTATGGTGCGACGTAACGTGAGCACGCACATTAGAGCACAGACATGAGTATTATCGAAACGAAGTGCACTTTACGGTACGATGATGTGAATATCATACGCAACTTTCGTTAGCGTATTCCTCCGGGGTCGAGCAACGCTTGAATATAGCTTGCTGCATCATAACAATATAAATGTAATAGCTATTAGACTTCTATGAAAGCGCAGCCAACACTGGAACCACAATTGACGTTAACCCGGGATGGCGCCTGTATCAAAGCAGTACATACGTAATGATTGTTGCTTTGTTATAAAATTAGATAGCCAGCACTGCAACCAGAAGTGGCACCCGCCACGGTGGTCTGGTGGTTATGGTGCTCGACTGTTGACCCGCAGGTCGCAGGATCGAATCCCGGCCGCGGCGGCCGCATTTTCGATGGAGGCGAAAATGCTTGAGGCCCGTGTACTTAAATTTAGACGCACGTAAAAGAACACCAGACGGTCAAAATTTCCGGAGCCCTCCACTACGGCGTCTCCCATAATGAAATCGTGGGTTTCGGACGTTAAACCCCAACAATTATTATTAATCAGAAGTGACGCTGCACTGACATAACGCTTGCATAGGGTCTTCTAAAGCAGTTTCAAGACGTCGCGTGGCTCTGTGGTAGAATACCTGACAGCCACGCAAAATGCTTGGGTTCGACACCTGCTGGGATACCGATTTTTATTCTCTGCATTCGCCGGGCCAACTCTCCCGATGTCGGTTTTTCTTAAAGCTCTCGCATTGAAATTAGGAATATCTCTTCTCGCCTTTCCTGGGAAGAAATCACCTGTGGCGCATACCCGCTTACCGTGGCCCATGGTATACGGGTATGTGCCTCACCTGGCTGGGAGAAAGGGTCTGACGACGTATACGCGACAGGATTTTCACGTTATTCATGTCATGATCAGACAGTCACATTCGTCAAACCCTCTTACCCTCCCATACCGATTTCGGTCTTCACCAAGCTAAGGAGGAGATCACGAGAGCACCCATACGTGGGCGGCTAGATAGATACGTAGATAGAAACGCTCAAAGTGCCTACGGGTTCTCTTAGAAATGCTTCGCCTTTATTAAATAAATAGTTTTCTACGTTAATAAATAACTATTTATATAAGATGGGTGGTTATCTTGTGGCCAAGCCAAATCCAGGTGGAATTGCTTTAAATGAGCATACGCTTTCTGTAGTTTCCATAAAAATTGTTTGCCTTTCCGTACCGTTGCTCAACATTCTCCGTTACCTCAGTGCCGTGTGCTACATAGCAGCTTTCTTGGTTAGCCCCATTGTAAACTGGCTCATGAATTTCTTGTGCATGCTAGTATGGCAGTTCTTTACACTGTGTACATGAAAGTAGTTTATGCGCAGTGTATATGTTGTTAAACGAAGTGCCCTGGAAGTGTTTTATACGCAGTGTATGTGTTACCTAGGAATGGCCGCCAGAGGAACGCCGAAGAGCAGAAAATAAGCCGAAGCGCACGCGTGTGATAAGTAGTGCGTGCGGGTGGGAGGCCGGCCTGGACGCTGCTGAATGCTGTTGGTCATGGCTGGCCCTGCTCTCATGGAATGACTTCGAGCCTAGACTGCGGAGACGCGGCCGTCGCCAGCGCTGGTGCAAGCATCGATGAATCCCGGCTGCGTTCCGGGAGGAACCGTATTCGTGGGGAGGCCGCGTCGCCGGCTCCATAGTAAAGGGGGTGACCGCATTCCAGGCTGCGTGACCATCTTCGCTAACCATGCGAGCTGGTGAGCCATATTGAGCAAGCGAAGGCAAGTGGCAGTGCCGGATCTCCTGCAATTCCCACAGAAAATGTGAGAGGACGCTTACACTTCGCGTTTAAGAGTGGAATGTGGTAGCGTTTTGGCCCCGTTCGCATCGCTTTCTCATACGGCTGCCAGTCTTCGCTTCTCGGTTGATGTTTCAACCGTGCTGCGAGACAAGGAAAGTTTGTGCGCGAGGCATTTGCCGTTGTAAACTATCGTAGCTTCTTGCTTGATAGACGCTCTTATTTTATAGGGCATGCAACCTATCCAGAATAGATTCCACAGGTACGAAGCTATACGGGAACGCTCAGTAAAAGAGAACCCAAGTTATGATCGGAATCCAATGAGAGTGCATTGTACCGTTTGTAAACACGGCAGGCAAAAAATTGCCGATTGCATAGCACACCTGCGTTGCCCTCATGGTAATCCTCCTGGCCCATATACTGTTGCGCAGTGACAGTATGATATGTAGTTTGAAGAACGAGGGTGAAGCATGAAGAAAGGACGACTTGGACTTGGGTGGACAAAGGACAAGCGCTTGTCCACTCTAGTCCACGTCCTCCTTTTTCGCACTTTACCCTCGCTCATCATTAAACACCAACTTGACCAAACAACCACCAGTCTGCGGTGGTCGAACACCCAAAAAATTAGCGAAGCCTACCTGGGAGAGAGGAGTTCATGAGAGCAATGACACCAAGGTCGAAAGCAAATGTCCCCTGTGAAGGACTGCTCGCCGTCTGAATTTTGAGCTTGACGAACCATGCTTGAAGCAATTATCGTAGAATTGTCTTATGAGCCAGTTTTCAAAGCTAGTGATTTTTGTGCGCTGATTCATTCATCCTTCTCATTTCCAAAAATCATGATGGAATGATTCTGTCTGTTATATGCCAGTGCTAGGGTATTCAGAAGTGCCATAAAGGCATTTATTTACCTACGTTTTGTGAGTGTTTTTATAACTAAGAATTTTGACAACCCTTTCAGTGATAATGAACATGCAAGGCTTTCTAAATTGGAAAAAAAAACTATGCGACAAAATACCAATCATGCAAAAAAAGTTTGTAATTATTTTATGCATACACAGTGGTCTGCCACAAATCAAAACTAGATGCAGAAATAAACTGACATATCTTATTTTATTGAATGTCGTTGAAAAACCGTGCTAGAAACTGCCAGTCAGGTGCACAAAAAGTGTTCGTACCTATTTCCCAATAGGTCAGAAAAGTGTGGCAACAGCGGGATGCAAAAGTCTGTCAACAATAAAAACTAGGTGCAGAAAAAACTATCGTAATTTAATCAATGTCGTCTTAAAAACCGTGCGAGAAAATCCCACTCAGATGCACGAGAAGAGTTCGTAGCTGTTTCACAGTTGGACACAAACGTACGGCAACAGTGTTGCGTCTGTCAACAATCAAAACCAGATGCAGAGGTAACCAACATATCATGATTTATTAAACGTCGTTAAAGGGACAACGCTTTCTGGGCCACGCTTTCTCTACCTTTAATCTAAATTCTGTGTGCTGCACAGATTCGCTGGTCATCCACAATTACAGAGCGGAATGGCTCAAAACGTTGTTGTGCAGAGTATATGTTAGGATGCGCGCTGCCATAAAAGTAATTTATTTTATACGTTCTTATACGCAGTGCCATGAAAGTGGTTCATACTCAGTGCATATGTTGTGTGGGAATAGCAGCCAAAGGAACGCCGAGGCGGAAAGAAGACGACGAAGTGCACGCGTACGATGTGTACGCTGCTTAATGCTCCTCAGGGCAAACAAACAAACAAACAAACAAATGCCGTTGGGCATGGCGGGCGCTGCTCTCCGGGACTGATTTCGGGCCAAGCTGCGGGGACTCGGCCGTCTCCAGCAGTGGTGCACGTGAACCAGAACTGCGTTTGTAAGGAGGCCACGCCTCCCGTTACACAGCATGGGGTTGAGAGCCTGGCTGCGTGACGATCTTCTCTGACCATGGGAGCCGGTGAGCCATGCCGACCAAGCAAAGTGAAGTGTCTGTCTTGGCTCTCCTGCAATTCGGACAGGAAAGAGAGAACGCTTACGCTTCGCATTTATTGGGGCCACGCAGCACGTTTATGGCTTCATTAAAGGAGTTTATTGCCTCACGAGTCAACTGCCGCAAAAAATTTTAGTATCCGTCAAGTACGAGCGGAGTTACACGGATTAGTCGCACGCCTTCAATGCTTTGTCTGCCATCGTACCAGCGATGGCGCTGAAAGCTACACAGGGGGGATGACAAGGGGGCTGCAGCTACGTCCGTTCGTTAGCGCGCGTCATGACCTGGAACAATTTCTTTTCCTTTTTTGAAGCGCGGCTTACTTTCAGTTTGACAGCGAGCGCACAGGGCGGGCACGTCGCGGCATCCCGTGGCAGCCGCAGTAACTCTGGAACTCACGATTCTCAAGTCAGCCAAATGCCGTTGACTTTGTGTTGATGACTGGGTAATTTTGGATTATGGCATCATTTGTCGAGAAAAGAGCGAGGAATTTCTAGCTGACATTTAAAATTAATTGTAAATTCGAGGCCGCGTGCTGCGCAATATTATTTGGCTCGCATGTCCTCAGGAGCCTTGCGTACCGACAGGTAACGTTTTCTGACCATGCTCAAGAAGTGTTGCAGAGCCCCTTTGAGACAAACATGATAGCCTATCGGGCCCCGTTCGCATCGCCTTCTCATTCGCTTGCTATGCTTCGCTTCGCGGTGGATGCATCAGCCATGCTGCAAAACAGGAACACATTAACGTATGCAAATACCATGACGATTCCGTTCCAGAATGATGTCGGGCTGTCTGTGGCGAATTTTCTTAGTCTATTAGAATATTATCTTAAGCCGCGTAGATGTTGTATATGCAGTGTCATGCAAGTGGTTTATACGGTAGGTTTTGGTTGCGCAGTGCCATGAAAGTTTAGCCTGTTGTTTCTACATAGCGTTTATACATAGAAGTGGTTTCTAAGCAGTGTAGCTGTTGGCATACGCAGTGTCATGAAAGTGATTCCTGCGGGCTGTATGTATTTTTATGCGCAGTGCTATGAAAGTGCTTTATAGCCGGTGAAAATGTTTGTGTCCAATGATTTCTACTTAGTATATACTATGTTGGTATAGGCAGTGTGAAGAAAATGTTTATAGATACTGTAGGGTGATTCCACGTAAGATCGAACTATCGATGGCTGGTCGACATCTCAAATTTATTTCAAAATTTTATATATTATTGCCTTATGAGTGGAAAGAAGAAATCCGCAGTTTGTTTTGCCGCCAAAAATTTTTTCGAAGCACAGGAAATCAATAATGACGAAGAGGTGGAGTAGAGCGCTCATCCGCTCTGCTGTTTTGGCCAACTTTCGTTATGAATTGCACAAAATATATTAAAGTTAGCTAACTGAAATTTCTTTAACTAAATATATGCATGTTTTTGCTTCTGCTCAGGTATTTTTAGTTTTGATGTGTAGTGTGCATGTTTTTATAAAAAACCTCAAAATTGGCCCAGGAGACGTTATTTTCTTTACTTTGAAGGTCTTTATCTCGAAACATCCTTGTAGCAGAGCGACAAAAATTGCGCATTACGTTCTTCGCATGCTTATCTACCACACTGCCGAATCTTATATTTATATAACTTTTCAGTAAAGAGGTATGATCGGGCTAAGTTAAAGAAAACACCAGACAATGAAAACTTCTGACGACAATAAAAAAACCGTATTTTTAATATTTTTCAACTTTGTCCACTTATTGTCCTCCACATCAGCTTTCATAATCATTGAAAACATGTTGCATAATGTCGTTGCACTAATAGTTACGACCCCTCCAATGAGACCCTTGGGCAAGGATTGGCAATTCCGACTTCTTGCCCAGCTAGTGTATAAAATGCAGGCAGGATTGAATTGTTTTTTTTATTAAAAGGCCAGCAGGTACCGAAAAAGGTGTCGCCGGAACTGAAGACGTTAATATTGAAATTATTTTGTCACTGCAGCGGCCACGAGCGCCGGGCTCCCGAGCAGGCGCGCGTTAAGAGACGGCGCAGTGAGATCTCGTTTTCGCGTCCTCAGACCGATTGAGTTCGAAACAGCAACACCTCTCGGGTGACTTGAACGCACGTACACCGGTAGTCGCAGTTATCTGGTTAATGACGTCGATTTCTTTTTCAGGGGGCATAAGAATGTCATCGTTAAACTGTGCGTTCCGTGAAGATCTTTCATTGCAGTGGTAGCAAACGCACGCGTAGCACAAGTAGTCCGTCTCACTGGCAGTCACTGATCTTTCGGGCGTTAAACGTTTCTTCAAAGCGTATATGCCTAGGTCGGTAACTCAACGAAATTTTGGCTTCTTTGCAATAATTAAAGGAGTACTGACACGATTTTGAGACATCGCAAAAGGGACATTTTTTGCTTCGTTGGTGTGCAGTGTCAACGCTGTCCACACACTGGAGTCGGAGAACACGTATAAAATATTTTAATTTGACTTTGAAGTTTTCGTCGCTGAGCATCTGCAAGCCAGCGCCACTGCAAGGACATTATCCCGACGAGTCAAGACAGTTACCCCGAGTATGCGAGTTCTGCGTCCTGCATGCAGCCTAAGTCACAGAAATCACTGCCAGGGTCACAGGACGACAATTCACTCATCGTTGTTTTTGCGCACCACGAGCAGATGAAGAATTTGCTGCTAGTACGTCGCGAGTTTCTGTATCTCCGTGACGTCACACTGCTATGAAACGACACTGAGAAGCCACCCCCTCGATATCTAAACCGAAAGTGTCTTTTTAAGGTGGCGCTAATTAAAATATATACGATGCATTCCCAGGCACCACAATAGTCGTTTTAGGTTTCTCGACACCAGTATTTTTATTTATAGCAACAATCCGAAAGTTTTAAAAATTCGTGTCAGTACTCCTTTAAGCTTCTTGTGCTTCGAAAGGTAGTCTCCACAATACACTCATTCCGAGCTATACTTTCTCGCCATGAGACGCACAGGAGGAGTAGAGTAAGCGCAAATCACAAGAACTATCCGCGCCGAACGAAGTGTGAACAGCGCTCTGAACGCGCGGCTAGTTCAGGCCGTCTGCTGCCGACATCTAAGATAGGCAAGCGCATCCGGTTACCGATAATTTTGCTTTTCTTTCCTTTGACATTCCATATTTTGCTTTGCCACTGGAGCGCCACGTTAATGCTTTCCACTGATCGCAGCTGGCTCAGCGCAGTTTCTCTGGCAGCAGCGTGCGTGAAGCGAGCGCTCATAGCTCCCTTATAGAGTTTTAATCTCTCTTCCATCTCCGCCTTGTGATCAGCGCCTAGCTGCGATGCGAACAGAGGGCGGATGGAATAGCGAAGCTCCAGTGCACGTGCGTCCAAGTCACCCGAGAGGCATTGCTGTTTCGAACTGAATCGGTCTGAGGACGCGAAAACGAGCTCTCACTGCGCCGTCTCTTACAACGAGCATCTCGGGTGCGCGCGCGCCTGCTCGGTAGCCCCGCGCTCCTGGCCGCTGCAGTGTCCAAATAATTTCAAAATTGACGTCTTCAGTGCCGGCGACACCTTTTTCGGTACCTGCTGGCCTTTCAGTTCAAAAGCAATTCAATCCTGCCTACATTTTATACACTTGCTGGGCAAGAAGTCGGAATTGCCAATCCTTGCCCAAGGGTCTCATTGGAGGGGTCGTAACTATTAGTGCACCGACATTATGCAGCATGTTTTCAATGATTATGAAAGCTGATGTGGAGGGCAATAAGTGGACAAAGTTTAAGAAATATGAAAAATGGGTTTGTTTTTTAATTGTCAGAAATTTTCATTGTCCGGTGTTTTCTTTAACTTAGCCCGATCATATCTCTTTACTGAAAAGGTATATAAATATAAGATTCGGCAGTGTGGTAGATAAGCTTGCGAAGAACGTAATGCGCAATTTTTGTCGCTCTGCTACAAGGATTTTTCGAGATAAAAACCTTCAAATAAAGATATTAACGTCTCCTGGGCCAATTTTGAGGTTTTTTATAAAAACATCTACACTACACATCAAAACTAAAAATACCTGAGCAGAAGCAAAAACATCCATTAGTTAAAGAACTCTCAGCTACCTAACTTTAATATATTTTGTGCAATGCATAACGAAATTTGGCCAAAACAGCAGAGCGGATGAGCGCTCTACTCCACCTCTTCGTCATTATTGATTTTCTGCGCTTCGAAAAAATTTTTGGCGGCAAAACAAATTGCGGATCTCTTCTTTCCACTCATCAGGCAATAATATATAAAATTTTGAAATAAATTTGAGAGGTCGACCAGCCATCGATTGTTCGATCTTACGTGGAATCACCCTGTATGTGTTTGTGTGCCCAGTGATGAAAGTTTAGCCTGTGTATCTGTTGGTGTACGCAGTGAAGGTTGTTTCTACGTAGTGTACATGTTGGAATGCGCAGTGTCATGACAGTGGTACGTATGCAATGCATATGTTGGCATGTGCAGTCTAATCAAAACTCTTTATACGCAGTTCTTTTTCGTTGGCGCAGTGTAAGGCGATGGGCAAGCTTTTGTCCGTGCAATGCACGTGATTTTTTTTGTTGCGGAAGTGGTCGGACTGAGTGCCTCTAATATTTGTGCGAAGTGAAGCTTTGATATTTTTGTATTTTTCTTGCTAATCAATAAAGACGCTTTGACGAAGACTACAAACTACTTGACTGTCGTTTTCATTTCATATTTAGGCTGCCGAAGGCACCTGCTGTCTTCGCCGAGCAACTCTACATTGAGGCGGAGAGAGTGAATAAATGTGAATATTTTGAGAACATACTTGCTGCGATCTCTTATGTGCCAAGTTTCGCCCGGATTTCTGTTTCATCGTGTGCGTCTCATCCCCCGATCACGACGAAGTACGGATTTTCGTATCAGAGTGAGTTGTGGTCACTTTTCGGCACCTTTTCCCTTTACGCCACCGAAGCCTAGTTAGCCCTAGCTGCAAGAACGCCGGCCGCTACGAGCGGCGTCGGCGCGGCTAAGCTTGACATGGCAGGGAGCGCTTCGGCGCCACTTTTATCGACGCCGGGCGTCTCCAACCCCGCCGAAGGGGGCGAAGACGACGAAATTCAAGCAATGGAGGGAACTGAATGGCAGGTTTTTCAGTCGAAATCGACCAAGAAGAAGCAAGCGGTGGAACGAGGTACGTCTCAACCCAACGCTTCGCGAAGCTCCCAAGGCTGCGTCCAGTTAGGCGCCAGAAGCAGCCGCCGGGCGGCTGCCTTAAAGAAGAGAGTCATCGCGGCTTCGCGTATGCCGGAGCTACCATCTACACATCGGAAGATCATCGTTAGACCCCGAGACGGTCTGGATTTGCGCAAAACCAGCTGCTACGGCATCTCAACCGCCATCTTCACGGCGGCCGGAATTACCGCCATCCAAGCCTCCAGCGACTTGGTGTGCCCCAACGTCGTGCAAAACATCGTTGTGGTGTGCACCGAAAAAGAAGACAACGCTCGCAAGATCTTGGCTCTCAAGAACATTCGGGTCAACGGCAAAGAACACGAAGTGGCGGTGTACGCCGCCGCCGAAGGCAACTACGTTAAGGGAGTGATCCGCAACGTCGAGCGTGACATCGGCGATACTGAGCTCGAAAGGCTCATCGTGCACCAAGGAAACCCGTCGGTTCGTGGCGTCAAGCGCATCAAGGACACAGGCTCCGTCGTTGTTCTCTTTGACGGAGATGTCCCAGGCTATATCAGAGTCGGCCAGGCGATAGTCCGGTGCTACCTCTACAAGAAACAGATGGAGGTGTGCAGCAAATGCACCCGTGTTGGTCATCGTGCGGACGTCTGCCCCACTCCAATGGTCAACGTGTGCCACAGCTGTGGGGCCAAGGATCCCAAGCAAGGCCATTCATGTCTACTTAGATGCAAACTCTGCGGCAAGGGCCATACTACCGGAGACAAGGCCTGCAAACAGAAGTACCAGACCCCCTTTGTCATTCGACAGAGGCGAAAGGAGCGAGAGATGGAACGTGCTTTCGACATGGACCTGCGGTTTTTCCCCACGCTCGGGGTGGGGTTGCCCAGGCCGCCTTCGGGCGGTTGGCTGCAGCCCTTCACAGTGGGAGGTGGATCCGCGCTTCCCGTCACTGCGAAATGGGCCTCCAAGGCGCAGAATCCAGAAACTTACAGAACGCAAGCTGGACCCTCTACCCAGGTAAGCGGGGGCACAGTCACCGCCAACGAGTCGGAGGAGCTTAAGAAAGTCAGAAACGAGAACGCGAAACTCAGCTCAGACTTAGCGCAGGTCAAAAAGGAACTGGCGCCGCTCAAAAACGCCGTCTCAGCGTCTAGACAAGATGGCGACCAAAATGGCGCCAACGATCGCAAGCGCCGAGCTGTAGGTGACGTTCCCGAGGTAGACGTAGCAGACAGCCTTAACCAAATCAAAGAATCCTTGAAGCTTATTTCTTCGACGCTTCAAGAAATCACCAAAGATATAGTAATTGTCAAGGCACAGAATCGGTTTATTGATTTTCGCCTAAGGGATCTTGAGTGTAAGATGGGTCTACCCGAGCCTGAGCCGCTTCCGGCAGAATTATCGCAGCTAATATCCGGCCCCACCGTCGTTGCGGAGCTAGTGCAAAAGGAGATACCGTGCCCTCAAAGCAATTCGCAGGCTCAGCCTCGCGATCCGAAGGCTCAGCCTTGTACTAAAACTAAATGCTAATCATGGCTGCGCAATCCAACACCAACTTTCGTGTCTGGCAGTGGAACTGCTGCGGATTCAAAAAGAAAAAGGCAGTGTTAGCTCAATATATTCTATCGTGTGATTCAAAGCCACAGGTAATTTTACTACAAGAAACGATCACGCCCGGTACTACGTTTAGTGGTTACGAGTCTTTTGAACGCGAGCAGAACGGTGGCAGAGGCGTTGTTACTCTAGTCAAAAGGGGCTTCACAGTCATTGATCACGGAGACATAGATAAGCGCTCGCATGCCGAATATGTCTGTATTGAACTCTTACTAGGAAAGAACATGCGCAGGGGAGTACTTATCCTCAACGTATACAGTCACCAAGGCGACGAGACGAGCGCTTCTATGGTCTTATCGGTAAAGAAGTAAAGATAGCTACCGATTCCGGCATACCACTCACAGTAGCCGGTGACTTTAACGCGCCTCACTCCACATGGGGCTACGTTAGAGACTCACCGAAAGGGACCTCCATATGCAAAGTCATACAGGACTTCAATCTCATGCTGCTCACGGACTGCGGTTTTCCCACTCGTTTAGGCAACTCGGTAACGCGACCCTCGACCCCAGATCTCTCTCTGGTCGCCTATGGCGGCAAGTCGTCATGGCGCAACATGGGTGAAGATCTGGGGTCTGATCACTTCATCATAGAAACGACACTGCATGCTCAATGCAAAACCATCAGAATTCAGCGTATCATTGATTGGGATCTCTTCAGATCCAGCAGGAGGGACAAAGGCCCTCCTAAAGACTATGAAGATTGGATAGAAACCCTCTTCAGTGACGTCGCTGCCTCCACTAAGGAGATAGAGTTGGAAAATGACTTCTTCCCAACCATAGACAGCCACTTAGCGCACCTTTTTGAAACTAAAAAGGCTCTCAAAGAACGGTGGCTAAAGAACAAACTTAACAGGTCACTAAGGAAACGAATGGCCAAGATCAATGCAGAAATTGCCTCGTACTCTAATGTGTTAGAACAGAAACACTGGGTCGAAATGTGCGACAAAGTGGACGGGCAGATGAGGGTGGGCGGCAAGTGCAACTTGCTCAAACACCTTCTGAAACCCACCGACACTCGCGCCGCCCAGAGATCGGCAGTCGAGATACTTGTTCACCGAGCTCTTACTCTTCGTAGCAAAGATTCTATCATGACAGATCTCGCCAGAATTCATCTGCCACTGGACACCACCTCGTCTACGCCGCCGCCCGGCTACGCCGGAAGCGATTCCGACGAGTTGGACGGAGACATAGCGGAATGGGAAGTAAGGTCTCCACTTCACAAACTCAACAGCACCTCGGCTCTGGGTGCTGACCGCGTCACGAATCGTATGCTCAGGAACCTTGACGATGACTCGGTCACTTTCCTGACCGATCTATTTAACAAACATTGGAAGAATGGATCGTATCCACAAGAATGGAAACATGCCACCGTCATACTGATACCCAAATCCGGTAAGAAGTGCACTACAGAAAATCTTAGACCGATTTCACTCACTTCGTGTGTCGGCAAAATTTTCGAACATGTCATAAACGATAGGGTCTTTAAGCACATAGATCGCAACGAACTCTTCCCACCCAACATGGTGGGCTTTCGCCAACACCTATCGACACAATACGCCATGCTTCTCATCAAATCGCAGGTCATCGCTGCCTCTACTAGAGATCCCAGAGTCATTTTGGCTCTGGATCTGAAAAAGGCGTTCGATAATATACTTCATGACCACATCCTCGAAGCAATCTCTGAGCTTGGTCTCGGAAGGCGTTTCTTCGAGTTCGTTAGGCAGTTCCTGTCAGACAGAACCGCTACCATCAGGTTAGGGGGGATAGAATCAGCCAAGTTCCATCTAGGCAACACGGGCACCCCGCAAGGGGCAGTGATTTCACCCCTTCTATTTAACATCGGTATGACGGCTCTCGCTAGAGAGCTAGATAACAACAGCGACATAGGCTCCGCCATCTATGCCGATGACATTACCATTTGGTCCCGGGGTGGCTCGGTGGGTCACACCGAGACTACGCTCCAAGAAGCCGTACATACGGTCAAGAAACACCTTTCTCGTATGAAACTCGTCCTATCTGACAGCAAGTCCGAGCTCCTAGTCTACCAACCAATCCGCATGGGGCGACGACCCCAAGGTTGGGTACCCACCGCGGAGATCGACATACACTTGATCCCAAAGAACGGCGCGGAAATCCCCCGCAAAGGCACCATACGCATGCTAGGCATGCTCATCTGGGAGAACGGCAGGAATGCAGCCACGATACAAAAGTTGAAGCAGCACACCGCTGCCACCGTTCGGCTTATTCAAAGGATCTCAGGTAGAAGAGGAGGCATCAAAGAGGACAATCTCCTCCGGCTCTTCCATGCGTTCCTTTTAAGTCATATCAATTACGTCGCCTCCATGCACGCCTGGAGCGCTGCCGAAAAGGCTAAACTAGCAGTCCTTATTAGACAGACTATCAAAAAGGTTTTGGGCTCCCTTCTAGAACGAGTACCACAAGACTCGAGGCTTTGGGCGTACACAATAAACTCGACGAATTAATAGAAGCGCAGCGCACTGCTCAGATTTCCGGGCTTTCGTGCACTGGAGCGGGCAAAGCGATTCTAGCCAGAGTAGGAATCACCTCTCCCCTGACTAAGGAGAGAGCAGTTCCACTTTCAGACACCGTAAGGTCGGTGATCGTGGTTCACCCACTTCCTCGAAATATGCATCCGGTTTACAATCACGGTAGAAGGAGAGCGCGGGCTAAAGCCTTTCTCTCTCAGTTAAACAGCAGAAGATAAAACGCTCTCTTCGTCGATGCATCTCGCTCGGGACCGAATAGCTTCGTGGCCGCCGTGGTAGACATGAGCGGCCGCACTGTGAGTGCCGCCTCGGTAAGGACCAGGTCCATCGGAGCGGCCGAACAGGTCGCCATCTCTCTGGCACTAACCAATAAAGATCCATGCCCCATCTTTTCCAATTCCATGACGGCCGTCAAGTCGTCTGACGCCACTCAAATCTCCTTGGCTGCTCACAGCATTTTAACTAAATCTACAATATTCCCTCATGAGTTGACGTGGTTTCCCGCCCACATGGGCGCCCCCGTCGACGGCATCACCAAGCCCAACGAAGTGGCTCACGCTCGGGCGCGAGGACTCATTCTCCGCCCCGGGCAAACGAGCCCCCCCGCAGGCTGCGGGGGAGAGGGGTGGCGATGGCGCCGACGGAGACCCGTTGACCACCTTTCACGAGGTCACTTCACACTATAGGCTAGGCAGGAAATCCTTTCCAGATCCGCACAGAGAGCTAACTCGGAACCAGCAGATCGCCCTCAGACTCTCCAGACTAGATCGTTCCCGTCGCCGGCCACTATGGCCGTGTATACAGACATTTCGCCAAAGTGCTCAGCTTGCGATCAGCTAGCAACTTTTTCTCATTTAATATGGCGGTGCCCCCGCTTGCGCGTTTGCGCAAGAAAGCAACACATCAACAAGACAGAATTCTTAAAATGCATCGCAAGTCCGGATCTTGCGAATCAACTCCGGGCGGTCCAGGGAGCCTGTGAAGCGATCGGGAACCTTTGGCTCCCGACCCCTTCGCGGCCGATGCCCTCCGCGGGTTTTTAGGAACCCTCGTCCCAGCACACAATAAAGTTCCTCTGCCTGTCTGTCTGTCTGTCTGTGAGAACATACTTAGCACAGGCACTCTTTGTTCAGGATGGTTTGAGCTCGGGCCAAATCCTGAACCCTCACGACCAGCCTTAGTCTGCCCTAATGGTTGGAGCTGGCCAAGGCTCTCTTGCAAAGCTCGTTGTTGTGGTAAGGATTGCGGGAAGAGTTAAGTGGGAATTGCCTGCAGCCTCCTATAATATACCGAAGTGACCCGCGCTCGCCCCAGAAGCGGCACTACGCAGAGAATTGTGTACGAAACACATTGCTGTAAGAACTAGGGGTGTGCGGACAGTGAATTTTATGACCGAATGGAATACGAATCGAACAGTGATGACACCGAATCGAATGTGAATACAAATTGAATGCTGTTTGAGTGGTTTTCGAATAGTAAGGTAACCGCAGACTGGTAAGGTTAACACCGCAATCGCATAAAGCAGCAACTTGAGCCTTCCAAATATTTTGTAAATGCAGGCTGAAGTATAGCAGTGACTAGAATATTCCAGGTGGTACTTTGTCAACAGCTTTTAAATAAAACTGATATATATTGATTAGGCATTTTTCATGAGTTAACATTATCCTGAATTTTATGGTGAAGATAGAAGTTTTAAGCAAAAATGCCTTCATCCTCTGATCAATTTGGCATCGATATTCCCGTAAGGACATGGGCTGCATGCATTTGGGTAAATCAATTATGAAAAGAAGAAAAGTTACCTCTTGCTGTTTCAACGTCTTGTTCCTTCGTGCATTATTCGTCATTGCTGATTATTCGAGAAATATTCGAAAAATATCAATGAGAAGTCAGTGGTAGAACATCGTGGTAGAGCTCTACCCCTGGACGCGTTATTTGAAGGTCGCAGGTTTGGTCGCTGTCGGCGGCAAGTTATCTTTTTGTCCACTTTACTTTCTTCACATTTATATCCTAATTACTACAAATAACATCCCCTATGCTTTCCTTGGCATTATTGTCTGTTAGTTCTCATTAATATTGTGTGTAACAAATAAAAACGAGCCCTTAAAGGTCATCTTCTTTCCTTCGAAAAATATTTCGAATATACACTATTCGATTCGAATACTTAATCGAATAGAATGCTATTCTATTCGTTATTCGAAATTTTCCAATATTCGCACACCCCTACTAAGAACCGATTTGAGGGCGTTGTTTATTATGAAAAAGTTGTATTGCTCTACACTTTTCAGTGTACACACCCAGTGCACTTCCTTTACACTTCCAGTTCACCCAGCGACCGCGCTGGGTGCACTGGAAGGCGGCAGCCCTGTTACGTATCGTGGCGAAGTGACTAGGTTTGGATGAAGGCCAGTCGCAAAAGAATCTGGTAATGAAATAATTTTCTTTAATGCCGTTTTTTTAATCCGGTAATGAAACTGCTGTTTTTTATGCGCAGCATTTATTCGCAAACCAATGGCCCTTTGAGCGGTTGAGGACAGTATGACTGCAAGACGTACAGACGGGTCCACTGTTAAAGGGAGCACTTGCGTGCAGGGCATGTTTGGATTGCGCTCTCTTGCAAAAACATACTGGCTTAGATTTCCATAAAACTACTGATCGTTGACAGTTCAGCCTCTTTTTGATAGACTCGTGCAGTGTATGAACAATGTTTCTCTGTGCACATCCTGTTAGAGGGCCAGCAAATTGAAAGATGCTCATTGGAGTGTTCCCTTTAACAGTGGACTGCTGACATGTCATGATTTAATTATAACATGATGTGCCTTCGCGTACGTCATGATACTTTTTCCCAGTCACCTGTGACTCATACTCCCATATTATGGTCCATGATATGTGGGCATGTGGCACAGGTGATTCGCCGAATATAACAACGAAGGACAGTGAAAAGATGCCGGTAATGAAACTGTCCTTTTATTCCGGCGATGAAACTGCTCTTTCATCCCCGGAGCATTTATTAGCGAACCAATAGCCCTTTGAGTGTTTTATCTATCTGACATCTAAGCTCCTGCTTATGGGCGCTCTTTGTGTAGTACAAAATAGAGAAATACATAACATTTCTTAAAGTTTTCTACTCGTATGACTCAACAAGCTCTGGTCTTGTGTTCCTCGTCCCCCAAGGAATACGCCAACGAACACTGTTTGTACTTCGTTACAATAAACGTGACGTTTGTGCTTTAATGTGAGTGCTGGCGTTGCGTCGTACAATGAGCTTCCATTTAGACGCAAGTGTAGTCAACGTGCTTGGTAAGCCCACGATATGTACACTACTGCTCAAATTACACAGACGGCTCAATGTACGGCATATATAGGCAGTGACTTCCTGACTGCTTCGCAGTTCGCACGAAATCGATTCCCACAATGCATACGCTCTCCCATAATTTTACCTTCGAGACAAACACCACGATGTAGATCGACACTTTTTTGTAAATTCAGCATTTGGGGTCATATCGTAGCCTAACTGAAATGTCGACTACACTGGAGCCTTAAGTGTAGCTAATGGTTCACAGTAACGTTGGCACCCACGTTGGAGCAGAGACGTCAGTTTTATCGAAACCAAGTGGACGACACTACGGTGTGATGATGTGCACATCATAAGTAGCGGTCGTTGAAGTATTCCTCCAGGGTCGAGCAACGCTTGACCGTGGCCTCCGAGATTAGCTCCGGCAGCGCACCGGAGCTAATCTCGGAGTCCACAGCTTCACTATAGCTTGTTGACTAATTGGAGCAGGAATCTAATTTTTATTACACTATTATAAACCGGATATTGAACACTCCTACTCGAACTGACGTTGCGTCGACATCACGCCTGCATAGGGTGTTTTTCCGATGGTGTTTAAAGCACTGACGATGCTCTGTGGTGGAATGTATACTCGGCTGCCAAGCATAATGCCTAATGCCTGGGTTCAATTTTATCCTTACCGTTATGGCCAAGACGGTCAATATTATATGGAAATAAATAAATAAAATCACGACCATAACCACGAAGTGAATGATGTTAGAGGAGCTTCCTCGGAGATAATGGGGTAAATCGTGAATGCTGCGTACAATTTCTCTACTGTCATATAAAGACGTGACACGTTGTTATAGAAGCGATTGTGGTCAGGTTATTGTCGAACCACAAGCGGTCGCAGACCTTGCAGCTGTGGCCGAAAGTGTGGTCGAGGAAATCGCGCTTGAAGCGCGCGTCGGCGCCACCAACATCAGGTAGCGACCGCTTTCGGCACTTGGCCGCTGCATCTCGCGCCCGTACCTCTTCGTGGTTCTCTTGCCGCCGCTTCCGCGCTGCTTCGGCTTCGCGAGCTTGTATCTTGGGGTCCGCACGACGCTGACGTCTCTCTGCGGCCTCGCGAGCTCTCACCGCAGGGTCATCGCGGCAAGCCCACGCTCCTCATGCCTTCCGAGCCCTCCGCTCCGCCACCTTCGTTGCCATCAGGAGAAGCGATCAGACGAGCAGTTACACCACACTGCGACGTCAGTGGTCGACCATATCGCATCGACGACTTCAGGAAACCCCTCAAAGACTTGGCTGTGATACTGCAAGTGTGTGGAATCGGGGCATATCAGATGTCGCACGTGTGGTTATTGAACATGAAGACTGACGAAGCGAAGAAAGCGCTAACGGAAGCAGGCGTCCTGAAACATAAAAACCGGATGTGCCTTGTCATCGACCCGACGCGTCAAGAAGTTAAGATGAAGCTGCACTGGCTGGCGTTTGATGTTACAAGGGAAGCTATCCGACTTGCCTTCTATGAGTACGGCGACGTCAAGGAGGTGAGCGATGACTGATGGAGGGTTGAGGATTTTGACGGAGTAGAATCAACAACCCGTATGACACGCTTGCAGCTTCGTGAAGGTGTTTCTGTGGATCTACTGCCGCATCAAATGCGTGTCGGAAGCAGTATGGCACTTGTCGTAGTGCCAGGGAGAGCGCCTTTGTGCTTGCGTTGCTGACGTACGGGGCACATGCGACGCGATTGCAAAGTTCCAAGGTGCAGCGACTGTCACTCTTTCGGACATGAGCGAGATGAGTGCACCCGCTCGTACGCTCGAGCTGCTGGGCGACAATCTGAGATTCAACAAAGTGAACTCATCATGGATGAAGAAGAATCGGAACAAGCGTCGGTGCCTGCGACACCACAGAAGCTAACGTCATCGGATGACGCGGCGGTGATGAGCGACATTAAGGCACTTTCTACAACCCCCGACACGAACATCGAGCAAAGGAAAGAAACTGCAGTAGCCACGGAGTGTACTGCAACAATGACCGCATAGACGCGCCCTGCGCCTGCAGCAGACGCCGCGCCGCTGGAAGCAAAGCGCCTGGAAATCTGGGTGTCGCAGCTCAAGCCTACTGTGACATCATTGAAATCGGCTTCACAGCATCCTTTAGGGATAGAAAGAGAGGAAACGCAAGGTTTGCTTGGTGATCAGAATACTTCAAGTATGGATTTAGAGGTAGCGTCTTCAAAACTCCGGCACGATTCAGATGACGGTGCTCAAGAGGATGAAGCACAAGTGAAGTCTGAAGTGCAGTGGAATGTAGTCAGTGGAGGAAAGAAACGAAACGCTGCCCAACAACGGTCATCGTCGCTCAAACGCGACGACGGCCGAGCAAACTAGACGTCAGCACCATCGATCCACCCTGGACGACGATAGCCCAACAAGTGAAAGTGCAGGGCTCTGGGCCTGGACCCGCTTACCGATCTCGTCGCTGAGCGGTTCCGTGAAAGCAGCGACGCTCAACATACGAGGGCTGGCTTCTAGAAAGAAGCAGACCCAACTCTATAGGCTTGTCATGGAGCATGACCTGGACATTATCGCAGTCCAAGAGACGAAAGTGGAGATCGAGGAAGGCACCGAGAGTCTCTTGCAGCGTTTCCCCGGACGCTACAGCGCCAGCGTCAGTCGTGCAGTTGGTAGGTCGGCAGGGTGTGTGATCTTTGTGCGGAACAGTTTAAGTGCCACTGTCGAAAATGTCACTTCTGATTTATCTGGAAGGTTTCTTGTTTGTTATTTAACTTTCGTTTCATTTAATTGGAGAGTTATTTGTTTATATGCACCTGTTAAAGCTGATGAACGCAGCGCAATGTTTGATCAAGTTCGTGCTTATTCTGATTGTGATCGCTTAGTTATCCTAATGGGATATTTTAACTGCGTCTGCCGTGCCAGTGATAAAACAAGTACAACCGCTTTTAACGACTCAAGCACAGAAGCGTTAAAAAACTTAATCACTGACTATAGTCTCGACAATGTGGCAGAGTGTATTGGTAAAGGACCGACACTGTATACACATTTTCAATGCTCCAGTCATGTGCGCTTAGATAGGGCCTATGTGTCACTGGAATTAGTTCCGATTGTAAGTGAGTACAACTTCCACCCCATTTCATTTACTGATCACTGCTTAGTATCATTTGTAATAGGCAAAAGAAATAGAAGTAGACACGTATTTAACTGGGCCATGTGAAAACTTAATTCTAATCTCTTAGAGGATGAGATATTTATGGACAATGTTAGAGAGGCTTTGTTAAACATAGACAGCGGAGACCAGAAATACGGAGTGAAATGGGAACAATTTAAACAAGATATTAAGCTGAAAGCGCTGGAGCGCTCAAGTGCAATAAAGCACGCGAATTGTAAAGAAGAAAGTACCCTACGCTCCAACATGAAAGAGCTTCTAGCAGAGGAAAGTAAAGCACCAGGGGTACTTATGAACGATATAAAATCAGTAAAGTCGAAATTGGAGCAAATAGAAGAGGGAAAATATCGTGGTGCGCAGGTAAGTGCACGGGCAGAGAAGATGACCGCAGGTGAAAAACCGATCAAGAGAATGTTGGGTCTTGAAAAACGAAATGCTCAGCGGAATGCTATACAGCAGATCCAATACAGAGGTAATATTACAAGTGAACAGAAATCTATAGGGGATGCTTTCCATGAGTACTACAGCCAGCTATTCGATAAGAGTGAGTTAAATGTAGACGGCTTCTAGCAGAATTTCTAGAAGAATTTCTAAAATTAATGCCGAAGGTTGAAGACTGCAGAAGGATAACTTAGAACTCCCTTTTTCCGAAGCAGAAGTGGCAAAAGCAATCAGTGACCTTCATTTGGGAAAGTCCCCAGGTCCTGACGGATTAACGGCTGCATTTTATAAACAGTTGAAACACGAAATAGCCCCATGTCTAGCAGCGGTATCTAACGAAGCATTAGATATAAAAGTACTTCCGCCGACATTTCTATTATCGCATACTATATTAATTCCGAAAACTGAAGACGCAGTTAAATTACGTGACGTAAAGTCATACAGGCCAATCAGTCTATCGAATATTGACTACAAGAATTTGATGGAACTCTTAGCAAGGAGACTTCAGACAGTTGTTCATGATATTGTAGGTGAACACCAGACATGCGGAATTAAAGTGCGTACTATATTTACAAATATTCATAAGACACGAAGTGTATTGGATTGATGTGATGCCACAAATGACCACATTGCAATGATCAAAACTGATTTAGAAAACGCGTTTGACCGAGTACCCTATGACATTCTACTTCTCTTGTTGGACTATGTTAATGTATTGTAGCGTGATTCGCGATGGGGTCCGAATGACATATACTGGATGTAAGACGCGGCTCATCATCAACAAAGTTATCGGGAAACGAATCAAGTTGAACGTTCTGTGCGGCAAGGCTGTCTTTGTCTTCTCTTCTATTTTCAATTTGTATAGAATCATTTTGCCGGAAGGTCATAGAAAGTAATACCATAAAAGGATACAAACTACAAGAAGCTGAAGTACGGTTACTGGCTCACGCCGATGATATAGCGGTGTTTTTTAAAGATTACGAAAGCGTCACTGAAACCGCTAAAATTGTGAGCCTTTATTGCAATACGAGTGGAAGTCTGGTCAACTGGAGCAAGTGCGTCGGTTACTGGCACGGTGAATTGCCTGTGACTCCTGACTTCTTTGCGGATATATCATGGACTACTACTCCTGTGCGGTACTTAGGTGTTCCACTGGAATATTATTGTGACAGTGAACCGTACTGGCGGCGTGAGGCCACTGAACAGCGAGAAAAAAACTGAGCTATTCAAGGGTTTTCATCTATCAATTTTCGCGAGAGCAACCTTTTGTAATATATTTTTGGTTAGTGTCCTCTGGTACGTGCTTCAAGCACTGCACTGTTCGTGTGTGAATGTACAAAAGCTTCACCGAATATTTCCTGTTTTGTTGAGGGTTTCTTCTTGGGGGCGAACATGTAGAACCAACCTTTTCAGACAGGTTCGTTCTGGTGGCCTTAGTCTGTGTCATTTGTATCTGCGTCAGTTAGTTAACCGGTTCATGTTTTTCCGAAATAATCGAGACCAGTTCAGACGTACTATTATACAGCTTAGGCTTGGGAGGGTGTTGCTGGAACTGGTGGTGGTTTCTGGCGACATGAAAACAAATGTTAGAGGTTACTTGAAATAAGTAGCTAATTCGTGTCTCCTTTTAAAAACGCGTTTTTCTTTGGAATATCTCTCTTTTGTTTCCCGTAAAAAGTTATACAAAGATCTAGTAGATACAATTCTTCCTGTTCCTCTTTATAGAGCAATGTACCGTGTAGGCCCAGGACAGAATGTCTTAAGCCGAGTAAAAAAATGGAGGTAAAACCTGCAGTAAAATGATTTTTCTTTAAATTGCACAGTGCAACATTGCCAGTCAAAACATGGATGCAGGAAAAGGGCTTATTCGTTCCATGGGGAGACCTTTGTTTACTCTGCAGGAAGCTGGAGACAATCGAACATGTTTTTCTTGACTGCTGGGATGCGGTCTTTTTTGGGACGTTCTTCAGCGCACTTTAAAAAAGGATTTGCCCCTTGACGCCTACGGCATCAGATTTCTCCCGGTTGAAAATGAGGAAGGGGTACCGTTCGATCTAATCATGTCACTGGGCCTGCACAGTATATGGCAGTCAAGAATGGCGGTGCGCCATGCTGATATTAATGCACGTCCGGTTGGACACTACTTTTTCGAGTCTACATGTTCATTTGTGGAAACCCAAAAGGTCCAGCAAGATGTACCGGATTGGCTTCATCAAGTAGAAAGTTTTCTACAGATGAAGAAATTTTAAGAAGCTTGCGAACTGTATTTTTGTTTTGTTTTTTTAATTTTCTTTGTTCGGTATATTTGTTTGTCACTGATGTATGTATGTGCATAGGCAATAAAGAAAAAAAAACATTGTGGCTTTGTGGTAGGACACCTGCTTGCCATGCGAACGGCCCGGGTTCGATCCTCATTGGGCCCGAAGAAACTTAAACGCAGAAATTTTGGTCTGTGTAGAAAAAGTTTATTTCATCGTAGGACGTTACGAACATTTAGAAACAGTGTCCGTACAACAAGAACATTAACATACACAAATGACGAAACACAATACACATAAAACGTTTTAAGAGAAATGTCGACGAAGTCCACAGGGTGCCCCTAATGCATGATACTAAGAACTAGCATGCGCACACTTATCACAATATATACAATGTACATGACCATGTATATACACAGCACACATGACTTGCTGAGCATGCCAGCAAATATGTGCTGCATTATGTAAAGCAGATTTTATGGTATATGTAATTTACATAATTAACAGTTTTAGCATGCAATGTGTATATTCAAGAACCTACATGGCTACGGGGACATGCACACACAGAAATAATAAATACAAACATATTTTATGCAATAATATTCACTGTGTGATAACCTGGCCACAAGAACCAGATCAGATGAAAAACTAGCCGCACACGTCCATTAACTACCGACAGGAAGCGGCACGACCACTGCCGTAGAAATTCCTCTTCCCCAAGGAAGAACAATTCCTCCGACAAAAAGGACAGCAGTTCCGAGTACAACCGTTCCAGAATTGGAAACAGAGCACGACGACGGTGACTTGCTACGACAGCCTCGCACCTATTACGCCACAAAGAAAAAGTCCCCGCAGCAATTAGAAGGCGTGCAAAGCGACTACGCGAGCAACGACCAGATGCGACAAAACGATTAACTCCTAGGCCACGGAAACCAGTGCTAACGGCTCTCCAAAATACCCTTGCAATTACACATTGCTGCAGCACATGCTGGTTAGGCTCTTGTAGTGGACAGTTCGGACAAGTGGAAGATGGCACCATGCCCCACCTCTCCAGTCTGTCTCGTGTTGGGAGTACTCTTCATCCCAGCCGCCACATGAAGTCGCGGAGATGGCCAGGTAGAAAGGATGCCGTTATCGCGCTCCACGAGACACGGCTGGAAAGCGCTAGACGAGCTGGAGGAACCATAGGGAGCAGCAGCACCGCCGTTGTGTCTACAACACGGTTTTCTAGAATGTTTACATCAGGGCAAACCTGCTGAGCGTGGCGATAAAATGCCACTGCCGTGGAGTAAAATGTAGGCATGTTAAGCGCTTGCTGCGCAGAGTTAAGACGTGCTCCCGGTAACAAACAACGTAGCTTAGTGCCTAAGAAAGAGCAGGCAAGATCACGCGCGGGACATTGACCACCGTGTAACAAACGAAGCAAGAATAGCAGAGGAAGCAGCCGGCAGCGAACAGACACGGACGGGAACGCGAATCAACCCCTGTTACGTGGTTGCCCAAGCGTTGCTCGGCAAACCAGCTCAGGTCCACCTGACGAGAAAAACGAGCCAAGAAGGGATTGCAACGACTGAGTTATTCGCAATGGTGGCTGTACGACATAAGAAATGTACCGCGGACACTTGCTGTAAAAGGCTCAAGTTTTCCACATGCTTGTGATCATACACACGGACACAGCCGTGAGGGCAACAGCTGTTACAGACAGTAGTAAAAACGGACCATTCGTGTACATATCACGAACGGTCCACGAACGGTATGTTTAAACAGCAAGCACTGGAAATAGAATTGTAGAATTGCTCAGACGCGGCCTCGGATCCCCAGGCCCGGAAAGTCTCAAGTGCCAGCCATCGCCGAAGGGAGGCGAAAAAATCGACACCGTCGCAGCTCAGAAAAAAAAAACATAGTGGCTCCGTTCAAATCTGCCCTCGGGTACGCCAAAAATTGGACCATCTCCCCGAAGGGATCCCTGATGGGGTGCGAAGCAGCAGTGTTGCGCACGGGTGGCGTCACGGGTTGAACGGCGCTAACGTGGGTGCTGCGGTGAGCGCTGGAAGATTCGTTTGAAGCGAAACTCGGTGTAGCGTTTACTGCTGTAAACGTTTGTTTGAAACGCAGACACGGGAGGCGAGCGGGCGTTGGAGCCGGCAGCTGCGGGCGCTCCGACGGGTGAGGGAGAGAATGACGTACGCGCGCACCTGCGAGGGAAGCGTGCGAGGGGAGCGTGACGTCAACGCCCAGCTGCGGCGTGACCTACTTGGCACCGCTCCAACACCTGCGCCGAGGGACAGCGTTACACAGGCTAGTGAAAGAGCTGCTTCGCATCTAAAAATCCGCCATAGGCGCCGTAATAAGAGCAATATTTAAGAAACATACAGCTATCATTTCCGCATAAAAGTGCTTTTAAAGACGATAGTCTTTCTTGGGGAACTTAAATGCAGAAATTTCGGCCTGTCTTTCTGTTTACCTGTCTGTCACCCGATTCAGCGACCCGGCCAAAGTTGAACCACTTGCTTACCGCCCACCCATCTTGAACTGGTACGGCTGTTCATACTTGTGAGCGTTGTCGATAAAAATTAAATATTAGGCATATTTGAGGCGCAACATCACTAGGTAAGTAATAAGTGGTGTGTTCCTTTAATAGAAAATACATAGACACGTAATTCTAAAGACCCTATTTTCTTACGCTGCGCTGAAAATGCGGCTGCGCTGAAAATGCCTATGCGCGCCGACGAACGCCGTCTGCCACGGAGGAAGGAAACCCTCTGCACAAGTTCATGTTTCCCGACGTATTGCCAGATGGCGTCCATATCTCACGCAGCGCTTCCTCTATCGTCTTTACACGGCATTTGCAGCGGAGCACGAAGATACGCGACCACTTTTTTCTTGTGTAACTGAAAGTAATGTTTGAATTTCTTGCACGCTCTTGTGAGGAGTAAATTTGTTGTTTAGTTATTGAAAACATGGACTGCCACGTGACTTCTACCCTGGATTCCCCGATTCAAACATTTTGGCGCGAGATTTTCGCTCCCGGTGGCACGTATGGCCACGACTTTGTAAGCTGCGGTGCAAACTTTGTAAGCCGTGGTCCAATGCTTATGGTGTTCAACAGCTGACACGAAAGTCATGACTGAATACTGTCTGAGGTGACCGCATTTAGATAAAGGCGAAAATCTGCAGCTCCGTGCATGCTCTATAGGTACACACTGAAGACCTCCAGGTGGTCGAAATTGCCGGAGCCCTCAACTATGGCGTCCCTTATAATGACATCGTGGTTTTGGAATGTAAAACCCTAGAAATTATTACTTTACTTTGTTAGCTGCAACACTGCAGCGTGAGCAGCATTGTAGGGCAACATGGGTTTAAGTGTTATTGAAGCGGTAGGTTGAAGTTGAGAGAGAGTGACGTTCGCTGTAAATGGCATTAAATTTGCCGAGCGACAGGCGTATAAGTTTATGAGGTCTTACGAGCCAAAACAAAGCCGCCGTAGAGGAGGGCTGCCAAATTTTCGACCCTATTGGGTTTTTTACCGTGCACTAGCGCATGCACACGTGTCTCTGACGTTTCGCCTCCATCGTAAAGCGAAGGCGTAGTAGTGTGGTAAACTCTAGGTAGAGTTGGGTCGGTCAACAGGGCAGCTCTTGGCTGAGCCCCACAACAACGCTGTCGTCTTCATCCAATCGGCGTAATTTCGTCGCCCGTGCCAGAGCGACATTCCCATACTCATGACTATATCAAAATGGCAAGCGGGTTCTGCTACACACACGCTGATTAATTAAAACGTAGAAATCTGTAAAAACGTCTCTGGTGGCCGGCAACACCCGGCTGTCCCTCCCCTACTATCAAGCGCCTGAACGCTTGCTTCACTTCATTAGGGGTAATTTTGTATATTTAATCACTGGCACGTATGTATGCCATGTAAGGGAAGATGAAATGTAGCCTAATGTGGGTTATGTCTTGACACGAATGATGGAATAATAAATATAACCGTGGTTAATAAACTTCGCCATGTGTTCTTGAATATTACGAAAGTCTGCGTGCCGTTTATATTTTTGAGGTTATGGAGTGAAACGGTGGTGTGTCCGTGTACAGCAGACGTTCGGTAAGGTAGAGGTACAGCGGCAGCCGTGAATTGGCATAATTGCCAATGTGACCACCGTTGAATACTGGGCATCGCCATGGCAACGTTCACTATTTCTGCCTTGTCGCTCACCGCGGTAACGAGCAAGCGGTCCGCCGCTCTGACGAGTGACGAAGCGCAAGAAGTGCGCCGCTGCGCTTCGCGTGCTGCAGATAACGCGCAGAATATGCGCAGTTATCGTCCGATGGTTGGCAGCTGGTTTGCTGCTCCCCGTTTTCTTGCGAATTCTATTGTTTGTGTTGTGTAAAATACGCATGAAAGTTTTTTAATTCACCGATGTAATCAAATTGCAAATATGGCGGGCAGTAGCTGTGCTGCTGTATGGTGCCGCAGGAGCTTTGATACCGGCGAAGGCATCAGTTTCCATAGGTTCCCCGACGATGGCAGGTACACATACTTTTTGGCAGGTACACATACAGCGTTTTTCTTTCTGCTTTGTGACCTTGTTAACGTAACACACTTCGCTGTTCTCGCTTTTGAGTTGTATGTGGACAAAGCTGCGTGTGTTTCCCGAGTATTTTCGAGTTTCTGTTTGTGTTAACGAGTACGGGTCATTTTTTTTTCTCTACTAAGCGGCTCAGCGTTGTGTGACAGTCTCAAGTGATAATATTTCTCTTTGCTATCCCACTCCTTCTTGACCTGCTTGTTATGTGGTGAATGCGGTGAGAATAACCTTTCGACATGACCATTCCCTTCTGAAGCTATGAGAGGATATGTTGCTTATTTACGCACTCCGAAACTGGTGCGTCTAGTAGGATTTCCCACAGCACCTCTTGCAGATGTTGCACTGGTGTGTCTATCACCTGTGGTTTTCTCCTTTGTGCACTGGAACCGAGAGCAGCACACATGCTTAGATAGTCAAAACTGTGCAAATTTTATTGCCGCGTGAATGAAAACACCCTGAGACATTGCAGGCGTAAGGTGAAACTCACGAAATGGGCCATGCTTTTTGCTAAAATATCAGCCAAGCAGGAGAGATTCATCAGTGGTCCCCAGAACAGAATAAAATAAATGTCAGCATTTTCAGCGCATAGTATATTTTCGTTTTTTATGCGTAGATATTTATTTGTTGGCATTTGCATTGTGATGCTTTGCATCCATATCCAATGTTGTGCAGTTATGTACGTTAGCATAGCTTCTGCACATGTCCAAGGGCTTGTGCTTTCTGGGCGCACATTGTTTTTCGTCACTGATTGTGTGGTGATGCTTTTGTGATCACTGTTGTCTATTTCTGTATATTTGTATTTATCGTGCACGTGTTAAAATGCTCATGTTTTCTGCCACTCTGTAGACATGCGCTTTATTGTGATTTCTTTGCGTGAACCTGCTTAGTGTTCTCGGCCTGACCGCAATATCTTGTAATCACAACATACCTGGAGGTTTTCAGTCGTACTCGTTGACAGCAAGTACTGAAACTGTAGCAAAAAAAATGCTCATGCTTAGCTGACGGTAAAAACGGGCAAAACACGCCGTCTAATTTGTTTTGTTTCTTTGAAGTATGCCGAAGGCTAGTCGTTTACGAGCTCACGATGTCTCAACAAGGGACTTTTAGCGCTTGCTCACTGTCATTAAAGATTATCGCTCCCTCTACTCACTCGTGAATTGTTCTTACTGGTGCTAGTTGCCAATGTATGCCTTTCGGTTCCTTGTAGCCCCGCCACGGTGGTCTAGTGGTTATGGCGCTCGACTGCGGACCCGAAGGTCGCGGGATCGAATCCCGGCCGCGGTGGCTGCATTTTCGATGGAGGCGAAAATGTTTGAGGCCCGTGTACTTAGATTTAGGTGCACGTTAAAGAACCCCAGGTGGTCGAAATTTCCGGAGCCCTCCACTACGGCGTCTCTCATAATAATATCGTGGTTTTGGGACGTTAAACCCCAGATATTATTAGGTTCCTTGTAACCTTCGTACGCACAGGTACTGCGTTCCGAAGGGCGCTTTGGCGTGCTGCTGGGCGTATCGACGCGCTTAAAACAAGCGGGCGAAAGATAACGAGACATACATCACAGCACAGACCCAGCGAAAGCTGGAAGAGCGGCCTTTCTAGAGCCCGTTCTAAACTCTCTTGGGGCAATTAATACAAGTACGCATGCAAGGTATCCACTACGCCATCAATCTTAATTTTTATAAAATAGGGAAGCACCCACTACGCCATTATTCTTTTTTTTGTGTGGATAGGCGAGGTGCCCGCTACAGATCTTTAAGGTATTATGTGCGCTTTGTGGATGCTGCGATGAATAATTATCGCTGAGCACTTTGAAGTGGGTGGGAAGCTTTAAACCACACTCGTTGCGCAGTTGGCATTGTGTGATGCCTGGTTGTTATTTTACTCTTCTGTAACGCTATTCGCAATGCCCACGAACTATAGGTGGCGCGCCGTGCTTTTCAAGATGGCTCCAGGAGGAGGGTCAACCCGTTTGTTAGCATAGCAACAGATAGTACGTGCGGACGTACGGCCCATGCCACTTTCACCGGATGAAGTCATGAGGCGAGCTGAATTGGATATGAGACTAAAATACTTTCCCAAACCATGGAAAGCGCAAAGTACTCGCCACCTAATTATTTGCTGCGGTGTGAAAGGTTATATTTCAGCTCCGTTACCGTGCATAACGATGCTTTGCGAAATCCTGTGCGTGCTACATAAAACTGCACGAACCAAAATTGACGTATGAGCTGAACGGCACTCCGAGGTAGTACGTGCCGAGCCTGCCTGACAGATTTGCCGCAGTAGTAGGCCGCCAGCGAGTAGCGTCATCGCTGCTGCACGGGACCGCACGTTTAACGTGGTGATGGTTTGCAAACATAATACGCCGTCGTCATTACTTGCGCAGTCGGGAAAGCGGAGTTATGTCTTCAACGGAACACGAGCATTTAACATCCCATTCAGTTGCGCTTTTGTGTCAAAGCCATGCTGATTCACTTCACTCGCATGTTGCAGGCTCGATCAGCACGATCGAAACATGAATGTCGAAAAGAATGCACACGTATCCTTTTCGCAACGTCGAAGAAGTTAGCCGAGAGGCGTGGATTGGTGCCGTGACTGCACGTTCCATCGCTCTAAGCATTTCGCTTCGCTGGTCGAGCTCGAGCATGTTGGCGGCACGCGGCGCTCCATAATATCCACAATAATTGTGATACATGCAATGCACAAGAGGAACTATGCTTTTATTCTGATCTCTCTCAAGGATATTATACATTAAATACAATCAAAGTGACTTACGAGCGTGAAAGAACATTAACGCACAAGGGGACGTGAAGTGCAACTCGCATCCTCGTGAGTTAGCAGCTGATCGTTCATCGTCGCTGTCACTCTCGGTGCTTTCACAGTCTTCTACGTCCAGTGAAAAATCCTCGTCGTCAACATGGTTTCTTTCAACATCACTGCTGAAAGCAATCTGAAGAATTTCCTCCGCCGAACGACTTCGACCTCTCCGCGTCACGACGTTTACAATTAGAGAGACGTCTGGGCGCGAAGAAAATTTTGCTCTCAGATCGGTCAACGAGCAAATCGCTTGCAGTGTGCTGCCACCTATCAACAAATGTACAAAAACAAGCGGCGCAGCGCTGGCTATGAAACCAACACACTGGCGAAGGACGGTGTGGAAAGCGTTCGCTCCACGAAAGGCGTGGAGCAGACGCGTCCTCGAATGACTGAAATGTCGCTCGCACGATTAGTAACAGCGCTTAGCTGACAAAGGATAGAGGCCCTATCTTAATGTATCGACAACTTGAGATCGCTCAGTTTTACAAAAGCACATCGCGAGCCCGCGCGACCTCCCGCGTACAGTGTTATGGGATTCATGCACTACAAGAAACACTGAATAATGCTATATGCAAGTAAAACAGGGTGAGCTTCAACTGAATATGTCTGACGATAACATTTAACTAACCTACGTGGCTACAGAAAGCCTCGAGAAGCTGATAGTATGCGTACGCTGTGGGCTAGCATTGAAAGCGCGAGTTGCCACGTATTTTCACGAAAACATCGCGTCTCGCAAGAACGAATCAGATTTCTCGTGTCACGGAGGGCCCGGTTTGTTCACTGATGCAGGGAACATGCAAAGTCGTAGTGTTCCTTCCTTGCCAACGCGTTAACACTGAGGTTAGCACAGCCGAACAAGGGAGCGACTGCGTAGTGCTGCCATTTTGTCGTCTACTAACCCTCCTCGAGAGGACGCTCCTGAATTCCGCTTGGCGGCGCGACAGTCTATGGGCATTGCGAATATTACGTAGGTTAACGCGATTCCTTACCCGACGTGAAGCCTGCATGGGGTCTTTTTACAATGGAGTTTCAAGAACCTGCGTGGCTTTGTGGTAGAATACTCGACCACCACGCAGAGGGCCCGGGTTCAAGTCCCGTTCGATCCTGGCTACTTTTTTCTCATTTTATTTGCTCATGTCTATCGCTTACGCCACGCAAACGGCGACGCGCTCAACGCAGGAACGGGCGACTAAGAGCTGCGCTCTAAAACTGTGCTCTCCAATTTTTAGGCGGAAATCCTAATTGCTTTTCCAAAATTATTGAGTAAAGGCAGCGCTACAAGACGCGAAACGGCAAGACGGAGCTGACGGAGCGCTTTCTCCTTCACCTTGCATAGTGTCCCGTGCATGCCGATTGTGATCCATGGCTCCCTGAACTGCAGTTTGTGGATCTTGTCATCTGGCGAGAATAATAAATCTTACAACCGGCGCTCCTTTTCTCCTCTCTCGCTTGTAGTAGCCGGCGCGGTCTTGCTTGAATGTGTTATCGGTCTGCGTGTAGCGGAAAGATTTCAAGATCCTTTAGCCTATTCTGCGAAACATTTACGGGATGTCCGCTTACAAAGCTACGCGGGAACAAGCATGATCAGCAATGTGTCCTTTTTCTCTTCCCTCTGTCCCCATCTGTAAACGCCTTTAATAACCTTTCAATGCGCAGTTTACACAAGGTAGTTGGGGAGCCATTGTCCAGCCTTTTGATGCAGCAGTAACTAAAGTATGTGGAAATTTCGCTTGGCTGCACAGGAATGCCACGTACTTCACCAACCGCGGCTCATGTGTTGTGAGCTATATGTTTGCGTATATTTTCACTCGACAAAGAACAACGGCATCTGTGTATTACCAGTGTGAATGGAAAAAACGCAAGGCCTGCGCTGAAACCGCAGCACAATCACAGCGAAAGCTGGAAGAGCGGCGTTTCTAGAGCCCGTTAAGTTCTCTCGGGGCCACAATACAAGTACCTAACACCTACTAAGCCATTATTCGTCATTCTGCGGAGAAGCGAGGCACAAGCTACACGTCTGTAAGGCATTATGTGCACTTTGTTGACGCGACGACTGATGACGATGAAGAATTTTGGCTCAGCCCTTTGTAATGGGTTGGAATCTTTAAACGGCCCACCAGTTATGTAATTTGCATTGGGTGACGCCCGGTCGCTATTTCCCTCTCCCGTCATGCTGTATAACATACGTTGACGTGGTAGAGACACGGGGGGGGGGGGGGCGAAGAACTTTACTGAGACTCCGAGGAAATGGATCATGCGCATATGGGCTTCCTTGGCAACCAATACAAGTGCACTTGCGAGGAACCCACTACGCTATAAATCATTGTAATTTTACTGAGACCCCGAAGAAGTGGATCATGCGCTTATGGGCTTCCTTGGCAACCAATACAAGTGCGCTTGCGAGGAACCCACTACGCTTTAAATCATTGTAATTTTTGAGAAGTAGGGCAGCAGGCACTGTGCCATTTTTCGTCATTCTACGGAGAGAGTTGGTACCTGCTAAACCCATATAAGGCATTATGCGCGCTTTGTTGATGCTGTGCCTGATAACGACGAAGAATTATGGCAGAGTCCTTTGTAATGGGTTGGAAGCATTCAACAACCTACTCGTCGTGCAATTCGCATTGTGTGACGCCTGGATACAGAATTCGCGTTGTGCGACGCATGGTGCTTATTTTACTCTTCTACCACGCTACATTGCATATGCTAATGTGGTTCCTTCCCGACATGAAGCCTGTATAGGACCTTTTTGCAAAGCAGTTTCAAGCACCGGCATGGCTCAGAGGTTGAATACTGGGCTCCCACGCAGAGGGCCCAGGTTCGAACCTCGTTCCATCCTGGAACTTTTTCTTATTTCGTTTTTTTTTTCTTATTTCGAGCGATACTGGTTACGGACACCGGCGGCGGCGGCGGCGGCGGCGGCAGCGGCGGCGGCGGCGGCGGCGGACAACTACGGCGCCAAAAACGGCCGGTGAAATGATCTCATAACAGCTTTCGCTGTAAAACCTCGCTAACTGATCGCTTGGTGCAGGAACTGAACCACAGGAATGCTTGTGTTTGCGGAATGCTTGTACGGCCTACCCCGCACAAACCCTAAACATCTAAACCAATATCGCCAGGATGTTCACGTCAGCCGCCGAGATCGTGCTCGCGAATTTCAAATTTAGTGGGCTAACACACGTTAGCACCCTCTGCTGCGTCGCAGGTCTGAGAGCAGAGTGGGTCAGGGAACAAACGGGGGTTAAGTATATTATAGTTGAAATCAAGAAGAAGAAATGGATATGGGTCGGGCACGTAGCACGTCGGCAGGATAACCGGTGGTCATTAAGGGTAACTGACTGGATTCCAAGAGATGGCAAACGCGTGAGGGGGAGACAAGAAATTAGGTGGGTAGATGAGATTAGGAAGTCTGTAGGTATAACGTGGCAGCAGAAAGCACAGGACCGGGTTGATTGGCGGAACATGGGAGAGGCCTTTGCCGTGCAGTGGGCGTAGACAGGCTGATGATGATGATGATGACTATGTTAGACTACTGCATTATGTCGATAATGAGGCTGACCCCTCTGGTCACTGAATTTGCTAAAGAAATGTGATCCATAAACTTCGTGTGTTCGCACTGCATCTTCGTAATAAATAAATAAATAAATAAATAAATAATAAATAAATAAATAAATAAATAAATAAATAAATGCCGTTTCAACGCTTTCAGGCTTGCACATTATGCTGTTGCTAATTGTTTTTTTCGTGGGCAAAAACCACATCTGGAAACGTTGCATAAGTGACAACACGCCATGCAACATAGTCTGAGTGCAGGCAACGCAGCAACCTTAAGGACCTATAACCCTGGTCAGTAATTGCATGAGCGCTTGCAATACAGGAACGGTCCTAGAAGGGAGAGCGGCATGCAAGAAATAATCAGACGACGTTCACATAAAAATAACTTTATATCAGGATCCCAAGAAAAATGAAACGAATTAGATACATTTGCGCAATAAAACATTAGAAAAAAGTAAACTAACTTATTGGAAACACAGAACATTGTGGGGATGGTGCAGCTCGACGCCAGCACCAACACCCCAAGGCCGCGCCGTACACGGCCAGAGGCTCCTCTGTGGGACCCAGGCCAAAGCCCCCAGGACCAGTGTGTGCAGTCCCAGCGCCGCTACAACAGGTATCAGCGCTGCGACGATTGACGCAAGCGCGCACGCCGCTCAGAACCATGGCAGACGCCCCCGCGGTGTGATGGAGAGCATAAAGCGGGGGCCGCCACGTACTGGCACGCTGTGCTCGCCAGCAGCCAGGGACTCAGTGGGTGGGCGGGCGAGCAAGGTCCGCAGGCCCCGCTTGACCTCGACGACGTCCCGGTGCCTCCGGTGTTCGTGCAAGAGACATCTGACCGCTGGTTGACGGTGCCGTCTCGCCGCCTCTTCCACTGGTCCCCGCTGGAGGCAGTGGGCGGCACAACGCCAGGGTTCCCTGGCCCGAGCGACGCCACTGTACCTCCGGTGTCCGTGCACGTATGACTTGACAAGCTAATTGTTGCCGCCTCACCGCCTCTCCAGCTAGTAGTCGGTGCAGATGAGAGGCGCGACGCGAAGCGTCCTTGTCCCGGGTAACGCCCTGGTGCCTCATTCGTTCGTGACCGCAGCACTTGCCTGCTGGTTGATGCCGTTTCGCGGCCTCTCCGACTAGTCGACGGTGCTGATGCGAGAACCGACGCGAGGTTCCTGCCGCGGCTCGTGTTCTGTATAGGGTCCAGCTTCTTCCTGGAGATGACGTTTGCGCTGATGAGTCCATGTGGCCTCCAACAGCTGCGGCCCTCCTCGCAGGACCGGAGCAAGTCGACGGAGAGCCCACCAGCGTGTGCCGTGATTCCAAAGGGCCCGCGTGCCCGATGAATGCTGGGACCTCTGTGCGCGCCTGCCGCCACACTTTTCTCGCTTGCACCGATGGCTGGCAGCGTCTTGTGCTTGTTCCTCAACGACATATTTTGCGTCGCAGCGTTGTCTGGCATAAAGCTGTAGAACGTGGTCGTCCGCTGCGATGGATGCTGCTGCCCTGGTAGCTGACGTGTCCTTGCGTTCAGCTTTTCGTCGCCTTTCTAGCACGCGCACTACGTGACGGCCCGAGAACACGAGAGCACGCGAGAACATGAGATCGCGCGAGAACACGTGACCGCGCGAAATGGCACAGTCCAAGCTCGATTATACAAAACGCCGAAAGACAGGAGATTTTTTTGTAAATGGATTTAGTAAAATTAGTGAAAGAATATTTTAGGCAATTGGTGAGAAAATATTACGATTTTTATGCAACGGTCCCTACGTGTGCTGCATTCCAGTTAACTAATCACTGAAACTACAATTCTTCCTTAAGCTTTCTTCTGGCCACGGTATTCAAAGTAGAGGAAGTGGACAAGGAAGAAGTTCAACTTTGTTGAAACAGCGCTCACTAGACGACGACGAAGTAAAAGAAGGCACAGGACAGCGCCTGTCCTGTGCCTTCTTTTACTTCTTTTACCAACTCGCTCAAGCTTCCATTCTTATGAAGGAAGAAGTTATGTCTTTGTACCAATTATTGCATAAACTGGAAACATGGCTGCAGGATATTGACTTATCGCTCAATATCAATAAAAACGCAATCGTAGTTTTTGCACAAATTGTTCCAGTGCAAAATTCATTACTTTACCGACAAGACATTATACCTAGGGCTGCATGTTTTCGGTGTTTATTTTTCTTGAAAATCAGCGAGTGTTTATCAGAGTTTGTATTTTTGGCGGAAATTCGGCGTTTATCGTAGTTTATTTCTCGTAAATCCCCAATTCTCCGAAATTCAGAATGTTGCATTGTCCTCGAAACCCCAAAATCTTAGATCAATTCATATCTGAATATTAAAACATCAAAACGCACGAAGCACATTTTTTTCTAGAAGGTTTGAATGCACAAAAACATATGTACCAGCGAAATACTTGAACACATAACACCTGTATTTGTGCGTATAACAATCTTATGCTTAAAGCTCATTGTAAAACACGCAAGCATACTTTGCGAGGCAGCTGTCAGTGATCGAAGCGCGCTCCTTTCCATTGACGACTCTCAGATTTGAAAATGCCCTTTCAACGTTAGTGCTAGAAACAGGAAGCCCAGAAGACGCAGCGCGCAGCGAGAAAGCACCGGCCACTGGACATTGTGAAGTCCCGAAAACGACAGGGGTTCAACAATGTCACATATTTCATAGCACTGATAGTTCGCAAAATCAATCACGATCTGGCTCATGTCGTCAGTTTCAGGAAGCGCTAATTGAAATATAGGCGCGTAGGTTTCTAACTCGCAGGGCAGCTCATGCTTCACATTTGAATTCACAATTTGAACGCAGTACCAAAACGATTCTTTGGTGTACTGGAGTTGATCCCACAGGTTTTTCTCAGATGTCTGTCTCCACTTTTCGGCGACAGTAGCGTAGTATCCGTGAAAGTCTGCGACAGTCATTAAGCGGTCAGACTTGTGACATCTGATGCAAAGACGTCGGTTGGATCGCGCTATTGACTGATGAGTGCGTGCAAACGAACCACCCTGCAGTATGGGATAAACTTTTTGTACCATGGTACACTCTGCCTCAAGATCCTTAGTGATTGAGAGCACGGCACACGAATTGGTCTTCAGAAACCTCATCTTAACGAGCAAGTCCTGCACAGCTTCAGGAAATAAAATAAGGCTCTTGAGCTTCTCACGCTTCATTCGCTAGGTTTCGTCGCTTCTCAAGAAAGACAAAACGGCGCCGCGAGTAGTCCAAAATATCTTCTGGAGCTTCATAAAAAGAGAACCACCTCGACGGACATACGGTTTTCAGCGACTTGATGGACATGCCCCTGGCCAAGCACACAAGGGCAAACTTATCATGATTTAAAGGGACACTAAAGGCAAATAACAATTTATGTCAGAGTGAAAGCCCAATGTATGACAACTTCTAAAACGGCAATATTATCAACAGCAGTGCCCTACTTACCGAGAAATTAAGCTAAATGTATCACATGATGAGCGCCACGAGTGGGACATTTTCGAAGTGATCCCGATGACGTAGGGAAGTCGGCCTACAATAAATCACTAGTAATCAAACTAGCAGCAGTAAAAAAAGAACATTCCGAGCATCAAAAGACGTAATAAAATGCTGTTTGTTCGTTTCCGCTTGATTCATGGAAAACGAAACCTCCGTGGCGTTGCCATGGGGGACGGCGCGCGTGGTTCAAAGGTTCCGTTTTCGCCGAACTGTGCCTCGCCCGTCTCAGTGGTAGTTTCGGGATCGCGTACTGCCGTGCGTGTTTTGTGCGCTCGTGAAAGTCGCTCTGACAGAAAGTTCGACAAAATGCCGCATGCGTGTGATATTGCCGGATGCCCGAATGGTGCACAACGCCAGTGCTGCAGCAAGGAAACCGGTGTGTCTTTTCACTGGGTGCCGCGGAATGAACCCTTACGCTCGAAGTGGCTTAGTGTCATGCCATTGCGCCAGTGTGCTAAACAGTCTGCGTGTGTGCTCGCTGCACTTTCGTACTGAGGATTACGAGACCAACCGCAACTTGGTGACGGCTTTGAATGTGCCCATCCGAGCAAGTCTTTGCCGCAGCGCCGTTGTTGCTACTGTGGGTCCCGCTACTTCCGCTCGGCTGCTACTAGTGTCGGCGGCCGCGCAGTAAAAGCGGGCAACGTTGGGCACGGCAGCAGTGACGTATGATAGTCGTATTTTCAGGCGGGAGATTTGAAGCGCGCTAACGCGATGCGGACCACTAAAAACGTGATTTTATTTCAAAATAAGCACTTCCTTGGCACAAAAGCAGCGCTACGAGGTTTCTGTACCGCTATTTCAACAATCAACGTCGACTTAATATTTGCCTTTAGTGTCCCTTTAAGTAGCGCACTGACAGACGAGGACAGAGAAAAAGAAGGTGCACAACACGGGCGCTAACTCCCGCGACGACTTCAACAGGGCAGGAAAGTACACAACGAAATCTTGAACTACGTTAAACTAGTTTGTGCAGATTCCATCCTCCATAGCGTTGTTGAGGTGGCACGGATCTTTGAAGTGAAGCGCCTTGAATATGGCGTTGGAGAGTTGCAAGTCCTTGTGTAGCTTCTGCATGTAGGAAGCTGAGTCGGAGCACAATACAGCTGCGTCGCCTAATACAGCTACGCGCGGTAAACTTTAAATCGGTCAAACCAGAAGATGTATCAATGAGCGCTTAGAACTTGCCCTGTCGATAAAGAACGGAACGATATATTGGCCATTGAAATCGGAGTTTATCGGATAAATCCGAATTGTCAAAAATTTTACCGGCGAATGTTTATCGGATTTGTTCGGATAAAACCGAAAACACGGAGCCATATTTTATACCCCAGGTAGAGTCAGTTAGGTATTTAGGGGTAACCTGCACCGAAACACTCAACTGGAGTCCCCATATAGAAAACATGGCTGTTAAGGGAGCACACGCAGTAGGTATGCTACGTAGGCTCAGCGACAAGCGCGCCGGTTTGCGCAGAGACGTGCTTGTTATGGTTATTGGATGTACATTCGACCGTTACTAAAATTCAGCTGCGTTTTGTTTTCTGGCGCTGCGACTTACGCAGCGCCAGAAACATTAGACATATGCCTTGGGCTTCCTAAATTTGTAGCGAACAATATTCTATACGTAGAATCAAGTCTGCCTTTTCTGATCAAAAGGTATGATATTGTAAGTGTACGAACATTCCTAAAAATTTATGCGTCTCCACTGAGGAGGTCATAGTATGTTTTCATTAATCAGCCAGCCTCATTTTTCAACCACCATTGATCTAGATTACGTGGCCCCAAGTCAATTTTACACAGAGACTTTTAGCCCCATTAAAAGTTCACCTCTATGAAGTACTTATACTCAGCACTGTAGAAACAATTAGGATTGAATTTGACGATATATATACCAAGAATTCTAAACAGTTACCATATCGATATCTAAATGGCATTTTGGAAGATCATTTGGCCAATCTAGAAACAACTTGCCCTATCGCTATCGCCAATTCATTTAATGAATGATTTTAAATGCGAAGCATTTCTTAGCGAACCTCAGGCACTTTGGCCGTTTCTATCTACGTATCTATCTATCTATCTATCTAGCCGCCTACGTCTGCGCGCTCTCCTGGTCGTCTCCATAACTTGTATTATACCTAGCAGGGGATCAGTGCATGGGGAACACGATTCACTGGTCATGACATGATAACGCAAAATACCTGTTGCGTACGTCATGAAACCCTGTCTCTCAGTCACGTGTGGCACATACTCGTAAACCAGAGTTAATGTTATGCGGGTATGTGCCACAGGTGATACAGAGTCTCAACCAACGAAGTAACCGCGAACACACACACTGGCACGCAAGGAAAGTGATAATAATAATAATTGTTGGGGTTTTATGTCCGAACACCACGATGTGATATGAGAGAGGCCGTAGCGAATGGCTCCGGAAATTTTGAGCATTGGGTATTCTTTAACGTGTACCGAGATCGCACAGAACACGGGCATGTAGCATTTTGCCTCTATCCAAATGCGATCACCGCGGCCGGGATCGAACCCGCGACCTTCGGGTCAGCAGCCCAGCACCTTAACCGCTACACCACCGCGGCGAACGCAAGGAAAGTGAGAAAACTGAAGACAGAACACCCCTGGAAGACGCTCAAGTACCATCCACTCGTCCACAGTGTCCGCAACGTGGACCACGGGGATTACGCAAAAACCGGCGTCACTGCTTCCTACAATAAATCTGCTGAGAGAACCAGGCCTCTCATCATTACCGGTGTCTTGAACATTTATTTATCAAGACCCAAAAATGCTTGGTGCTTATATTGCGTGAAAGACGGATTGGATGTGGAGAGGGCATCAGAAGACCTCGCTACCGCGTCCACGACAGGAGGCATCATAGATCATTTCATAGTAAGATGCATCCAGGATTTCCACCAGTATACTATACCTCACACTTAACTACACTTAGACCCCTCGTAGCCGCGATCACGGACGGATCCGATTAACAAGTCCGGTCTAGCAGCTGGTGCTCACTGATCACAGTGATGATGACCTTGTTCGAGAACTGTCAAAAACCCCTTCTACACATACACACGGGTTCGTGAAACGTGCGTGCGTTCTCCGTCATAACGGACAAGTATAAGCATTACAACTGTAACTGTGCATGTAGCGTACGTGCAGTGCGCCTGCGCGTGCCATTCGGCTATGTATATATCTAGGGAAACTTTCCTGAATGAAGATTAGTTGTGACTTACGCCTGTCCTGTGCGTCTGTGTTCCTTCTTTGTCCCGTTCGGATTCGCGCTATCCAGTATTGATGAATATAAGCACTACATATCAGTTTACCGCGCCTGGTGTTCGTAACACCCATGTGTCTGTTGCCATCGCTACGCAACTGTAAACAACTGGTTATATAATAGATATGCGACTCTTCGACATACGAGTGTGCGTATACCACTTCCATATTTCTCTAGCGTCATTCCGTAACGTTTCGCTCAATGTGTCACCACCCACGCATGCTTCGCATAAGATCGATTCCCACGGTACGTGGGGTCTGCCAAATTTTTTTTCAACAACTCTGCATCGACTGCCACTAACCTGCCTTCGTTGTCTCGCTTGCCTCCCTCTTTTTTCTTAAAACCCACGTCACCTGCTGAAGTTCTTCGCACTATAACAAGTTTGAAGGCGACAGTATGTGGCCTCGATTCAATTTATCCATCTAAAATCAAACTTGTTGCTCTAGACTTATCTTCTGTGCTTTCAGAGCTTATTAACACCGCATTTCGTTCAGGCATTTTTCATACAATCCTCAAACAAGGAAAAGTAACACCTGTATTCAAAAAGGGAGACCGAAAAGTTTTTTCTAATTATCGCCCTATAACAATCATCCCGTTCTTTAGTAAGGTAATTGAGAAGCTCATTGTGAATCGCCTAATGGACTACCTAACAAGATTTAACCTTTTGTCACATAAGCAGTTTGGTTTTCGTGCTAAGTTATCTACCGAGTTAGCACTGATTAAACTAACAGATAGCATAAAACAGTTCATCGATAATGGGCTATGGGCAGGGGCGGTATTGATTGACTTAACTAAAGCCTTTGACACAATTAACCACTGTGTTTTGTATGCTAAACTTGAATCCTTGGGAATTTGTGGGCCTACTTTAGCCCTTTTACAAAGCTACCTCGCTAACAGGACCCAGGTTGTCAACTATGGCGGTCTTTTATCCTCTCCAATAACAACTAACCAGGGAGATCCACAGGGCTCAATTCTGGGACCTCTCTTGTTTCTTATCTACATTAACGATTTACCATCATCACTTAACTCTTCTGACTGCATCCTTTACGCTGACGATACCACGATATTTTCTAGTGACAAAGGTCTTAACAATCTACTAGCAAAATTAAACACTGGTGTCGCGAATCTTGTATCAAGGTGCAAAAATACCTTATTGAAAATGAACCCTGTTAAAACAACTTTTATGTTATTTCACTCGTCCCCCAAAAAAAACGTTACAATATCACCCGAAATATACTTGGATAACTGCCTCATTACCCCACCAAAGTTCATTACTTTTCTAGGTGTCACATTAGACCCTCAACTCAAATATAACATTCACGTAAATTCTGTCATCAAGAAGACTGCTTTTGGCATCCGCGTACTCATTCGCACAAGGCATTGTTTTCAGCAACACATTCTAAAGTTACTTTAGTATGATTTCATTCACAGTCACCTTACTGCATTTCATCCTGGGCCAATACCTACACCACACACCTGACATCCCTCATTCACCTTCAGAAAAGAGCGGTCCGAATTATCACAGATAGTCCTTACACAGCATCAGCAGCACCCCTCTTTAGCACTCTCGAAATTCTACCGTTCATTTCCACCTTTCAACTCAAACTTGGAATTTTATTATTCAGGAGCAGAATCGGTGACATTCCCACTGACATACTTCCCCTAACACATCTCCACAATACTAATTACATACGGTTTTCTGAAAACAGTAACCTTCTGCTTCCAAAAGTAAGCACTAACTACGGCAAAACGACAGCCTTGTTTTCTGCAATTTCTTCCCGGAACTCACTACCATCAATCATTAAATCAAGCCCTTCATTACATTGTTTCCGGCGGCATCTAGAACATTTCTTACTAACAATATGCGATACCTGAATATATATGTGTGTGTATACATATGTGCATCTGTTTAAATATAAATACATGTATTTATGTGTATGTGTATGTATATGTATGCATATGTGTATATGTATACATATATGCATATACAAGGTATGACGTGACAAACTGTGTTAATTAGTGATAAGTATGTGTTATGTTATAGTCATCTAATCCAATTAGTTATCTCCTGTTTTATCACTTACATGTAAATATTTGAACTGCTCTAAGATTGAATCATTTTCATTACGTTCATTTTGTTTTATTCCCGTGTTGTTTTTTCCTTAGTTGCCAATCTTTCTTTCTACATTTTTTTATACATGTATTCACAGGAGGTCCCCCTGACAGTTTTTACTTTGGGACCTCCTTCTGTATTATATCAAGTTTCTACTTGCACTGTACTGTATTGAATATTGAATAAACCACTTCTACTGCAAAAAAACAAAAAAACAACAAAACATTGTGATAGCGACTGATTCTTCCGTTTGCGAAGAGAAGGCGGCTGTGGGAATTGCGTCATTCTTTCTAGATTGGACTTTCTCAATTCGGTTACCTGACTTTACGCCTATTTTTCAGGGTGAATTGGTGGCTATAGTCCTAGCATTACATAAATTGCCTCAGTGCCTGTCGGAAGTGGTTATCCTGACAGACTACCTCTCTGTCTGTTCTTCCTTAAGCACACATAATTAATGAAGTACCTTAGAGACATTCTATTCGCTAATTCCAAGACAGTTACGGCTTATTCGTTTAGAGTGGGTACCTGGCCATACAGGTTTATATACGGATGCACTTGCAGCATCATCCCACGATGGCCCTGTTTTGTCTATATTGCCGACGTCGGCATGTAGCTTCAGCGAGATTTGAAAAGCTTACAACGTCCAGTAACTTCGACAAATCTCCTTTGTTTTCATCAGACTTCCCACAACTGAAGTTTCCTTCGAAGAGAAGACGGTGTTCCTCTAGAAAGGAAGAAATCTCAGTTACTAGTCTATGATGTCGAGTCCCCCCACTGAACTTTTACCTTCACAGGTCTGGTCTGGCTCAGTCACCGTTATGCCTTCACTGCCATGAGAGTGAATCCCTGGATCACTTCTTTTTGACGTGCCGAAGGTTTAAAATTCAAAGGAAAAGACTACTAGAAGAACCACTTAGAAAGATGGGCTTAAATTTGTCACTTCCGGTGGTTCTTTCATTTGGTGCTACCGTGCTTGGTATTAGCCACAGGAGTGTTTTCGACGCTGTATGCAATTTCCTATGAGAGGCTAAAAGAATTGAATCACTCTCACAACGTTGGCGTATTGGAGTTGATCGCACAGGTTGTTCTCAGATGTCTGTCTCCACTTTTCGGCGACAGCAGCTTATACATATCCGTGAAAGTCTGCGACAGTCGTTAAGCGGTCAGTCTCGTCAAGGAGGTCCAGCAGACTTGTGACATCTGATGCGAAGACCTCGGTTGGATCACGTCATTGAGTGATGAGTGCGTGCAAACGAACCCCCCTGCCGTATGGGGTAAGCTTGGTGTACCATGGTACTCTCTGCCTCAAGTTCCGTAATGTTTGAGAGCACGGCAGACGAATTGATCATCAGAAATCTCATCTTAACGAGCTAGTCGTGCACAGCTTCAGGAGATAAAATAAGAGTCTTGAGCTTCTCACACTTCATTCCTTTGGCTTCATCGCTTCTCAAGAAAGGCAAAATGGCGCGCCAGTAGTCCAAAATATCTTCTGGAGCTTCATGAAAAGAGAACCAGCTCGAAGGACATACGGTTTTCAGCGACTTGATGGACATGCCCCTGGCCAAGCACACAAGGGCAAACTTACAGCACAGATCCCGCGACGACTTCAACAGGGCAGGAAAGTGCACAACGAAATCGTGAACTATGTTAAACGAGCTCGTCCTGATTCCATTCCCCACAGCGTTACTGAGGTGGCACGGATCTTTGAAGTGAAGCGCCTTGAATTCGGGGTTGGAGAGTTGCAAGTCCTTGTGTTCTCAGCTTCCTCAGCTTCCTACATGCAGAAGCTACAGCTTCTGCATGTAGGAAGCTGAGTCGAAGCACAATACAGCTGCGTCGCCTAATACAGCTACGCGCGGTAAACTTGAAATCGGTCAAACCAGAAGATGTATCAATGAGCGCTTAGAACTTGCCCTGTCGATAAAGAACGGAACGATATATTGGCCATTGAAATCAGAGTTTATCGGATAAATCCGAATTGTCAAAAATTATACCGGCTAAGGTTTATCAGATCTTTTTCGGATAAAACCGAAAACACGGAGCCATATTTTATACCGCAGGTAGAGTCAGACATTTCGGGGTAACCTACACCGAAACACTTAACTGGAGTCCCCATATGGAAAATATCGCTGTTAAGGGAGCACGCGCAGTACGTATGCTACGTAGGCTCAGCAACAAGCGCGCCGGTTTGCGCAGAGACGTGCTTGTTATGATTTATTGTAAGTGTACATTTGTCCGATATTAGAATTCAGCTGCGCTTTGTTTTCTGGCGCTCCGGCTTACAAAGTTCGACCGCTGGTTCTTTTAGAACGTGAAACATTACGCTTATGTCTCGGGCTTCCCAAATTTGTCGCAAAACAATATTCTATACCAAGAATCACGTCTGCCTTCTCTTATCAAAAGGTTTTATATTCTAACAGTACGAACATTCCTAAAAATTTATGCGTCTCCACTGTGGAGGTCATAGTATGTTTTCATTAATCAGCCAGCCTCATTTTTCAACCTCCATTGATCTAGATTACGTGGCCCCAAGTCATTTTACACAGAGATTTTTGGACCCAATAAAAGTTCACCTCTATGAAGTACTTATACTCAGTACTGTAGAAACAATTAGGATTGAATTTGACGATATATATCCCAAGAATGCTAACGTTACCATATCGATACCTAAATGGCATTTTAGAAGATCAGTTGGCCAATCTAGGAACAAACATTGTGATATCGACTGATGCTTTCGTTTGCGAAGAGAAGGCCGGTGTGGAAATTGCATCATTCTCTCTAGATTGGACTTTCTCAATTCGGTTACCTGGCTTTACGCCTATTTCTCGGGCCGAATATCTGGCTACAGTGCTAGCATTACATAAATTGCCTCAGTGTCTTTCGGAAGTGGTTATCCTAACAGACTGCATCTCTGTCTGTTCTTCGAGGTCGATGGATCTCAATGAAATTCGCTGGGTACGTTCCTTTGCACGTTTCCGTCATTTATGCCAAATTACAGGCTTGAGACATGCACAGATTGTTTGCAAATGAATTTTAAAGATTGTCTGCAAACGCCCTCCTGGCTTCCCGCAATTATTGGCAACATTGCGTCTGTGACGTCAGTGTTGGCAAGGCGGCGGAAGTGACGCAGCTGAGGGCACCGCTAACTTCGGCGCTTCGGCCGCTACAGCGAGCGTCTGCTGTGCACAAGGCGACAGACAGCGTTGGTTTGGCCGGCGCTTCGCTGGTCGTCCCGGCTGTCACAGTTTTCATACTCCGCGCCGGCGTGACCGGCATGCCTTGCCCGACTTCCGGTTCGTTCGTAACAACGTCTACGTCATACGTAGACAGTACACTCGGTTGGGTTTCAGTTTCGGTGTTGCGCTTTTTTGCTTATTTAAAATTATTCTCCAATTTGCCGTGTATTTCTGCTATCGAGCCCGTAACAGGAGCGTCTCAGGAACATAAAAGCACCATTACTTTGACATGGCCAAAAAATCGCCGGAGTTGGCCTTTAAGCGCACCTATTTTACCAAGTACCTTAGAGACATTCTATTTGCTAATTCTAAGAAAGTTACGGCTTATTCGTTTAGAGTGGGTACCTGGCCATAAAGGTTTATATACGGATGCACTTGCAGTATCATCCCACGATGGCCCTGTTTTGTTCATATTGCCGACGTCGGCATATAGCTGCAGCGAGATTTGAAAAGCTTACAACGTCGAGTAACTTCGACAAATCTCCTTTGTTTTCATCATATTTCCCGCAACTGAAGTTTCCTTGGAAGAGCAAGTGGTGTTCCTCTAGAAAGGAAGAAATATCAATTACAAGGCTACGATGCCGAGTCTTTAGATGAGCTTAAATTTGTCACTTCCGGTGGTTCTTTTATTTGGTGCTACCGTGCTTGATTTTAGCCACAGGAGTGTTTTCGACGCTGTATGAAATTTCCTACGAGAGACTAAAAGAATTGAATGTTACGTGTAACTTAATTCTGTTTCTTTATCGAACGTTTCTTTCCTTAATCACAGCTGTATATACAGAAATTTTTGGCCGTTTTTCTTTCGGTTTTCTTTTTCTCTAAGCTCTAAGAAGTTTTACCGGTAATGTGTAACGCATAAACTATTCATTTTTAAACCCTTTCCTTCAGAAAGTGAATTAATTCTTTAAGAAAGGCACCGTCCGATTCATGGCTTGTCCCCCGAATTGGGTTACGTCAAGTGTCTAAGGAACAACAACAACAACAACAATTCTTGGCCAATCCCCCGGTTTCGGTATGAGCCACGATAGAGGGCACAAAAACAACGACAACCTACCAAACTGACCGACCGACCGACCAACACGGGGTAGTGTATTGTTGTACTATCTTAGCAATAAAATGATGGCAAGAAGGCGTACAAGGCAGCCAATCTCTATTCCAGCGCCTTCTATGTACTTTCACTGCCCGGAAATTCAAGTTCGTATCTATGTCGCATCTTGGTTCCTGTAACGCGCTTGGCGACTGCGGGGGCGGGGGGGGGGGAACCACGTAAATAGGGTTTGTTTACCTGTTTTCTGGCCGGTTTAATACGTGTGCTTCTGTAATGACGCACTGTTACACGTCTCCCTCACTATGACTTGACGTACCCTTGCGTGCCTTTGTGCAAGTAGGATTAAAAAAGACGCTTGCATATTCATCTCGTGATGTTCGATACGAGAGTGCAATTAGAGGGAACTGGCTTCCGGTTCGCGTTTATCGGAACGTTCGTTGGTTGCGTTCGATGCAACACCACATCTCCCCCCCTCCCTTTTGTTTCAATCTGGAAGCGGTCCGGCAGTATCACAGCATTGGTATAAAAAGAGACAAACTGGTAATACGTTATGAATGAAGGGGAATTTTTCGAGGGATTCGTTTCTTTGTTAGACACAACCAAATGAATGAAACAGTAGGGCAGGGAAAGCGTAAGGGCTAATAATTGTTGTCTTTAACTGTAGTGTAGTAATAATGACATAAACTAAAATGAATTAAAGTGGCCGAAAAATCAGCTTTTCCATCGGTGGGATCTGAACACACAACCTTCGAACTTAGCGTCCGATGCTCTACCGATTGAGCTACGACGGAAGGCGCGTCCCCGTCCACTTTGTTCGGTATATTTTCTGCATGTGTAATTTCTGGGAGTGTTCGCCAGCGCCGCTCGTAGCCAAGGCGGCGAGCGTGGAACTCTTCTCCCAGAGGGCGTCACATGGCTTGTGATCTTTCCACGAGGCGGCAGCTGACCAATAAACCCTCGCATGCTAACCTAAGGCATGAAGTGTACCGGGGTGAGGGCCCCGCTATGACTGAACGAAAAAGTTCCGCAACTTTCCTTCATTCTTCACGTTTCTTCCCATCTATATGATAATTACTACAGAGCAGTTCAATTCGGGCAGATTCCACGCATTGTGGAGACAGATTTGAAGCCAAGCAGCCAGCGAGTACCAACCTATGATAATTTTTTTAGCTTCGAGCCAAGCTTTACGTCATGGATCGATGTCTTTGTGTAAACTTAAAGGTAGTGCGCATAGCGTGGGTTTGCCAGGCACGTCGGCTACACTGGCTTGTAAAGGGTGGCTCGACGTAACTCCGGCACTCACCGTTAGGGCAGATACATCAGTTTCATCGCCATGAAGTGCACGCTACTGCGCGATGATGTGCGTACGTGCATATAAGTAGCGTTCGTCAGCGTATTCGAGCAACTCCTAACTAGCTTGCGTAGTCCATGGTTATTACATTTTTATAAAAGCGGATAGCCAGCACTTCCACCCCAAGTGGCACTGCCCCGACATGACGCTTGTTTAATGGTCTTTTTCCTAAGAAGTGCGAAGCACTTGCTTGGCTCTTGTAGAATACATGACTGTCATACAAAATGCCTGGGTTCGGCACCGGGTCGAGGCGTGATTTTTGTACCTTGTTTCCATCGGGATTTCTCGATCCTAGACAGCGCCTATCGATGCCGACACCAGATTTTCTGAAACACGATCTTCTTAACGCTTTCGCGTCAAGATTTCCAGTCTATTGACACTGTTTCTGGGTTGATACAGACAGTGAAGCACATGTAGCGCTTACCCGTATACCACGGGTCGTGTTACGCGGGTATGCGTTACACGTGACTGGTGGAGAGGGTTTGACGACGTAGGTGGCAGGCGAGTCACGTTATTCATGCCATGACCTGCGAATCGTGTTGGTCAGACACTCATGTCCTCCTATACCAATTTTGGCTAAAGTTCAGAGGACGATGGATGCTTGAAGAAATGAGAATTCGTGAAGGCGTGGTGATCGCTTGTCTTCTTGCGGACTTGTCTTCCTCAAAGCTTTCAAGAAGACAAGTCCGCTTGTCAAAACGCCGGCTCCAGCGACACCACGTGCTCACGAATTCTCATATATACCAATTTTGAATTATACCTAATTTAGGAGTAGACCGCAAAAGCGCTTAGATGTAGGCCGATAGATAGACAGATAGAAACTGTCAAAGTGTGTTTGGTTCGCTAAGAAATGGTTCTCATTTAAAATACCAGCAGATTTTTTCAGCTCATTTGCAGCTCACTCCAGCAGATTCCAACAGCTCATTTTAAATTCTAGCTGACGGATGGGACAAGTCGAAGCGCCGAGACATAGAAATGCCTCTTCTCGGCACCGCTCGGCGTCGAAGTTTCTGAGAGATGCAACGCCAGGAGACAACGGCAGAGATGCTTGATGTGCGGCGGCCTTGGTAAGAGGACGAGAGTACAATGACAATAACGCGGGGACTACGATATTAGCACGAAAGTGAGATCATATAATTCATGCCATTTATGTCATCACTTACGTTCCGGAATGATGTCATGAGATGACATGCCAGGGGTGTCATTTGCTGCTTATATAATAATTGTCGGGGTTTTACATGCTAAAACCATTGCCTATGATTAAGAGGCGTGTCGTAGTTGAGAGCTCTGGATAATTTCGACCACCTCAGGTTCTTTAACGTGCACTGACATCACACAGTACACGAGCATCTAGCATTTCGCCTCCATTCAAATGAGACCGTCGCGGCCAGGATCGAACCAACGTCCTCCGGGTCGGCAGCCGAGCATCGTAAGAACTGTATCAACACAGCGGCCGTGCATGTCATGAATAACTGGTCAAATCATGACCAGTTTGTCATCATGAGTCTTGGCTAGTTGTTTATATCATGTCATAATTGTTGCATCTTGTCATTTATGTTATGACATAGATGACAAGCATGTCATACTATCCTGCTAGTCCCCTGCCATTCATGTTTGTCGTGGCCTAGCATGACTCATGTCCTGTCATCTAAATTCTGATATATACTAAATTAATTAAACTAGTCCGAAATTATCAAGATGTGACATGATTAGATAGATAGATAGATAGATAGATAGATAGATAGATAGATAGATAGATAGATAGATAGATAGATAGATAGATAGATAGATAGATAGATAGATAATAGATAGATAGATAGATAGATAGATAGATCGATAGATAGATAGATAGATAGATAGATAGATAGATAGATAGATAGATAGATAGATAGATAGATAGATAGATAGATAGATAGATAGATAGATAGATAGATAGATAGATAGATAGATAGATAGATAGATAGATAGATAGATAGATAGCACTAAAGGCTGTACGATCGTCATGTATGTTTCTTTACTAATTGGGGCTAAACCACTGTCTAGACAAACTACAAGGCGAATGTTGCAATAAGGGCACATGCGTGAACTGAAAGCGCGCGCGCGTGTGTGTGTGAGAGAGAAAGAGAGATAAAGGATATATAGGGAGGTTAACCAGTATTGTTAAACACACAACTGATTTCGAGGCTGACTATAATATGAAACACACGTTCAGGCATCCTGGATGCTCCGCCATGTTCACCGGTAGAAGAAACTCGGGTGATGCCTATTTAAATCACTTATGTACCTCTCCCATAATATTTTTATAAGTAAAACGTCGTATTATTCAAAGCACACCGCGCCAGCACGAAAGCAAGCTACAGCAGCTGCCGCTGAGCGTAAACATCTCATAATACAACGCAACGCATTAGCCCAAGCCAGCATGACGGTAAGATCATCCTGATAATAGGTGACGCCGCCTGCCGTGTAATATTGACACGGCGTTTCTTTGTGTATTTTGATGTAACCGTTCCGTTACACGTACAACCAGTGCCTTGCACAAACCGCGCCAGAATGTCTGGGAACCTTCCACATTATTTTGGAACCTTCTGATAAGCTTGAGCGCGCAACACGAAGAGTAGAGTTTGTTCTGGAACTAACGCGACTATCAATGATAACGCTGGAACCCTCGATGCCACAGGTATGACGTGCTAACACGCTTTACTGCTGATCCGGTTATTGCCAACCGACGGCTGTAATCGCCGCTATTAGTGTACAGCCTGTATTGCTGGTACATTGACTTTTCGTTTCCCGGGCACAAGTTCGCCCAATAAAGAGTTTCGTCTTTAATAACCCGAGGGCCGTGTTCTTCACCATTACGACCATGTGACAATATGTCGGCTCCCATGATGTATTGTCTTTTCGCGCTCCTCTATTTCGTGCATGTAGGCCTAACTAGATCTTAGTGATTAATGGCGTATGTTATTTCTCCCGGCTCGCATGAAAGCCCCTGTAGAAGATGCACCTCTGCAGCATAACAGGGCCTGCAACAAAGCTAACTTTACAGAAAGCAAACTGGCGTGAACCGCATTATTATGGCTTTCTGACCTAATCATATCGTGGTTTTGAGACGTAAAACCCCAAATATTATTATTATTAGGCTTTCTGACCGTCAATACATCCGGAGGGGCCCCGCCACGGTGGTCTAGTGATTATGGCGCTCGACTGCGGACCCGAAGGTCGCGGGTTCGAATCCTGGCCACGGCGGCTGCACTTTCGATGGAGGCGAAAATGTTTGAGGCCCGTATGCTTAGATTTAGAACCCCACGTGGTCTAAATTTCCAGAGCCCTCCACTACGGCGTCTCTCGTAATCATATCGTGGTTTTGGGACGTTAAACCCCAGATATTAAATAATACATCCAGAGGGAGCCCAAAAGAAGTCTTATTGTAAAGTGAGCAGAACAAAAAAAAAAGAATGGCAAACGAGCCAAAACCGCACTCGTGACAGTTTGCTAGAGGTGGTAAGGAGAGTGTGCCGAAGCAATGAGGCTGCACAAGAATGCTCCGTCGCATTGTCGTTTTACTTTCCAACCTAGCTGCCCCTTCAATTTGCACTCACAAAACGCTGGATGTGGAGAACTGCTGGACAGCCTTCACAAAATTAACCCATCAGCGTGTAAAGATGCCTGAGCCAGTGACTATCATGTCTAGTGTAGTTCCCGTAGTTCAGTTACTTTGATGGCGCGTCAGCTTACAACTCAGACAACTAAAGGTTTTCGGGTGCGCTTACTATACACCTGAAACGCACCCCAAATCTTTTGCCAATGTCTGTCAGTGTCTGTGAAAGAGGTCGGTAGAAAATAAAATCACATATTTTGGTCAAGAACAACGTTGAGCGTCATATCGTGTACCGCTGCGCTAAAGCTCGGGTTTTAATGAAATGCAAGAGCAGTGCGTGGAGGCAGATCGAAACAGAACTCTCGCTCTCTCGCTCTGTCTGTCTATTTGATTGTGTTTTCGCACACTTTCTGGGAAGCTGGAATAATAAGAAACGGGCGGCAACAGCCTATGGACCGTTCCTCTATACTAGGAAGGGCACTTGGAGGCAAATCAATGCGTGTGCGTGGCTGTCCTGAATATGAGCGCAGTCGTTATTGAACGCCCGGTTCGGCATCGAGCCTCGGCTCGTCTGTAGCTTCGGATTTCCGGCGAAATGGGGACGCGAACTAAGAGCCGCAGTTATTCTTTTTTTCCGCCCTTTCTTTCACTGTTTTTAACGATCGCCTGAAATGACCTAGTTTGGCGCAGTGGCTCACCAAACACGCCGCCGCTTCTGGTCGAAGCGAGTGACGGTGCTGCAGTTCGATAACAGGTGTCGGCGCTTCGTTCTAGTGTGTACCGCTTCCGAATAAGAAAAAAAGGAAAGGAAGACACCCAAGCACACTCGCCAATGCATGGTGATGCGACGGAAATCGGCTGCCGATAAAATCAACACACGTGTCATGGTATGAGCGTGGAAAGGAGCAACACAATGTCAAGAAAAATACGTCAGAAAAATTGAGCAGGCAGGAAGAAAAATTGGTGCGAAATTCACAGGGCCGGCTGAACTTGTTTTCTCGCAAGTGGTTAACAGAGCTTGAAATATAGGGTCAAGAAAATGCGATGGCTCAGTGCGGTCGCAGAAATGGCACATTTTTATTCTAATGACGTCGCCTGAAATATTCCTATTTAACTTCAATTTTCATTACACGTGCGTCCGTACCTTTTCTCTTCGCTATCCCATCGATGCTGTCGAAAAGATACTTGAGATGCGAGCGCGTAACTATACAGCGACACAAGAGGAAAGAACAAACGAATCCCTGTTATGCGCTTGTGCCTGTCTTCTTGTGTCCTTTTGTAGTATCACGCTCGTATTTCAAGTGTCGTGAATCACCAAGTCGCCCAATCAGCCATCCTGCCGAAAAGAGCTTGGAACCCACATCTGCGACAATAGGCTAACAAGCTGTCCGTGATTGCGCGTGCCTGAACATTGCGTGTTCACGTGTAATTGGCGAGGCCGTCGCCATAGAGAAGGGCACTGATTGCGTCAGCGCACCTTCAGTTGCACTATCTCGAAAAGACATGCAGTACCTTCAGAGAAGTATAAAGTCTTGTTTAAGTTTTTAAACTTTTATTGTTTTCCACCTCCCGGTGTTTAACTGTACAACGTTGCACCTATATATTTCTGCGGAGGGTACAAAATAAACGTCATTTATAAGTCAGAAGTGTCATCTTCTCTTTCTTTCGTCCGCCGTCTCAAGTTAGTTGCAACCACTCAACACGCAAGATCATCTAAAAGCCCAGATGCAAGCCATTCTAAAGCGAAGAAAAAAACAACAACAAGATAACATCAAAAGCATGAATATAAGAGAAAAATTCAAATCGTGGAAACAACGTAATGAGTTTTGGCCACCTTGGCCACCGTCACACTTTGATATGCTGCGAGGGATACTTACTGCTTAGCTGTATTGGTTAACGGTGTGGAGCATGTTGATTCTGCGACATCGTACTGTCTTCGGGTTTGGACCACATTAAAAAGCGTCTTAAATCTTTTGCAAGGACACACCGGGGACGCCCTCCGTGTCACCATATTTGATTGCGCTGTCTCTGGAATCAACTCAGCTTTCCGAGTAATACAGCCGGGCACGCCAAGTGTGGGAACATTCAAAAGAAAGCTTCGCCTTTAATAAGAACGGCAAACGATTTTATACGAGTAGTTACTTAATCCTTATTTTACATAGGATAGTTGTATATCAAGGCCTACCTTAAAGGAAGAAAGAAAGGGTAAGGAAAGCTGATGATATGAAAAAAAAAATTGCCAATTGTACTAGTTGGAATACTACATTCATAATTACTAGAATGCAAGTTACGGAAACAAAAGGAGAGAAACGAAAAGACAGGACAAAAGACTAACAGGCAGCCCTGTTGCTTCGCTGTAGTACTTAGCAATTCATTATTCGATAGTTGCATAGCTGTTTTTTTTTCCTTCTAGTTTTGCATATCTCAGCCTTTAACGTGACATACAACGCGACATTTTCATTGACCACCGTCATAAGTAAGTTAGGTAAACACTAAACCGAAATGCAAGCAACTTGAAAAATGCTCACCCTGGTACGTGCGCCAGACCTTCAAGAGCAACCGCCACACTGCCAAAGTACGGTACTCTTCGCTTAGAAGACCCTAGACTGTCGACTGTGGGTTTATTGAAATACCTCGTGTTCCCACGTGATCGCGACCCAGCATTTGTATTCACGACTCCGTTATTGACTGAGGAGGGCAATAAAATAAAAAAAAAGAGACAAAAGCATCTACATGACATCACATGGCAGTGCGCGCAGGATAAAAAATGATCCCTGCAGAGCGAATCGCACGCGCCTCTTTGCTATTTTCTTCGACCCACTTCATTGCACCTGCCTGTCTGTCTATGCGCGTCGATTCGAAGCGCTGGGCGTTATTAATGAAGGTCGTGGACAATGCACATACGTGCCAACAAATGCGTGCATGTGCGCGCCCCGACATTTGTTTGTCGCTCGATACCGTCTGCCAAGCGATGCGTTTACGCAGGACGTGGGAAGGAAAGAGGAAACACTCGGCGTTAACCTTGAGACGTTGGCGACGGGTCAGGCACTTTGCGACACGGTAGCCATGGCGCGAAAGGGGGACCCTGTTGCATGTGTCGCTATGTGGCGTGGTGGCACGGAGATGAGAGATTGTCACGTCACTCGCCTGTAGCATTCGCAGGCACACTCTTGGACGGCGTCATTGTCGACCTCGCTCCAAAAAACGGAAAAAGATATGTGAAAAAGCAAAAAAAAAAGCAAATAAACGGAAGTGGCGGGTCTATTGCTTTAATGCTTCGCAGCACGAAAGCAGCATTGAGGGTTGCGACGAAATGCCGTGCATGTATAATGTAGTAGAGAAGAAGCTCGCTTTCCTGCCGACCGAAGGTGTATCGATTGACATTAAAATACCATTTACATATTAAAGAATGAGAATTTTCGTAGGCACAAATTCAAGTCATTTTTTTTTGGGGGGGGGGGGGGGGGTCGGGCGGGAAAACAAGCAAAGTTGTCACATTATAAGAAATATTTCAATTCCAACGGGCGCTTCCATAAAAGAAGAAAAAAGTTTTCATGACCACAGAGCATGCCTGTTTTCCTGGAAATAACTAAGAGAGTCATCTCTGTATTTCTCGCTGTGCTGCCTGGAAGTTGGAACAGCAAAAGTTAGTGAACATTGCTCACGGTGCAAGAATACCGCAGGACGTCATTTACAACTTTTCACTCATTCACTTAAGCGAACGTCGTCAGCAGGAGAAGCAGAAGCTAGGGCCTTGGTGGTGCATCGCGCGCTCTCTCATTGCTTCGGGTGAAACTATGTCGTAGTGCAGACAGGCCTCATTTTTTTTTTCTCATGCCAGTGAGGAACATAGTATATTCGGGTCTACCTCGGTAGTACAGTGGTTACGTTGCTTGGCTGCTGGCCCGAAAGCCACGGGTTTGATCCCGTCCGCGGTGGTCGCATTTCGATGGAGGCGGAATGCTAGAGGCCCGTGTATTGTGCGATGTCAGTGCAGGATAAAGAACACCAGATGGTAAAAAATTCCGAAGCCGTGCACTACGGCGTGCCCCAATCGTATCGTTGTTTTGGCACGCAAAACCCCAGATATTATATTATAGGTTGCATACTTAATGGACAGCGCGAGAAAACAAGAAACAAAAAGAAGACGAACACGGAACGAGCGCTGACTGCCAACTGAAACATTTATTGCGAAAAACCACGCCTTAAATAACATGTCTAGCACCAAATGTCCAGGAGGGTCCGGCAAGAAAGGAGAAGTTAAAAATTGACAAACCAACAACTCCATCTTGACAACCTCAGATAGCTAAGCTCTTTTTAAAGCAAGGCTTGAGTGGCGCATGAATCTGGATGAAGGAAAGAAGTGTTAATTTCAAGGGCTCGTTTTCTTTGTTATACACAATATTAATGAGAACTAACAGACAATAATGCCAAGGAAAGTATAGGGGATGTTTTTAGTAATAAATGTAAGGTAATTGTGAAGAAAGAAAAGTAGACGAAAAGATAGCTTGCCGCGGGCAGGGACCGAACCTGCGACCTTCGAATAACGCGTCCGATGCTCTACCAACTGAGCTACCGCGGCGGCCATCCCCCCGTCCACTTTATAGGGTATATGTGTGCATTTAAACGTGGGAGCGTCAGTCAGCGCCGCCAGTAGCCATGACGGCGAGTGTGGAACACTCTTTTTCTGCCTTGTTGGCGTCACGTAGCACGTGAACTTATTACGAGCTGGCAGCTGACCAATAATCCCTCGCATACTACCTGAAAGCATCAAGTCTGCCAGAACGAGACCCTCGCTATGAATGAAGGAAAGAAGTGTTAATTTCAAGGGCTCGTTTTCTTTGTTATACACAATATTAATGAGAACTAACAGACAATAATGCCAAGGAAAGTATAGGGGATGTTTTTAGTAATAAATGTAAGGTAATTGTGAAGAAAGAAAAGTAGACGAAAAGATAGCTTGCCGCGGGCAGGGACCGAACCTGCGACCTTCGAATAACGCGTCCGATGCTCTGTGGCACACACGGTTTCTGTGGCACACACGGTTTTGCCCGCGGACGACTTCTCATTACTAGTGGACCAGTGGTGAGTACTGGGACTGGCCCAATTTCTGTGCCACGTATCCGTTCATGATGATGATAGATTTTTTTGCGTACGTAGGACCGCCGGATTTTAGTTTCGCCTAGCCATATAAACGTGAGCTTTAAAAAATTGCAGGAAAAAGGAATGTGTGTGTAATAGGAACAAGGAAAGTAAACCGCGTTGCCCTGGATCACTACATACAGGGCAATGGGTTTCTCTGAATTCTCTGATGAGGGAGGCTCATCAGAGAAACCTAACGCTGAAAAAAAAATGAAAAAAAATCTAGAAACCTGCTTCACAGGAAAGCATGCGTCATGTATTTTTTTCCCGAGTCCTTGTAGGTGCTAATGGCGGAGGAAAAAACTGTCTCTGACCACATCAGTTACCTTTCGCTTTCCGCGCCCCGCATTTGCGCAATGGGGCTCGGAAAGAGCTACGTCATCGTTCACGAGGGAGCGGCCGCCGTAAATCACCGCATTCATCCGCTTCGCGACGGTTCCAGGCAATTAGCACCATAAACAAGAAAAAAAGAATAAGAATTACAGGCGGCATTCGCATAACCGAATATACGCGTATAGCAATCAATCGCCGCTTGAAATGCACCTCTCTCTCTCTCTCTCTCTTTTTGGACTCTTCCTCCGTCGCCACTGTGCTAACAAAATCTGGGCAAAAAACAATGAATAGGGCGCGGCGCGACGAGAGAGAAGGTGGACGAGAGTGCGAAAGGGAGCCGCGCGTGGCCCGATGTCACGTCGCGGAATCTCGCGAGGTCAAACTCAGGTCAGAGCCCACCGCCTACCGCGTTTTCAGAGTCGGTCCCTTTCACGTCGACGACACACACGAACGTGAGCCATGGGCAGAGCGGAGGTCCGGCAATGAAAGAGCGAGGGCAGGAAGGGCGCGGACTCTCTCTCCACTGACCGAGCGGCGTGGCATTGCGAGCGCCTTACTTAACACGGCATGTATTTCACGAGGACCGACCCGGTTTAATATATTAACCGGCGCGGTCTCCTGGCCAGACTCTCTTATTCAGGCCGCGTGTGCGCTGGTTACCGTGCTCATTTCGAGCGATGATTTCGACCAAGCAAATGTCTAAAACAGATTCGAGGAGCGCAACGAACAAAAAAAAAAGGACTAATTTATTCCATCTTACAATGCGCATGCGTGCGTCACGCCGTAACTGCATTAAAGTAAAATAGTTATATCTGGGTATTTAGGCGCCAAAACCACGATATTATTATGAGGCACGCTGTATGGAGGCCTCCGGAAATTCCGACCATCTGGTGCACTTTAACGTGCACTTTAAAGGGACACTAAAGAGCAAAACGATTTTTCTCAAATTAGTAAAGTACTCTTTCACGATACCAAAAACACTACGCTTGTGCGAGAAGACGTTTAGTAAGCGAGAAAACGCGCAAAAACAAAATGTGGGTGGCGACGCCACCTTGAAGTTTCCGCACCATTCGCCGTGACGTCACATGTTTTGACGGCGCCTACTAGGGACTACGTAGTTCCTAATCGGTAAAAATGAAGTATATTTTCCTCTGAGGGGGCCATAGAATTAACATACCAAGTTTGGGGTAAATTTGTTGAGCCAATGGCGCCAAAATACGGTAAATACAATTTGAAATCCGTGACGTCACGCGGGGAGATTTCGGCGCGAAACTTAAAAATGAAACTTTGAACTTGATTTTCTCCTCTATTAATAAAATTATGAAGACGAAATAACGACATTAGAGTTCTCAGAGCACAATTTATCGATCTAACCCGAGGCCCGTGTCCCTTTAACAGCACACTCTAGCGTTTCACCTGCATAGAAGCGCGACCGCGTCGGCCGACATCGAACCCGCGACCTTCGGGTCAGCAGCCGAGCACCGTAACCACTGTGCCGCCAAGCAGACTTACCACATTGCCAACGTCGACGTTGAAGCTTACGTTTTTCACGTCCTTTCTTTTCGTTATTAGAGCGCGGGAAATTATCAGAAGGGTGGGCTTCTAGGTATTCTGTCGCTCATCGTCATTATTGATCTAATTATTGATCATATTAGGTCATTATTGGCGCGATCAAAACGTGGAGTGCCTTGTTTGGTGCATGGCATCTGCTGCCAGATGGTGCCGCTTCGCTGTATCGTATATACGACCGTTATGCAAATAAGCAAAGCGATTGAGAACGCGATATGAGAGCACAAGAAATGACCTGTCAGGATGAAAAGCTTTGTTTGGTGCGCCGCGCATCTTTTGCCGGGACACCTTTCCTGTGGCAGGGGCTGTCGGAAGCTTATTCGTAAAAGCACCGACGTCATATTCGGAAGACAGATTTTTTTTGTTGCTTCGTTTATTGAAAAAAAAAAAATGCACGGAAACCATCGCCGATAATTGTCAATGTAAGCGAACACCCAAACGCTTCTAGAAAGCTATCCATTTTATTACAGGAATGACATCTGCTGGAGCAAGAAAACTCGCAGTGTCCCCTATGCATTCGCCTAAGACGACTCGAAGGCTAAAACCATCTTTTTCTTTTTCTCCTTAGTCGATGTACTAATTCTCGCCCCTCCCCCCTCCACCCTCGGAATGATTTCTGCACCTAACGTGGTTTTGCACGGTCTCCGATCGTAGGCATTGCAAGCTTTCTGCACCTCAAGTGGTTTTGCATGATCCGGGTCCGGCCCACCTTTGACCAGCGACGATGTCGTGTGATGACGTAACGATGACGCCACAAATTTTCCCGATCTGTGACGTCGTACGTATTGATGCTATGAGGTGGCGTCATCGCGCGATGGTTATTTTCTGAATAACCCGTGTGGACGCGACCGACGGTCAATTTTTGCGTTTGATGAGATATCTAAGGCTAAGGAAGATATTGTTGCTTCATTACGTGATTGCGTAGAGTACAGACCTTGAAATTGACGAGGGTGGCGATGCGGGCTTGTTGGTTGGTCATACTTGAATGAGTTGAGCGCATACGAGGACACGGACAGAAGGAAGAGACGTACACACACATTGACGCCCCGTAGCCTTTTCTCCCAACATACGCCATATAGAACAGGTTTTTTTCAGGAAATTTGGCAGAACATTGATGTTACCATCGCAAATATTGTGTCTAGAAGCCCTACGTTTTTATTCTCGTGGATTCACGGCTGGCGTTCAGCAACTAACGCCCCGCGCAAATTGGTTGAGCAATGAGCCCCGGTCTTTTCGCATTGGAGGAACAGTAGGAGGAATATGGCAGCACGTTTTCAACACCATGAGATGCGCACCTGCAAGGAAGCTTGCTTCAGCCTCATGCGTCTATAGCCAAGCCTTGTCCCGCGACACGCGCTTTGTGAGAAGAGCGTGCACCCCTTTACGTTCTGGTACGCCGCTACTTAGCTGAAAAGTTCGACAGCACGTGTCTCAAGATGAGTTGTGGATTTGTTCTTTGGCGTGCGAGACTCAGCGTGTGTTGCTGCAAAAAATGTTTCCCCTCTTACTAGGTTCGGTGTTACACTACTGTTATTTGTACAGAACTCCAGTTCAGATTGCCCATAGATCGAACAGGTAAACTCACCCGCCGCACTGGTATAGTGGTTATGGTGCTCGAGGTGCTCGCGACCCGAAGGTCGCGGGATCGAATCCCGGCCGCTGGAGGCCCGTGTGCTTAGATTTAGGTGCATGTTAAAAAAACCCGGGCGATAGAAATTTTCGGAGGCCTCCACTACGGCGTCTCTCAATCATATCGTGGTTTTGGGACGTAAAACTCCAACAATTAATATACCGGAGAACTTGAAATACACACATGTGCCTTCAAGCGCTCCCCCATTTTTACTCACTGGCATTCGCTACCGTCGCACGCGGGCGAGGAGCGCGCTTACAGCAGTGTATACAATCGATCGCCGGGTAAATGATAAGCCTTCCATGAATTTCTCCGCAGTCTACGCATGCTGCGTCAATGCGCGGATGATATAGCATAACGACGATTGTGCGGTTGATTTTTGCTTGTCTGCTGTCCGCTCATTTCGCGAGAAAGCGGCGATTTTCGGGTTTTTCCCAATTCCCGTTGACTCAAATGACCTCGCCGCTCGCGAAAGGGCACTCGGACGTTTACCAGAGCCCAGACTAAGCTTTAACAGCGCCGTAACCAAGAGAATGGATGTGATGGTCGGAAAGTAATATTGCAATAAAGAACAGTAAAACACTCGTGTTCGATCTCTCACGAAGATATTAAGCTGAATAAACGTGTGGACACACTTATTCACCACTTCAAACTGATTGCTACGTAACAATATAGTTGTTGGGGTTTTCCGTCCCAAAACCACGATATTTACGAGGGACACTGTAGTGGAGGGCTCCGGAATTTCCGAACGTCTGGTGTTCTTTAACGTGCTCCTAAATTTAAGTACACGGGCCTCGAGCATTTAGCCTCCATCTAAACGCGGCCGCCGCGGCCGGGATTTGAACCCGCGCCCTTCGAGCCAGCAGTAGAGCACCACAACCACTAGACCATCGTGGCGGGTCTGACAGGTAAACCTACACAAAACATTTTCTTCGTCGCATGCTCTCACTGGTTAGAAATGTTCTTTTGCGTTTCTGTTGGCATTTGGTACAATTTTTTTGTTTTGTTTTAAAATGCCATCGAATGTCAGAACTGATTGACCGAGCGCGTGTATATATATATACACACACACACACACAGAAACATCAACCAGACGCGCGTGCGAAGCAATTTTACGTTTCGCTCGGGGTCCGAGCTTCATCAGAAATCTCTGCTTCTGATATTTCGCCGGACCTAGACACCCTTTGTTGTTTTGGTATATATATATATATATATATATATATATATATATATATATATATATATATATATATATATATATATATATATATATATATATATATATATATATATATCGGTGAGGAAATGGTGGGGTTCCAGCTGTGCTTTCCATCTCATGCGCCAGTAACAAATATATAGCTGGCGATATGCGCATATTTTTGCACATAATAATATCGAAGCAACCCGTTCACTTTTCGCATTAATGCAGCTCTAGTTATCACTAATACCAGATGTACTTTAGGGTCAAAGACAAACTCATAAACACGACCGGCAATTACAATGACAATAAACATTACTATCGCATGACGGGAACAATTTCTGTTCTGCGTTATAAGCACTGCGTTACGTGATGCACATAACCAATCTGCATTAGCTGGCCTACAGTTTAGGAAATGCTTTAGTGCCAAAATTTAGTACCTTACCAGTGAGTTTCGCTGTACAAAATTAAAAAGAAAATATGAGGTTACTATTAAAAATACGTAGAGTTTTTTCCACACCGGTTAAGCCAGGACAGAGCTGATCAATTTAGCCCTTGAATAACTTGTATCAAATATATATTAGTGGCATTAACGTGTCCTGGCGACACCACGACATGGCTGTGCTTAATGACAACCTCTTATCAACTTCACAACTGCTGTTGGCCAAGCCCGCGGATGACAGCTCTGACTATTTCCTTTGTTAAACAGCGAATGATAGGCTAAAGCAATCTAGTGTAATGTGAAGGTAAATGCAGGCGACACTATATGTCAAGCCTGTAATAACTCCGTTGCCAGCAGTTTCCTAGGACACTAATGTTTCGTGTGATACGTATGCTCCTGCACCATTACCGAACTGAAAGTTAATGCGTCGAGCATTTCAATTACTGTCATGTGACGCAGCAGTTCGGAATGAAAAGTGGCGGCGACAAAATGCAATGTCAGGTTAAATTCATATATTTACATTTAAGAACGCAAAATACGCTTTTCTAATCTGGACAAAGTGAAGAAATGAACTGTCTGTGCACATACGATGGAAATGCTGATACAAACAGTGGTTACAAACGTGAAAATGATCCTTTCTACATAGTACGAGTAGATTAACACGTCTAACTGATTACGACTTGCGCGAATTCATGTTGCTGAAGAAGTGGCGCATTTTTTTCTTTCCTGAGTCTCCTTCCTTTGATGCTTGCAGTATAGTATACGCGAAAAGGTCATGTTGGCACGCGTTCACGACGGAAAAACAACGCGGTAACTAGTACAAAACTATGCCCAGTCGTGTTCTCTCCTTGTACCGTTTTTCGCAATGTTTTTCTGTTGCTATCACGAAGCGCAATGCAGTAGGTTCTCAGGTGACTTATCCCCTTAGCAAAGGTCCATATTTCGAAGCAGCTTCAAGCACTGACGTGGCTCTATGGTAGAACACCTGACTACCACGCAGAATGCCTGGGTTTGATTCCGGCTCGAGCCCCTGATTTTTATTCTTTAAATCCATCGCCGCTGACACCGGAATTTCCACGACGTGAACTCTTTAACGCTGTCGCGTTAAAAAGCTGAAGAGGTTGCATAACTGCGCATCTCTCTCTCCCGATTTTGCACAGATCAACGAAGTGCAATGATTCGGCTGAGCACTGTTTTGCCTAAGATAACATTGTATGACACTTCTAGGCAACTTATGCCGACCTTTATTGTGGTCCGTTCCCCTGTGCTTCATGAGAGTTTGATTACAGCTGATCTCGCGCAGACAACATCATTATTTGACGGGTGCCAATAAAGTTACTTCTCTCTATCTCTCGCGTAAATACCTCGTGCACTGGCGCCCACTTCCCGCCACCCGATACTTGTGGCCTCCTTATTCTGAAGAGAGAGAGAGAGATGAAAAAAGGTAGGCCGGGAGGTCGTTATTCTGAAAGTATGCGTTAAGATGTTGCACCTCAAACTGTTCACAACGCCCTTCAACTGTAGTCAACACATTTCGTCATTTACTAAGTTTCCTTTCCGAAATTTCCGGGTGCTCGGAAATCTTCGTTAAATCTGTAGATTACATTTGACAGCAATGCACGCACGATGGTTCGTTAGTCTTGTGCGCTGATTGTTTAGGTAAGCACGTGACATTTATGTTTGGCAAGTTTAATGAATGAACAGTTAGTTTCAACAGACATGTGTGAAGTTGATGGGTAATTATTCCTGAACGTCTTGAAGCTTTATGTATAACCATAACGTCGGGCCACTTGCCGCTACCCGAAAGCAAAAAGAAATCAGGTTTGACAGCCTGCGATTCTGCGTTCGGGGAACAAAAGACAAACGGCACGTTCCTAATTTGTGTGAAACGTTGAGAATGATTTGTGCCTTGAGCTATTAGTGGTTTACTTCATTAGAGACGCTAAAGTACTGTTAGAGCTCTCACAATGGTACAGTGTTTTACGCGTTATTTTACGCATATGTCGTAAGATAGCGTGAGGTCACATCAATAGTTCGCAAAAACGAATCGGTTCTTTTTCTGTTCGCAGCACGATAGCTCATCGCTTTCCGAGACCCGCGCGAACTTTGGTTACGATATATTCCCTTGCAGCCTTGTCACACTGACAGCGGAAAACGTAAGCGACGCATGGGAAAAGCGAAATCAGGCGTGTTCATCACGTCTGATTTTGCTGAAGCCACTGTAAAAAAAAGAAAAAAGAAAAATGCTGTGCTCGTCTTTGTCCGCTTTAGCAACACACCTGTCCCAGGTCAATCTTCGAAGATAGTTTGAGCGAGCAAGCCTGCCTAAAGTATGACGGCTTGACAGTGGGCATCAACGCACGTCTTGCTTTGCGCTTGTCAACCCAGGCTGTTAACTTACCTGCAGTTGCGTCGGTCACGTGGGGAGCTGCAGGATTCTTCCAGGGCTGACCATGACTCGGCACCGCCGCGTGCGCCTTCAGCGCGCACCGAACGCGGCGTCTTGCGCTCTTATAACGGCGCGACCGTGGGAGCCGGCTTCAGCGCGAAAGACTGTCACCGCTGATGTCGACAGCCGGGGCCGGTACCACGCGATCGCTCACTGTCCCTGCCCATTGTGACGCCGGTCGAAGCAGAGTGCCGGACTATCGTAACGGCAGACAGGCAGCACCGAAGTGGCACGAAAAGCGAGAGACACACTGTTTTAGGGGAACAGGGCGGCCACACAGCCGGGAGCGTGTCGCCCCTGCCCTCCCCGGTGAAAATGCGGTCGCGCAATGGTGACCCTAGCGACTCGCGCGCGGACCCGACGTTTTCTCTTTCGGCACGCGGTACGCTGGTAGCGCCCTCGCGTGGGTTTTATTCCACGTGCTGCCGCTCCCGGCACCACTGCTATTGCTACTGCTGCCGCTCGCCTGTTTGCTCAACAAATTTCCGATAAGACTTGAATCATGTGGAGCATGTGCGGGAGTTGTTGCGGAGAGAAAAATATTCTCGAGTTTTACGTGCAAAACAAAAGAGTGCTTATGTGGCACGCCGTTGTGGGGAACTTCGGATTAATTGTGTGCGCCTGAAGTTCGCTCACGTGCACCTAAATCTATGTAGGTTGGCTGCGTTTTCGCACTTCACCCCTATCGAAATACAGCCGCTGTGAGTGTGAATCGAATCCGCGCTGTCCCGCTTTGCAGCACAACCGTGTGTGCGGACCGTCAACCAATCGCTTATAAGGTATGATAGCGCTCCCTCGCAGTGCGCCACCGTCGGAAATTCTGACATACTGTGAAGCCGATGACTAGAGCCGCTGCCGCTCATTTTGCCACGGTCCGCGCGCACGGTTGTTTGGCTGGAAGCATGATTGAGGGTGCTACAGTACGGTAGCGCACTAGTGCATTCACGGGGCTTGATTTCATATTTCTAGTACTTTATTCAAACGCCGGAAAAAATCCCCACGCAGCATGTACGTTTCTACAAAAAAATTGGATCGGTCGTTTTGGAATGCTCTCTACAACGTAACGAAACGAATTTGGCGCGAAAGTGAATATTACAAATATTACGTAATTGATCTTAGTTAATGAACAATGTAAGCGCAATATAAAAATATGCTAACGAGTGCTACATAACAGCAAACCGTATGTCGTTGCTTTCATTCAGTTGCGCTTAAACACTTTAACAAAATATTTGGTTCTAGTTACGTGAATAACCTTGTGTATGTCGCTGAGAAAATATTCTTAAGTTCTGCGCGGTAGAGTTCCCACAATTTAATTGTGTTGATATAATTAGACAATCAGTGAATATAAGTTAGTCCATTCCGCAAGACGTAAACTTACGGCGAAAATGATGTCCGTCTTTCTGTCTTCCTGTGTAAAATAGCCCGGTTAGCCTTCCTGCCATTGGCGTAACTAGAGGGGGGGGGGGCGTGTTCAACCCCCCCCCCCCCCCTGGCTACGCCCCAAAAACTTTTTCACTTTTCCATGTGTATGTATACATGCACACATACAGACAAACGCGCGAACCTACGTCCAAATTCGTTGCCCCCCCCTCCTTAAAAAAAAAAATACTGGCTACGTCCCTGCTTCCTGCTTTTCCTCTGCCGTTTGTTTCTGGTTAACCTCCCTGCCTTCTCCTTTTCTGTTTTCCTTCCTGTTTCTCTGCAGTGAGAAAATTCCAGCGCATTTTAAGAAACTTACGTTTCTAAGTATATTACCTTTCTGGCCATTACTCAATAACGTTTAAACTGCGTAGTAAAGAAAGGCCCAGAACACATATCCTTTCCCGTCCTCCAGAGAAAACAAATGCAGCTTACAGCAAGATCTTGTTATACGCATTGCGCGAAGCTATTGAGCCAGCAAGGACAAGTGACACATTCAAGTGACGCATGAACGGACAAGTGATGGACAAGTGACGCATGAACGCGTTCTTCATTCACCATGGTAGACCTTACAGAGCAAGCGGAAGTGTCCTACAGCACTGGACCACGTTGAACCACAAGACACGACGTACACGACTTATAGCGGCCTTCGCCATCTCCAAAGAAACCAAGTCAGGCTTGTGCCACAGGCTCAAACGCTGCGACAAAACGTAATGCGCGCATCTATAGTGGTTAGAATTGGACTACTATTTTTTAAATGTCTGGCTAGCACGATGCTAATATATTTAACCTTCTCGATAATTTTCTACTGTTCGCCTTTATATGGCTACGCCCTGCAATCAGTCACTGATAACGTCGACGCCATAGCTACAACCTAAACGATAAGGAACTGACAGTATCACCGATGCGTCGGTAGGGATCAGTCTATTCTCCGCCTCGGCACTTTACTAGCATAGGCTGGTATGTGCGCCCGATTACTCGCGCCGCGCCGTGTTGTTGGCAAGCTTGCTTCTTGACAGTGAGAGCCTTTGTGCGGAGAAGCATGCTTTAAAGGGCTTCCATATGCGAAAGCGTACCCCCTCGGGTGATTGCTGAACGGGGAAGCGGTAAGCGGCGACGTCCCGGCCTATCGTACTTACAGTATAGACATACAGTCAGCACTAACCAAGTTTGGCTAGTGTAGGCTAAATGATGGTAAGTGTTAGCTAGTGTTGGCAAATGATGCGTAATGTCAGCTAAGGAGGCGATCCGCGTTTATAACAGCGACATTCAAGCTTCAGTTTGAATCCAATGATAA